>NC_084954.1:24026653-24386120 GCF_949316205.1 Platichthys flesus
TAGCTTCGCGCAGACAGAAATCATCTTTTAAATACAGTACAGTGTCATCTGCATACTGGGATATGGTCAAGGATTCACCACCAGGCAGCTGTATACCCTTGATGTTAACATTTTTCCTGATTGCACATGCCAGCGTTTCAATGAATAGCACATACAAGGGGGCTGATGCTGGACATCCCTGTCTGACCCCTCTGGTTTGTTTAAAGAATTCACCAAGGTTGCCATTAACATTAACACTGCTTCCGACTTCTGTGTATAAAATCCTCAACCAACTCCTGAATCTAGCACCGAAGCCAAATTTCTTTAGTGTCCTAAACAAAAAATTGTGATCAACTCTGTCAAAGGCTTTTTCCTGGTCAAGACTGAGGACAATTAGTGGTATATTTCTGTCCTGAGAATAAGATAGTATATCTCTATGCATTTGTAAATTCCAGTTTAGTTGCCTGCCAGGTACTGCACATGTCTGATCTGAGCCGATGATTAAGGGTAGAGCTGACACCAAACGGTTTGTCAAAACCTTACTAAAAATCTTATAATCTGTACAAAGCATTGTTAGAGGCCTGTAGTTTGATATTTTGTTGACATCACCTTTTTTAAACAGCAGGGATATCACCCCTTTTCTCATGGATTCCCCCATAATCCCAGATGTACATATATAAGTGAACAACTCTAACAGCCATGACCCAATGTCTTCCCAAAATATTATATAAAATTCTTTTGTGATCCCATCTATTCCTGGCACCTTGCCCTTTTTCAAAGACATGGTTGCCCTCAGGATTTCTTCTAAAGTAAAATCTTTATCTAGCTCTGTTCTCAGATCTTCAGGTATGAATCTGTCTATATTGTCTAACAATGTTGCACCTTTCATGTAGTCAACCTTTTCTGCTTTAAAAAACGTAGAAAAATGATTAGAGATAACTTGAGCAATCCCATCAGGATCGTTAATCTCCTCACCTGTTTCATTTAAAACGGAAACTATGCTCCTCCTCTTTGCCTGTGCTTTGGACTGTCTAAAGAAGTAGGGAGAACACTTTTCGTCACTCTCCCACTTCTCTCTAAGACACCGGAATTTATAGGCCTCTGCTCTGTTGTGAAAAAATAACCTCTGTTTATCTTGCAAATGTTTCAGCAAGTCCTTATCAATTTGTCCACCTGCATTTCTCTGTTCCATTAATTTATTTATGGCTTTTTGCAGTCGGTAGTATAATTTAAATTCCTCTTTCCTTGATTCTTTTGAGTAATTCTGTGTGTAGTATCTAATACGCAGCTTTGTGCTTTCCCACCATTCACAGACATTTTCATAAAATACTCTCATATGAAAGCAATCTTTTAGAAAACACTTTAATGCTACCGTAAACTGCTGGAGCTCTAGAATATTGTTGTTTAATTTCCAATACCCTTTACCATTTTTGATCATCATTGAGGTTAGTTTTACTGAGAGCATGTTGTGATCTGTGTAAAAAACTGGTGATACTTTCGCCCCTGTCACCTGAAATTCTACCGGACAAAATATATAGTCTATCCTACTCTTCGCCCCTCTACTATTTGACCATGTGAAGCCAAGATCGTCTGGGTTAGCTTTTTTATATGAATCCACCAAATTATACTTTGTAACAATATTTATTAAACTGGCCTCGGCCTTGCTGCCCTCACTTTGGGAATTGAAGTCTCCTCCAATTACCACATGGCGGTTGGTCATGAAAGCAGTGTCAAGACTAAGAAAAAGCTCCCTTCTCTCCTTTGGAGAAGAGTGGGCATATATGTTAATAACTCTTAACCCCTTTCCCTTCCAGTCAATATCTGTTACCAAAACCCTCCCCTGTACCACTGAAAAACTGCCAACCACTTGGACTTCATTATTCCCACATAGTGTTCCCACCCCAGATGAATGGACCCCCCAATGCTCCACCTAGATTCACCTTTGGTCCACTCTTTTGAGAATAGGTTCACGTCGTCTTCATTTTTCAAGTGGACCTCTTGCAAAAGGCATAAAGAAAAGTTGATTGAACATAAATGAGAAAAGACCACTTCCCTTTTGGCCTTGTTCCTCAAACCTCTAACATTTATGGAAACTATATGTAATGAGGACATTCTGGTAAATGAGGAATGAGACAAAAAACAAAACAAACAAACAAACCATCAAAGACGAGACACTGTGTTTTCTCTAATTTTCAACTTCACAGTCAAATTCAATGCCTTCCCTATGTGTCTTTTCCTCGGGCACCGCGTGCCCTGAGTTGGGGGTATTACCCTCTGGAAGCAATGAGCATTGCTCTGAAACCAAATCCCTGTCAGAGTTGTTCGGAGCCAGGGACTCCACCAGGACACACCCGGACGGGGGCATGCTGCCGTCAGAGTCTGTCACCTCAGTCTGCACTGGAATTTGTCCATGTTCTCCACCCTCCAGCCCATCCACCCTGGCAGCAGCCTTCACATCCTGATCGCTGTTCACCTGCAGCCCCTCCATCTCCCCTTCCTCCTGCGACTCCTCCACAACCTCAGAAAGAACACTGAACACGCTATCCACTCCCAGGGGCACAGCGCTTGTCTCGATCCTCCTTTTTTTCCCCTTGCCTCCCCTGCTTTCCACTGTGGTCCACTCAGGAACAGGTTGGCTCTCCTCTGAGGTTGTAGTCTCCTCCCCCTTCTTCTTCTCTGGGGGAGGTGCTCGTTCAGGTGGATCAACCACATTTGCCTCAATCTCATTGTCCACAAACATTTGATCAATTACCTCGTTAATTGCTCTCAGGGAGGAGGCATCAGGATCTTCGCACATTGGTCGCCTTACAATGCTTGCATAGGAGGAGCGGACCTCAGGGCAGTGCTTAAATAAATGTCCTTCAGACCCACAAAGATTGCATTTTCTGGAACGGTCACAAGTCCCCATTTTGTGTCCTAGACCCTTGCAATTTCTGCACCTCACCTGCGTGCAGGATTCTGCCGTGTGACCAAAGTCTGTGCATTTTCTGCAGTAAATAGGCTGGCCCGAGTAGTACAGATATCCTCTATTTGTGCCTATGGTGAAGGAGGCAGGGGGGTGGTGGTAGCCATCGTGACCATCTGGGTCATCCTTCAGCCGCACACGACATTGTCTTTTTCCAGTCCAAACGTCAAGAGAGTCCCTGATTTCCCTCATGCTCGAAATCACTGTCACATGCTTAGAAAGGAAGTATCTGGTTGCTTCTTCAGTTACCCAGGGATTATAGTTATGAATTGTGATAACACGCTCACCAGTTCGGCAAAGGCTTTGAATCTGGTACTCCCTCAGTGGTCCATCAGCCAAACGATCAGCCAACCTTTTCGTTTCCTCCATCTTGGTGAGATTATAGAACGTAACATCAAAAAAACGGTCGGTGGCATTTCTCTGCAAGCAGAGGAGGTCATCTATCTTGAGGGACAAGGCTCCAAAAAGAATATTAACTCCAAATTCTCTCCTATCCAAAAAAACTTCAGTACTCTTCCAAATGAATCTCAAAGTATTTTTCAGCACGGGAACCTGCTGTGAAACTGTTGCTGACGTCATTATGACATCCACGTCCGCAAACCCTTCTCACCTGGCTAGATCTTAGCCAAAAGGCCGAGAAGCGATAATCCACAAGTGTTGGATGTCCAAGCTAACCACTTGGCACAAATCACCCTTGCTGTGGTACCCCGTTTGTAGGTGTGCATAACAATGGCTGCTCATCACCTCCGCCCAAGCTCTCCTTTGTGGACACTTGATTGCTGACCTAAACAGCTCTTTGACTTTTCACAATTTCATAAGGCTCAGCCATACAGCAAAGCCTGCCAAAAATAGATTCAACTCATGTTTGTTCCTCTCCACGGAAGTCTTTAGTAAAAGGCGAAAGACTTGTGCGTTATGAAGAGAAACCAGAGTCAGCATGGCCCTCTGCTCGAGAGCAGCGGTGGAGCCTCTCGGTCACAGTCACCACCTTCGCGGTGGGCCTCTCTTTGCTTTCCGCATGTCAGATTCTAGTATACAACATTCCCACCACGCCCCCATCTGCCAACACAAATTATACAAGGCTTTATTTGCTCCTGCCCTGACTAGTGATTGGCTTTTAAGCCTTTTTAAGCAATACATCCCTGAACCACTTACATTGGGTCCAAAAGCGGACTCTGCTTTCTCACCAAGTCTCCCAGGAGATGTTGAGTGAAAACACGTTTCAGTTTTTGACAAATGCTTCTGATTCTATTTGGAATCCAGTTGATGCTCATTGTGACCCCGTGGAGATTCATGCATAATCGCTTCACAAGGCAGTGAGTCATCAGAGCAGTTTTGCACACTTGTCAAACTCTGCCAGGCCATTCCCTCAGTTTCATTGACCCATTGTAGAATTCACCTTGAAACCTCCACAATTGTTTGAGTGTTTGCTTTTCTACAAGGTAAGAACAGAGTGCACCGTTCCCAGCGGCACTGCAATGCTAGGTCGATGCGTGGAGAGAAGGGAGCAAGCTCCAAATTTCTGCTCCTCTTGCCAAAAATCTGCTTAATATGTGGTCCTCATATAGAGGACATATCAGATATTAAACTGATAAGAACAGATACTACACTTGATCTTAGCCAAAAGGCCGAGAAGCGATAATCCACAAGTGTTGGATGTCCAAGCTAACCTCTTGGCACAAATCTCCCTTGCTGTGGTACCCCGTTTGTAGGTGTGCATTACAATGGCTGCTCATCACCTCCGCCCAAGCTCTCCTTTGTGGACACCTGATTGCTGACCTAGACAGCTCTTTGACTTTTCACAATTTCATAAGGCTCAGCCAAACAGCAAAGCCTGCCAAAAATAGATTCAACTCATGTTTGTTCCTCTCCACGGAAGTCTTTAGTAAAAGGCGAAAGACTTGTGCGTTATGAAGAGAAACCAGAATCAGCATGGCCCTCTGCTCGAGAGCAGCGGTGGAGCCTCTCGGTCTCAGTCACCACCTTCGCGGTGGGCCTCTCTTTGCTTTCCGCATGTCAGATTCTAGTATACAACATTCCCACCACGCCCCCATCTGCCAACACAAATTATACAAGGCTTTATTTGCTCCTGCCCTGACTAGTGATTGGCTTTTAAGCCTTTTTAAGCAATACATCCCTGAACCACTTACATTGGGTCCAAAAGCGGACTCTGCTTTCTCACCAAGTCTCCCAGGAGATGTTGAGTGAAAACACGTTTCAGTTTTTGACAAATGCTTCTGATTCTATTTGGAATCCAGTTGATGCTCATTGTGACCCCGTGCAGAGTCATGCATAATCGCTTCACAAGGCAGTGAGTCATCAGAGCAGTTTTGCACACTTGTCAAACTCTGCCAGGCCATTCCCTCAGTTTCATTGACCCAGTGTAGAATTCACCTTGAAACCTCCACAATTGTTTGAGTGTTTGCTTTTCTACAAGGTAAGAACAGAGTGCACCGTTCCCAGCGGCACTGCAATGCTAGGTCGATGCGTGGAGAGAAGGGAGCAAGCTCCAAATTTCTGCTCCTCTTGCCAAAAATCTGCTTAATATGTAGTCCTCATATAGAGGACATATCAGATATTAAACTGATAAGAACAGATACTACACTTGATCTTAGCCAAAAGGCCGAGAAGCGATAATCCACAAGTGTTGGATGTCCAAGCTAACCTCTTGGCACAAATCTCCCTTGCTGTGGTACCCCGTTTGTAGGTGTGCACAACAATGGCTGCTGCTCATCACCTCCGCCCAAGCTCTCCTTTGTGGACACTTGATTTCTGACCTAGACAGCTCTTTGACTTTTGACAATTTCATAAGGCTCAGCCATACAGCAAAGCCTGCCAAAAATAGATTCAACTCATGTTTGTTCCTCTCCACGGAAGTCTTTAGTAAAAGGCGAAAGACTTGTGCGTTATGAAGAGAAACCAGAGTCAGCATGGCCCTCTGCTCGAGAGCAGCGGTGGAGCCTCTCGGTCACAGTCACCACCTTCGCGGTGGGCCTCTCTTTGCTTTCCGCATGTCAGATTCTAGTATACAACATTCCCACCACGCCCCCATCTGCCAACACAAATTATACAAGGCTTTATTTGCTCCTGCCCTGACTAGTGATTGGCTTTTAAGCCTTTTTAAGCGATACATCCCTGAACCACTTACATTGGGTCCAAAAGCGGACTCTGCTTTCTCACCAAGTCTCCCAGGAGATGTTGAGTGAAAAAACGTTTCAGTTTTTGACAAACGCTTCTGATTCTATTTGGAATCTAGTTGATGCTTATTGTGACCCCGTGCAGAGTCATGCATGATCGCTTTACAAGGCAGTGAGTCATCAGAGCAGTTTTGCACACTTGTCAAACTCTGCCAGGCCATTCCCTCAGTTTCATTGACCCAGTGTCGAATTCACCTTGAAACCTCCACAATTGTTTGAGTGTTTGCTTTTCTACAAGGTAAGAACAGAGTGCACCGTTCCCAGCGGCACTGCAATGCTAGGTCGATGCGTGGAGAGAAGGGAGCAAGCTCCAAATTTCTGCTCCTCTTGCCAAATATCTGATTAATATGTAGTCCTCATATAGAGGACATATCAGATATTAAACTGATAAGAACAGATACTACACTTGATCTTAGCCAAAAGGCCGAGAAGCGATAATCCACAAGTGTTGGATGTCCACGCTAACCTCTTGGCACAAATTTCCCTTGCTGTGGTACCCCGTTTGTAGGTGTGCATAACAATGGCTGCTGTTCATCACCTCCGCCCAAGCTCTCCTTTGTGGACACTTGATTTCTGACCTAGACAGCTCTTTGACTTTTCACAATTTCATAAGGCTCAGCCATACAGCAAAGCCTGCCAAAAATAGATTCAACTCATGTTTGTTCCTCTCCACGGAAGTCTTTAGTAAAAGGCGAAAGACTTGTGCGTTATGAAGAGAAACCAGAGTCAGCATGGCCCTCTGCTCGAGAGCAGCGGTGGAGCCTCTCGGTCACAGTCACCACCTTCGCGGTTGGCCTCTCTTTGCTTTCCGCATGTCAGATTCTAGTATACAACATTCCCACCACGCCCCCATCTGCCAACACAAATTATACAAGGCTTTATTTGCTCCTGCCCTGACTAGTGATTGGCTTTTAAGCCTTTTTAAGCAATACATCCCTGAACCACTTACATTGGGTCCAAAAGCGGACTCTGCTTTCTCACCAAGTCTCCCAGGAGATGTTGAGTGAAAACACGTTTCAGTTTTTGACAAATGCTTCTGATTCTATTTGGAATCCAGTTGATGCTCATTGTGACCCCCTGGAGATTCATGCATAATCGCTTCACAAGGCAGTGAGTCATCAGAGCAGTTTTGCACACTTGTCAAACTCTGCCAGGCCATTCCCTCAGTTTCATTGACCCAGTGTAGAATTCATCTTGAAACCTCCACAATTGTTTGAGTGTTTGCTTTTCTACAAGGTAAGAACAGAGTGCACCGTTCCCAGCGGCACTGCAATGCTAGGTCGATGCGTGGAGAGAAGGGAGCAAGCTCCAAATTTCTGCTTCTCTTGCCAAAAATCTGCTTAATATGTAGTCCTCATATAGAGGACATATCAGATATTAAACTGATAAGAACAGATTTTTTTTTTTTTTTTTTTTTGGAATTTTTTTTTATTTAATTCACTCATGAGCAGTACAATACTTTACATTACAAAGATCATCATCTCTCCACATCTTAAGACCTCCAGAATTCTATCGGACTAAAAGAAAATAAGAGGAGGTACAATAAAAGACTCTTTCATGAGTTCAGTCTACAGATTGTCAAAAATAATTTTCCATCGATCTTTAATTGAGTCGATGCCCCATTTGCTCGCCTCCAATTTAAGTTTTCGCCGCATAATGTCTTCAATACTGTGTGTAGTGTTTTCTATCGACCACTTTTCCGTCTCATTTATTATACTACCTCTTACCTCCCATAACTTAGCCTTCACAATTGATGTAAGTTCTAAGGCTTTGCACACACCTTTGTCCCCCTCTAAACTAAAATCCATGAACAGAACTTTTTCCCAATTCACCTCTTTTAGAAACCCGAATCTTTGGCCCAATTTCTTCCACAATTGTTTTGCAAAGGGACATTCAAATAATGCATGTTCCACGGTTTCTACCCCATTGCATCCACGTCTCGGGCATATCCTATTTAATGTTAAATCATGATTAAATAGAGTATTCCTCACAGGTAATTTCCTATGAAGCACCAACCAATTAAAATCTCTTAATCTGTTTTCTAGACTCTTGCATTGGGTTCTTCTCCACACGTCACTATGAACATGCAAACCATCTTTAGGGTCAAACTTAGCAATCAACGTTTCATACAGCTTTTTGTGATTAACTACTGAATCTCTTTTCCAACACTCCTTGTATTTCTTTGCCCAACTTATCATTTTTTTATAATGATCTGGCATGACCTCTGCTTTCGGAAAACTGTTTTCCCATTTCGCCACAAGAGGTCTCAGATGGATAGAGAGCCAGAATTTAATCAATGGTTGGCATTTGTGTTCAGGTGGGTTTAACATTATTCTACATGTATTTGAAAAAAACAAAACTTTGAACTTCAAACCTAAATTTGGCATGTCCCTACCACCTCTTTCGACCGGCTGATACATTGTAGCTCTTTTAATGTATTCATACCCTCCCCATATGAACTGAAACAGAGATTTTTGAAGTTTTAAACAAACTAAAGCCGGCATGGGGAAAATATAAGCCACATGAAGTAATGTCGGCAATAAATCAGATTTAATAACCAAAATCTTACCACTAATGGACAGCCTTCTTAATTTCCACATATTTAGTTTTTTCAGCACTTTTCCCAATTTTGTCTCCCAATTAGTTTCTCCATCATTGTTATTTCCAAAGGATATTCCCAGTAAAGTCATTGGCCCCGCACACAGAGAGAACCCTAAAGGGTTATCAACTCTGTCCTTCCACTTTCCAAAGTATTTGATTTGGGATTTTCCTGTATTGACTCTAGAACCAGAAGCAACTGAGAATGTGTCGATGACCTGCATAGCTTCGCGCAGACAGAAATCATCTTTTAAATACAGTACAGTGTCATCTGCATACTGGGATATGGTCAAGGATTCACCACCAGGCAGCTGTATACCCTTGATGTTAACATTTTTCCTGATTGCACATGCCAGCGTTTCAATGAATAGCACATACAAGGGGGCTGATGCTGGACATCCCTGTCTGACCCCTCTGGTTTGTTTAAAGAATTCACCAAGGTTGCCATTAACATTAACACTGCTTCCGACTTCTGTGTATAAAATCCTCAACCAACTCCTGAATCTAGCACCGAAGCCAAATTTCTTTAGTGTCCTAAACAAAAAATTGTGATCAACTCTGTCAAAGGCTTTTTCCTGGTCAAGACTGAGGACAATTAGTGGTATATTTCTGTCCTGAGAATAAGATAGTATATCTCTATGCATTTGTAAATTCCAGTTTAGTTGCCTGCCAGGTACTGCACATGTCTGATCTGAGCCGATGATTAAGGGTAGAGCTGACACCAAACGGTTTGTCAAAACCTTACTAAAAATCTTATAATCTGTACAAAGCATTGTTAGAGGCCTGTAGTTTGATATTTTGTTGACATCACCTTTTTTAAACAGCAGGGATATCACCCCTTTTCTCATGGATTCCCCCATAATCCCAGATGTACATATATAAGTGAACAACTCTAACAGCCATGACCCAATGTCTTCCCAAAATATTATATAAAATTCTTTTGTGATCCCATCTATTCCTGGCACCTTGCCCTTTTTCAAAGACATGGTTGCCCTCAGGATTTCTTCTAAAGTAAAATCTTTATCTAGCTCTGTTCTCAGATCTTCAGGTATGAATCTGTCTATATTGTCTAACAATGTTGCACCTTTCATGTAGTCAACCTTTTCTGCTTTAAAAAACGTAGAAAAATGATTAGAGATAACTTGAGCAATCCCATCAGGATCGTTAATCTCCTCACCTGTTTCATTTAAAACGGAAACTATGCTCCTCCTCTTTGCCTGTGCTTTGGACTGTCTAAAGAAGTAGGGAGAACACTTTTCGTCACTCTCCCACTTCTCTCTAAGACACCGGAATTTATAGGCCTCTGCTCTGTTGTGAAAAAATAACCTCTGTTTATCTTGCAAATGTTTCAGCAAGTCCTTATCAATTTGTCCACCTGCATTTCTCTGTTCCATTAATTTATTTATGGCTTTTTGCAGTCGGTAGTATAATTTAAATTCCTCTTTCCTTGATTCTTTTGAGTAATTCTGTGTGTAGTATCTAATACGCAGCTTTGTGCTTTCCCACCATTCACAGACATTTTCATAAAATACTCTCATATGAAAGCAATCTTTTAGAAAACACTTTAATGCTACCCTAAACTGCTGGAGCTCTAGAATATTGTTGTTTAATTTCCAATACCCTTTACCATTTTTGATCATCATTGAGGTTAGTTTTACTGAGAGCATGTTGTGATCTGTGTAAAAAACTGGTGATACTTTCGCCCCTGTCACCTGAAATTCTACCGGACAAAATATATAGTCTATCCTACTCTTCGCCCCTCTACTATTTGACCATGTGAAGCCAAGATCGTCTGGGTTAGCTTTTTTATATGAATCCACCAAATTATACTTTGTAACAATATTTATTAAACTGGCCTCGGCCTTGCTGCCCTCACTTTGGGAATTGAAGTCTCCTCCAATTACCACATGGCGGTTGGTCATGAAAGCAGTGTCAAGACTAAGAAAAAGCTCCCTTCTCTCCTTTGGAGAAGAGTGGGCATATATGTTAATAACTCTTAACCCCTTTCCCTTCCAGTCAATATCTGTTACCAAAACCCTCCCCTGTACCACTGAAAAACTGCCAACCACTTGGACTTCATTATTCCCACATAGTGTTCCCACCCCAGATGAATGGACCCCCCCAATGCTCCACCTAGATTCACCTTTGGTCCACTCTTTTGAGAATAGGTTCACGTCGTCTTCATTTTTCAAGTGGACCTCTTGCAAAAGGCATAAAGAAAAGTTGATTGAACATAAATGAGAAAAGACCACTTCCCTTTTGGCCTTGTTCCTCAAACCTCTAACATTTATGGAAACTATATGTAATGAGGACATTCTGGTAAATGAGGAATGAGACAAAAAACAAAACAAACAAACAAACCATCAAAGACGAGACACTGTGTTTTCTCTAATTTTCAACTTCACAGTCAAATTCAATGCCTTCCCTATGTGTCTTTTCCTCGGGCACCGCGTGCCCTGAGTTGGGGGTATTACCCTCTGGAAGCAATGAGCATTGCTCTGAAACCAAATCCCTGTCAGAGTTGTTCGGAGCCAGGGACTCCACCAGGACACACCCGGACGGGGGCATGCTGCCGTCAGAGTCTGTCACCTCAGTCTGCACTGGAATTTGTCCATGTTCTCCACCCTCCAGCCCATCCACCCTGGCAGCAGCCTTCACATCCTGATCGCTGTTCACCTGCAGCCCCTCCATCTCCCCTTCCTCCTGCGACTCCTCCACAACCTCAGAAAGAACACTGAACACGCTATCCACTCCCAGGGGCACAGCGCTTGTCTCGATCCTCCTTTTTTTCCCCTTGCCTCCCCTGCTTTCCACTGTGGTCCACTCAGGAACAGGTTGGCTCTCCTCTGAGGTTGTAGTCTCCTCCCCCTTCTTCTTCTCTGGGGGAGGTGCTCGTTCAGGTGGATCAACCACATTTGCCTCAATCTCATTGTCCACAAACATTTGATCAATTACCTCGTTAATTGCTCTCAGGGAGGAGGCATCAGGATCTTCGCACATTGGTCGCCTTACAATGCTTGCATAGGAGGAGCGGACCTCAGGGCAGTGCTTAAATAAATGTCCTTCAGACCCACAAAGATTGCATTTTCTGGAACGGTCACAAGTCCCCATTTTGTGTCCTAGACCCTTGCAATTTCTGCACCTCACCTGCGTGCAGGATTCTGCCGTGTGACCAAAGTCTGTGCATTTTCTGCAGTAAATAGGCTGGCCCGAGTAGTACAGATATCCTCTATTTGTGCCTATGGTGAAGGAGGCAGGGGGGTGGTGGTAGCCATCGTGACCATCTGGGTCATCCTTCAGCCGCACACGACATTGTCTTTTTCCAGTCCAAACGTCAAGAGAGTCCCTGATTTCCCTCATGCTCGAAATCACTGTCACATGCTTAGAAAGGAAGTATCTGGTTGCTTCTTCAGTTACCCAGGGATTATAGTTATGAATTGTGATAACACGCTCACCAGTTCGGCAAAGGCTTTGAATCTGGTACTCCCTCAGTGGTCCATCAGCCAAACGATCAGCCAACCTTTTCGTTTCCTCCATCTTGGTGAGATTATAGAACGTAACATCAAAAAAACGGTCGGTGGCATTTCTCTGCAAGCAGAGGAGGTCATCTATCTTGAGGGACAAGGCTCCAAAAAGAATATTAACTCCAAATTCTCTCCTATCCAAAAAAACTTCAGTACTCTTCCAAATGAATCTCAAAGTATTTTTCAGCACGGGAAGTCCCTGCTGTGAAACTGTTGCTGACGTCATTATGACAATCCACGTCCGCAAACCCTTCTCACCTGGCTAGATCTTAGCCAAAAGGCCGAGAAGCGATAATCCACAAGTGTTGGATGTCCACGCTAACCTCTTGGCACAAATCTCCCTTGCTGTGGTACCCCGTTTGTAGGTGTGCATTACAATGGCTGCTCATCACCTCCGCCCAAGCTCTCCTTTGTGGACACCTGATTGCTGACCTAGACAGCTCTTTGACTTTTCACAATTTCATAAGGCTCAGCCAAACAGCAAAGCCTGCCAAAAATAGATTCAACTCATGTTTGTTCCTCTCCACGGAGGTCTTTAGTAAAAGGCGAAAGACTTGTGCGTTATGTAGAGAAACCAGAGTCAGCATGGCCCTCTGCTCGAGAGCAGCGGTGGAGCCTCTCGGTCTCAGTCACCACCTTCGCGGTGGGCCTCTCTTTGCTTTCCGCATGTCAGATTCTAGTATACAACATTCCCACCACGCCCCCATCTGCCAACACAAATTATACAAGGCTTTATTTGCTCCTGCCCTGACTAGTGATTGGCTTTTAAGCCTTTTTAAGCAATACATCCCTGAACCACTTACATTGGGTCCAAAAGCGGACTCTGCTTTCTCACCAAGTCTCCCAGGAGATGTTGAGTGAAAACACGTTTCAGTTTTTGACAAATGCTTCTGATTCTATTTGGAATCCAGTTGATGCTCATTGTGACCCCGTGGAGATTCATGCATAATCGCTTCACAAGGCAGTGAGTCATCAGAGCAGTTTTGCACACTTGTCAAACTCTGCCAGGCCATTCCCTCAGTTTCATTGACCCAGTGTAGAATTCATCTTGAAACCTCCACAATTGTTTGAGTGTTTGCTTTTCTACAAGGTAAGAACAGAGTGCACCGTTCCCAGCGGCACTGCAATGCTAGGTCGATGCGTGGAGAGAAGGGAGCAAGCTCCAAATTTCTGCTCCTCTTGCCAAAAATCTGCTTAATATGTAGTCCTCATATAGAGGACATATCAGATATTAAACTGATAAGAACAGATACTACACTTGATCTTAGCCAAAAGGCCGAGAAGCGATAATCCACAAGTGTTGGATGTCCAAGCTAACCTCTTGGCACAAATCTCCCTTGCTGTGGTACCCCGTTTGTAGGTGTGCATAACAATGGCTGCTCATCACCTCCGCCCAAGCTCTCCTTTGTGGACACCTGATTGCTGACCTAGACAGCTCTTTGACTTTTCACAATTTCATAAGGCTCAGCCATACAGCAAAGCCTGCCAAAAATAGATTCAACTCATGTTTGTTCCTCTCCACGGAAGTCTTTAGTAAAAGGCGAAAGACTTGTGCGTTATGAAGAGAAACCAGAGTCAGCATGGCCCTCTGCTCGAGAGCAGCGGTGGAGCCTCTCGGTCACAGTCACCACCTTCGCGGTGGGCCTCTCTTTGCTTTGCGCATGTCAGATTCTAGTATACAACATTCCCACCACGCCCCCATCTGCCAACACAAATTATACAAGGCTTTATTTGCTCCTGCCCTGACTAGTGATTGGCTTTTAAGCCTTTTTAAGCGATACATCCCTGAACCACTTACATTGGGTCCAAAAGCGGACTCTGCTTTCTCACCAAGTCTCCCAGGAGATGTTGAGTGAAAACACGTTTCAGTTTTTGACAAATGCTTCTGATTCTATTTGGAATCCAGTTGATGCTCATTGTGACCCCGTGCAGAGTCATGCATAATCACTTCACAAGGCAGTGAGTCATAAGAGCAGTTTTGCACACTTGTCAAACTCTGCCAGGCCATTCCCTCAGTTTCATTGACCCAGTGTAGAATTCACCTTGAAACCTCCACAATTGTTTGAGTGTTTGCTTTTCTACAAGGTAAGAACAGAGTGCACCGTTCCCAGCGGCACTGCAATGCTAGGTCGATGCGTGGAGAGAAGGGAGCAAGCTCCAAATTTCTGCTCCTCTTGCCAAAAATCTGCTTAATATGTAGTCCTCATATAGAGAACATATCAGATATTAAACTGATAAGAACAGATACTACACTTGATCTTAGCCAAAAGGCCGAGAAGCGATAATCCACAAGTGTTGGATGTCCAAGCTAACCTCTTGGCACAAATCTCCCTTGCTGTGGTACCCCGTTTGTAGGTGTGCATAACAATGGCTGCTCATCACCTCCGCCCAAGCTCTCCTTTGTGGACACTTGATTGCTGACCTAGACAGCTCTTTGACTTTTCACAATTTCATAAGGCTCAGCCATACAGCAAAGCCTGCCAAAAATAGATTCAACTCATGTTTGTTCCTCTCCACGGAAGTCTTTAGTAAAAGGCGAAAGACTTGTGCGTTATGAAGAGAAACCAGAGTCAGCATGGCCCTCTGCTCGAGAGCAGCGGTGGAGCCTCTCGGTCACAGTCACCACCTTCGCGGTGGGCCTCTCTTTGCTTTGCGCATGTCAGATTCTAGTATACAACATTCCCACCACGCCCCCATCTGCCAACACAAATTATACAAGGCTTTATTTGCTCCTGCCCTGACTAGTGATTGGCTTTTAAGCCTTTTTAAGAAATACATCCCTGAACCACTTACATTGGGTCCAAAAGCGGACTCTGCTTTCTCACCAAGTCTCCCAGGAGATGTTGAGTGAAAACACGTTTCAGTTTTTGACAAATGCTTCTGATTCTATTTGGAATCCAGTTGATGCTCATTGTGACCCCGTGCAGAGTCATGCATAATCACTTCACAAGGCAGTGAGTCATAAGAGCAGTTTTGCACACTTGTCAAACTCTGCCAGGCCATTCCCTCAGTTTCATTGACCCAGTGTAGAATTCACCTTGAAACCTCCACAATTGTTTGAGTGTTTGCTTTTCTACAAGGTAAGAACAGAGTGCACCGTTCCCAGCGGCACTGCAATGCTAGGTCGATGCGTGGAGAGAAGGGAGCAAGCTCCAAATTTCTGCTCCTCTTGCCAAAAATCTGCTTAATATGTAGTCCTCATATAGAGGACATATCAGATATTAAACTGATAAGAACAGATACTACACTTGATCTTAGCCAAAAGGCCGAGAAGCGATAATCCACAAGTGTTGGATGTCCAAGCTAACCTCTTGGCACAAATCTCCCTTGCTGTGGTACCCCGTTTGTAGGTGTGCATAACAATGGCTGCTCATCACCTCCGCCCAAGCTCTCCTTTGTGGACACTTGATTGCTGACCTAAACAGCTCTTTGACTTTTCACAATTTCATAAGGCTCAGCCATACAGCAAAGCCTGCCAAAAATAGATTCAACTCATGTTTGTTCCTCTCCACGGAAGTCTTTAGTAAAAGGCGAAAGACTTGTGCGTTATGAAGAGAAACCAGAGTCAGCATGGCCCTCTGCTCGAGAGCAGCGGTGGAGCCTCTCGGTCACAGTCACCACCTTCGCGGTGGGCCTCTCTTTGCTTTCCGCATGTCAGATTCTAGTATACAACATTCCCACCACGCCCCCATCTGCCAACACAAATTATACAAGGCTTTATTTGCTCCTGCCCTGACTAGTGATTGGCTTTTAAGCCTTTTTAAGCAATACATCCCTGAACCACTTACATTGGGTCCAAAAGCGGACTCTGCTTTCTCACCAAGTCTCCCAGGAGATGTTGAGTGAAAACACGTTTCAGTTTTTGACAAATGCTTCTGATTCTATTTGGAATCCAGTTGATGCTCATTGTGACCCCGTGGAGATTCATGCATAATCGCTTCACAAGGCAGTGAGTCATCAGAGCAGTTTTGCACACTTGTCAAACTCTGCCAGGCCATTCCCTCAGTTTCATTGACCCATTGTAGAATTCACCTTGAAACCTCCACAATTGTTTGAGTGTTTGCTTTTCTACAAGGTAAGAACAGAGTGCACCGTTCCCAGCGGCACTGCAATGCTAGGTCGATGCGTGGAGAGAAGGGAGCAAGCTCCAAATTTCTGCTCCTCTTGCCAAAAATCTGCTTAATATGTGGTCCTCATATAGAGGACATATCAGATATTAAATTGATAAGAACAGATACTACACTTGATCTTAGCCAAAAGGCCGAGAAGCGATAACCCACAAGTGTTGGATGTCCAACCTAACCTCTTGGCACAAATCTCCCTTGCTGTGGTACCCCGTTTGTAGGTGTGCATAACAATGGCTGCTCATCACCTCCGCCCAAGCTCTCCTATGTGGACACTTGATTGCTGACCTAAACAGCTCTTTGACTTTTCACAATTTCATAAGGCTCAGCCATACAGCAAAGCCTGCCAAAAATAGATTCAACTCATGTTTGTTCCTCTCCACGGAAGTCTTTAGTAAAAGGCGAAAGACTTGTGCGTTATGAAGAGAAACCAGAGTCAGCATGGCCCTCTGCTCGAGAGCAGCGGTGGAGCCTCTCGGTCACAGTCACCACCTTCGCGGTGGGCCTCTCTTTGCTTTCCGCATGTCAGATTCTAGTATACAACATTCCCACCACGCCCCCATCTGCCAACACAAATTATACAAGGCTTTATTTGCTCCTGCCCTGACTAGTGATTGGCTTTTAAGCCTTTTTAAGCAATACATCCTTGAACCACTTACATTGGGTCCAAAAGCGGACTCTGCTTTCTCACCAAGTCTCCCAGGAGATGTTGAGTGAAAACACGTTTCAGTTTTTGACAAATGCTTCTGATTCTATTTGGAATCCAGTTGATGCTCATTGTGACCCCGTGGAGATTCATGCATAATCGCTTCACAAGGCAGTGAGTCATCAGAGCAGTTTTGCACACTTGTCAAACTCTGCCAGGCCATTCCCTCAGTTTCATTGACCCAGTGTAGAATTCACCTTGAAACCTCCACAATTGTTTGAGTGTTTGCTTTTCTACAAGGTAAGAACAGAGTGCACCGTTCCCAGCGGCACTGCAATGCTAGGTCGATGCGTGGAGAGAAGGGAGCAAGCTCCAAATTTCTGCTCCTCTTGCCAAAAATCTGCTTAATATGTAGTCCTCATATAGAGGACATATCAGATATTAAACTGATAAGAACAGATACTACACTTGATCTTAGCCAAAAGGCCGAGAAGCGATAATCCACAAGTGTTGGATGTCCAAGCTAACCTCTTGGCACAAATCTCCCTTGCTGTGGTACCCCGTTTGTAGGTGTGCATAACAATGGCTGCTCATCACCTCCGCCCAAGCTCTCCTTTGTGGACACTTGATTGCTGACCTAAACAGCTCTTTGACTTTTCACAATTTCATAAGGCTCAGCCATACAGCAAAGCCTGCCAAAAATAGATTCAACTCATGTTTGTTCCTCTCCACGGAAGTCTTTAGTAAAAGGCGAAAGACTTGTGCGTTATGAAGAGAAACCAGAGTCAGCATGGCCCTCTGCTCGAGAGCAGCGGTGGAGCCTCTCGGTCACAGTCACCACCTTCGCGGTGGGCCTCTCTTTGCTTTCCGCATGTCAGATTCTAGTATACAACATTCCCACCACGCCCCCATCTGCCAACACAAATTATACAAGGCTTTATTTGCTCCTGCCCTGACTAGTGATTGGCTTTTAAGCCTTTTTAAGCAATACATCCCTGAACCACTTACATTGGGTCCAAAAGCGGACTCTGCTTTCTCACCAAGTCTCCCAGGAGATGTTGAGTGAAAACACGTTTCAGTTTTTGACAAATGCTTCTGATTCTATTTGGAATCCAGTTGATGCTCATTGTGACCCCGTGGAGATTCATGCATAATCGCTTCACAAGGCAGTGAGTCATCAGAGCAGTTTTGCACACTTGTCAAACTCTGCCAGGCCATTCCCTCAGTTTCATTGACCCATTGTAGAATTCACCTTGAAACCTCCACAATTGTTTGAGTGTTTGCTTTTCTACAAGGTAAGAACAGAGTGCACCGTTCCCAGCGGCACTGCAATGCTAGGTCGATGCGTGGAGAGAAGGGAGCAAGCTCCAAATTTCTGCTCCTCTTGCCAAAAATCTGCTTAATATGTGGTCCTCATATAGAGGACATATCAGATATTAAACTGATAAGAACAGATACTACACTTGATCTTAGCCAAAAGGCCGAGAAGCGATAACCCACAAGTGTTGGATGTCCAACCTAACCTCTTGGCACAAATCTCCCTTGCTGTGGTACCCCGTTTGTAGGTGTGCATAACAATGGCTGCTCATCACCTCCGCCCAAGCTCTCCTTTGTGGACATTTGATTGCTGACCTAAACAGCTCTTTGACTTTTCAAAATTTCATAAGGCTCAGCCATACAGCAAAGCCTGCCAAAAATAGATTCAACTCATGTTTGTTCCTCTCCACGGAAGTCTTTAGTAAAAGGCGAAAGACTTGTGCGTTATGAAGAGAAACCAGAGTCAGCATGGCCCTCTGCTCGAGAGCAGCGGTGGAGCCTCTCGGTCACAGTCACCACCTTCGCGGTGGGCCTCTCTTTGCTTTCCGCATGTCAGATTCTAGTATACAACATTCCCACCACGCCCCCATCTGCCAACACAAATTATACAAGGCTTTATTTGCTCCTGCCCTGACTAGTGATTGGCTTTTAAGCCTTTTTAAGCGATACATCCCTGAACCACTTACATTGGGTCCAAAAGCGGACTCTGCTTTCTCACCAAGTCTCCCAGGAGATGTTGAGTGAAAACACGTTTCAGTTTTTGACAAATGCTTCTGATTCTATTTGGAATCCAGTTGATGCTCATTGTGACCCCGTGCAGAGTCATGCATAATCACTTCACAAGGCAGTGAGTCATAAGAGCAGTTTTGCACACTTGTCAAACTCTGCCAGGCCATTCCCTCAGTTTCATTGACCCAGTGTAGAATTCACCTTGAAACCTCCACAATTGTTTGAGTGTTTGCTTTTCTACAAGGTAAGAACAGAGTGCACCGTTCCCAGCGGCACTGCAATGCTAGGTCGATGCGTGGAGAGAAGGGAGCAAGCTCCAAATTTCTGCTCCTCTTGCCAAAAATCTGCTTAATATGTAGTCCTCATATAGAGGACATATCAGATATTAAACTGATAAGAACAGATTTTTTTTTTTTTTTTTTTGGAATTTTTTTTTTATTTAATTCACTCATGAGCAGTACAATACTTTACATTACAAAGATCATCATCTCTCCACATCTTAAGACCTCCAGAATTCTATCGGACTAAAAGAAAATAAGAGGAGGTACAATAAAAGACTCTTTCATGAGTTCAGTCTACAGATTGTCAAAAATAATTTTCCATCGATCTTTAATTGAGTCGATGCCCCATTTGCTCGCCTCCAATTTAAGTTTTCGCCGCATAATGTCTTCAATACTGTGTGTAGTGTTTTCTATCGACCACTTTTCCGTCTCATTTATTATACTACCTCTTACCTCCCATAACTTAGCCTTCACAATTGATGTAAGTTCTAAGGCTTTGCACACACCTTTGTCCCCCTCTAAACTAAAATCCATGAACAGAACTTTTTCCCAATTCACCTCTTTTAGAAACCCGAATCTTTGGCCCAATTTCTTCCACAATTGTTTTGCAAAAGGACATTCAAATAATGCATGTTCCACGGTTTCTACCCCATTGCATCCACGTCTTGGGCATATCCTATTTAATGTTAAATCATGATTAAATAGAGTATTCCTCACAGGTAATTTCCTATGAAGCACCAACCAATTAAAATCTCTTAATCTGTTTTCTAGACTCTTGCATTGGGTTCTTCTCCACACGTCACTATGAACATGCAAACCATCTTTAGGGTCAAACTTAGCAATCAACGTTTCATACAGCTTTTTGTGATTAACTACTGAATCTCTTTTCCAACACTCCTTGTATTTCTTTGCCCAACTTATCATTTTTTTATAATGATCTGGCATGACCTCTGCTTTCGGAAAACTGTTTTCCCATTTCGCCACAAGAGGTCTCAGATGGATAGAGAGCCAGAATTTAATCAATGGTTGGCATTTGTGTTCAGGTGGGTTTAACATTATTCTACATGTATTTGAAAAAAACAAAACTTTGAACTTCAAACCTAAATTTGGCATGTCCCTACCACCTCTTTCGACCGGCTGATACATTGTAGCTCTTTTAATGTATTCATACCCTCCCCATATGAACTGAAACAGAGATTTTTGAAGTTTTAAACAAACTAAAGCCGGCATGGGGAAAATATAAGCCACATGAAGTAATGTCGGCAATAAATCAGATTTAATAACCAAAATCTTACCACTAATGGACAGCCTTCTTAATTTCCACATATTTAGTTTTTTCAGCACTTTTCCCAATTTTGTCTCCCAATTAGTTTCTCCATCATTGTTATTTCCAAAGGATATTCCCAGTAAAGTCATTGGCCCCGCACACAGAGAGAACCCTAAAGGGTTATCAACTCTGTCCTTCCACTTTCCAAAGTATTTGATTTGGGATTTTCCTGTATTGACTCTAGAACCAGAAGCAACTGAGAATGTGTCGATGACCTGCATAGCTTCGCGCAGACAGAAATCATCTTTTAAATACAGTACAGTGTCATCTGCATACTGGGATATGGTCAAGGATTCACCACCAGGCAGCTGTATACCCTTGATGTTAACATTTTTCCTGATTGCACATGCCAGCGTTTCAATGAATAGCACATACAAGGGGGCTGATGCTGGACATCCCTGTCTGACCCCTCTGGTTTGTTTAAAGAATTCACCAAGGTTGCCATTAACATTAACACTGCTTCCGACTTCTGTGTATAAAATCCTCAACCAACTCCTGAATCTAGCACCGAAGCCAAATTTCTTTAGTGTCCTAAACAAAAAATTGTGATCAACTCTGTCAAAGGCTTTTTCCTGGTCAAGACTGAGGACAATTAGTGGTATATTTCTGTCCTGAGAATAAGATAGTATATCTCTATGCATTTGTAAATTCCAGTTTAGTTGCCTGCCAGGTACTGCACATGTCTGATCTGAGCCGATGATTAAGGGTAGAGCTGACACCAAACGGTTTGTCAAAACCTTACTAAAAATCTTATAATCTGTACAAAGCATTGTTAGAGGCCTGTAGTTTGATATTTTGTTGACATCACCTTTTTTAAACAGCAGGGATATCACCCCTTTTCTCATGGATTCCCCCATAATCCCAGATGTACATATATAAGTGAACAACTCTAACAGCCATGACCCAATGTCTTCCCAAAATATTATATAAAATTCTTTTGTGATCCCATCTATTCCTGGCACCTTGCCCTTTTTCAAAGACATGGTTGCCCTCAGGATTTCTTCTAAAGTAAAATCTTTATCTAGCTCTGTTCTCAGATCTTCAGGTATGAATCTGTCTATATTGTCTAACAATGTTGCACCTTTCATGTAGTCAACCTTTTCTGCTTTAAAAAACGTAGAAAAATGATTAGAGATAACTTGAGCAATCCCATCAGGATCGTTAATCTCCTCACCTGTTTCATTTAAAACGGAAACTATGCTCCTCCTCTTTGCCTGTGCTTTGGACTGTCTAAAGAAGTAGGGAGAACACTTTTCGTCACTCTCCCACTTCTCTCTAAGACACCGGAATTTATAGGCCTCTGCTCTGTTGTGAAAAAATAACCTCTGTTTATCTTGCAAATGTTTCAGCAAGTCCTTATCAATTTGTCCACCTGCATTTCTCTGTTCCATTAATTTATTTATGGCTTTTTGCAGTCGGTAGTATAATTTAAATTCCTCTTTCCTTGATTCTTTTGAGTAATTCTGTGTGTAGTATCTAATACGCAGCTTTGTGCTTTCCCACCATTCACAGACATTTTCATAAAATACTCTCATATGAAAGCAATCTTTTAGAAAACACTTTAATGCTACCCTAAACTGCTGGAGCTCTAGAATATTGTTGTTTAATTTCCAATACCCTTTACCATTTTTGATCATCATTGAGGTTAGTTTTACTGAGAGCATGTTGTGATCTGTGTAAAAAACTGGTGATACTTTCGCCCCTGTCACCTGAAATTCTACCGGACAAAATATATAGTCTATCCTACTCTTCGCCCCTCTACTATTTGACCATGTGAAGCCAAGATCGTCTGGGTTAGCTTTTTTATATGAATCCACCAAATTATACTTTGTAACAATATTTATTAAACTGGCCTCGGCCTTGCTGCCCTCACTTTGGGAATTGAAGTCTCCTCCAATTACCACATGGCGGTTGGTCATGAAAGCAGTGTCAAGACTAAGAAAAAGCTCCCTTCTCTCCTTTGGAGAAGAGTGGGCATATATGTTAATAACTCTTAACCCCTTTCCCTTCCAGTCAATATCTGTTACCAAAACCCTCCCCTGTACCACTGAAAAACTGCCAACCACTTGGACTTCATTATTCCCACATAGTGTTCCCACCCCAGATGAATGGACCCCCCCAATGCTCCACCTAGATTCACCTTTGGTCCACTCTTTTGAGAATAGGTTCATGTCGTCTTCATTTTTCAAGTGGACCTCTTGCAAAAGGCATAAAGAAAAGTTGATTGAACATAAATGAGAAAAGACCACTTCCCTTTTGGCCTTGTTCCTCAAACCTCTAACATTTATGGAAACTATATGTAATGAGGACATTCTGGTAAATGAGGAATGAGACAAAAAACAAAACAAACAAACAAACCATCAAAGACGAGACACTGTGTTTTCTCTAATTTTCAACTTCACAGTCAAATTCAATGCCTTCCCTATGTGTCTTTTCCTCGGGCACCGCGTGCCCTGAGTTGGGGGTATTACCCTCTGGAAGCAATGAGCATTGCTCTGAAACCAAATCCCTGTCAGAGTTGTTCGGAGCCAGGGACTCCACCAGGACACACCCGGACGGGGGCATGCTGCCGTCAGAGTCTGTCACCTCAGTCTGCACTGGAATTTGTCCATGTTCTCCACCCTCCAGCCCATCCACCCTGGCAGCAGCCTTCACATCCTGATCGCTGTTCACCTGCAGCCCCTCCATCTCCCCTTCCTCCTGCGACTCCTCCACAACCTCAGAAAGAACACTGAACACGCTATCCACTCCCAGGGGCACAGCGCTTGTCTCGATCCTCCTTTTTTTCCCCTTGCCTCCCCTGCTTTCCACTGTGGTCCACTCAGGAACAGGTTGGCTCTCCTCTGAGGTTGTAGTCTCCTCCCCCTTCTTCTTCTCTGGGGGAGGTGCTCGTTCAGGTGGATCAACCACATTTGCCTCAATCTCATTGTCCACAAACATTTGATCAATTACCTCGTTAATTGCTCTCAGGGAGGAGGCATCAGGATCTTCGCACATTGGTCGCCTTACAATGCTTGCATAGGAGGAGCGGACCTCAGGGCAGTGCTTAAATAAATGTCCTTCAGACCCACAAAGATTGCATTTTCTGGAACGGTCACAAGTCCCCATTTTGTGTCCTAGACCCTTGCAATTTCTGCACCTCACCTGCGTGCAGGATTCTGCCGTGTGACCAAAGTCTGTGCATTTTCTGCAGTAAATAGGCTGGCCCGAGTAGTACAGATATCCTCTATTTGTGCCTATGGTGAAGGAGGCAGGGGGGTGGTGGTAGCCATCGTGACCATCTGGGTCATCCTTCAGCCGCACACGACATTGTCTTTTTCCAGTCCAAACGTCAAGAGAGTCCCTGATTTCCCTCATGCTCGAAATCACTGTCACATGCTTAGAAAGGAAGTATCTGGTTGCTTCTTCAGTTACCCAGGGATTATAGTTATGAATTGTGATAACACGCTCACCAGTTCGGCAAAGGCTTTGAATCTGGTACTCCCTCAGTGGTCCATCAGCCAAACGATCAGCCAACCTTTTCGTTTCCTCCATCTTGGTGAGATTATAGAACGTAACATCAAAAAAACGGTCGGTGGCATTTCTCTGCAAGCAGAGGAGGTCATCTATCTTGAGGGACAAGGCTCCAAAAAGAATATTAACTCCAAATTCTCTCCTATCCAAAAAAACTTCAGTACTCTTCCAAATGAATCTCAAAGTATTTTTCAGCACGGGAAGTCCCTGCTGTGAAACTGTTGCTGACGTCATTATGACAATCCACGTCCGCAAACCCTTCTCACCTGGCTAGATCTTAGCCAAAAGGCCGAGAAGCGATAATCCACAAGTGTTGGATGTCCAATCTAACCTCTTGGCACAAATCTCCCTTGCTGTGGTACCCCGTTTGTAGGTGTGCACAACAATGGCTGCTGCTCATCACCTCCGCCCAAGCTCTCCTTTGTGGACACTTGATTTCTGACCTAGACAGCTCTTTGACTTTTCACAATTTCATAAGGCTCAGCCATACAGCAAAGCCTGCCAAAAATAGATTCAACTCATGTTTGTTCCTCTCCACGGAAGTCTTTAGTAAAAGGCGAAAGACTTGTGCGTTATGAAGAGAAACCAGAGTCAGCATGGCCCTCTGCTCGAGAGCAGCGGTGGAGCCTCTCGGTCACAGTCACCACCTTCGCGGTGGGCCTCTCTTTGCTTTCCGCATGTCAGATTCTAGTATACAACATTCCCACCACGCCCCCATCTGCCAACACAAATTATACAAGGCTTTATTTGCTCCTGCCCTGACTAGTGATTGGCTTTTAAGCCTTTTTAAGCGATACATCCCTGAACCACTTACATTGGGTCCAAAAGCGGACTCTGCTTTCTCACCAAGTCTCCCAGGAGATGTTGAGTGAAAACACGTTTCAGTTTTTGACAAATGCTTCTGATTCTATTTGGAATCCAGTTGATGCTCATTGTGACCCCGTGCAGAGTCATGCATAATCACTTCACAAGGCAGTGAGTCATAAGAGCAGTTTTGCACACTTGTCAAACTCTGCCAGGCCATTCCCTCAGTTTCATTGACCCAGTGTAGAATTCACCTTGAAACCTCCACAATTGTTTGAGTGTTTGCTTTTCTACAAGGTAAGAACAGAGTGCACCGTTCCCAGCGGCACTGCAATGCTAGGTCGATGCGTGGAGAGAAGGGAGCAAGCTCCAAATTTCTGCTCCTCTTGCCAAAAATCTGCTTAATATGTAGTCCTCATATAGAGGACATATCAGATATTAAACTGATAAGAACAGATACTACACTTGATCTTAGCCAAAAGGCCGAGAAGCGATAATCCACAAGTGTTGGATGTCCAATCTAACCTCTTGGCACAAATCTCCCTTGCTGTGGTACCCCGTTTGTAGGTGTGCACAACAATGGCTGCTGCTCATCACCTCCGCCCAAGCTCTCCTTTGTGGACACTTGATTTCTGACCTAGACAGCTCTTTGACTTTTCACAATTTCATAAGGCTCAGCCATACAGCAAAGCCTGCCAAAAATAGATTCAACTCATGTTTGTTCCTCTCCACGGAAGTCTTTAGTAAAAGGCGAAAGACTTGTGCGTTATGAAGAGAAACCAGAGTCAGCATGGCCCTCTGCTCGAGAGCAGCGGTGGAGCCTCTCGGTCACAGTCACCACCTTCGCGGTGGGCCTCTCTTTGCTTTCCGCATGTCAGATTCTAGTATACAACATTCCCACCACGCCCCCATCTGCCAACACAAATTATACAAGGCTTTATTTGCTCCTGCCCTGACTAGTGATTGGCTTTTAAGCCTTTTTAAGCGATACATCCCTGAACCACTTACATTGGGTCCAAAAGCGGACTCTGCTTTCTCACCAAGTCTCCCAGGAGATGTTGAGTGAAAACACGTTTCAGTTTTTGACAAATGCTTCTGATTCTATTTGGAATCCAGTTGATGCTCATTGTGACCCCGTGCAGAGTCATGCATAATCACTTCACAAGGCAGTGAGTCATAAGAGCAGTTTTGCACACTTGTCAAACTCTGCCAGGCCATTCCCTCAGTTTCATTGACCCAGTGTAGAATTCACCTTGAAACCTCCACAATTGTTTGAGTGTTTGCTTTTCTACAAGGTAAGAACAGAGTGCACCGTTCCCAGCGGCACTGCAATGCTAGGTCGATGCGTGGAGAGAAGGGAGCAAGCTCCAAATTTCTGCTCCTCTTGCCAAAAATCTGCTTAATATGTAGTCCTCATATAGAGGACATATCAGATATTAAACTGATAAGAACAGATACTACACTTGATCTTAGCCAAAAGGCCGAGAAGCGATAATCCACAAGTGTTGGATGTCCAAGCTAACCTCTTGGCACAAATCTCCCTTGCTGTGGTACCCCGTTTGTAGGTGTGCATAACAATGGCTGCTCATCACCTCCGCCCAAGCTCTCCTTTGTGGACACTTGATTGCTGACCTAAACAGCTCTTTGACTTTTCACAATTTCATAAGGCTCAGCCATACAGCAAAGCCTGCCAAAAATAGATTCAACTCATGTTTGTTCCTCTCCACGGAAGTCTTTAGTAAAAGGCGAAAGACTTGTGCGTTATGAAGAGAAACCAGAGTCAGCATGGCCCTCTGCTCGAGAGCAGCGGTGGAGCCTCTCGGTCACAGTCACCACCTTCGCGGTGGGCCTCTCTTTGCTTTCCGCATGTCAGATTCTAGTATACAACATTCCCACCACGCCCCCATCTGCCAACACAAATTATACAAGGCTTTATTTGCTCCTGCCCTGACTAGTGATTGGCTTTTAAGCCTTTTTAAGCAATACATCCCTGAACCACTTACATTGGGTCCAAAAGCGGACTCTGCTTTCTCACCAAGTCTCCCAGGAGATGTTGAGTGAAAACACGTTTCAGTTTTTGACAAATGCTTCTGATTCTATTTGGAATCCAGTTGATGCTCATTGTGACCCCATTGGAGATTCATGCATAATTGCTTCACAAGGCAGTGAGTCATCAGAGCAGTTTTGCACACTTGTCAAACTCTGCCAGGCCATTCCCTCAGTTTCATTGACCCAGTGTAGAATTCACCTTGAAACCTCCACAATTGTTTGAGTGTTTGCTTTTCTACAAGGTAAGAACAGAGTGCACCATTCCCAGCGGCACTGCAATGCTAGGTCGATGCGTGGAGAGAAGGGAGCAAGCTCCAAATTTCTGCTCCTCTTGCCAAAAATCTGCTTAATATGTAGTCCTCATATAGAGGACATATCAGATATTAAACTGATAAGAACAGATTTTTTTTTTTTTTTTTTTTTATTACAAAAAACTTTCATCAGTTCAGTACAAATCAAGTCAAATCAATACAAATCAATTATCATGTATGACCATCCCTAATACAATTTTGGGCCACGACTGTGAGCCTTTACAGTCATAAATATTCGTTTTTCATATCCTACCCGGTCCATATTGCAGTAACAAAGGTGAAAACAATAAAAGAAAACAAAAAACAGCCCAAAGAACTCCATTTGACCTCACACTCAGTTCACCATATCCACCCAAACCCTCCCTTCCACCTTTCTAGGGCTGCATGCTTCCCCCACTTCTCTATATCCCTTTTGATTTTCCCTTTTACATCAGCTTCCACCCTCCTCATGATCCCTTCCACACTGCTGTCTTTATTTCTCTTTACCAGATCTTGCCTGGCCGACCACATTATCCTCTTTGTAGTGCTTATGATATACCACATTGGGAAATTTCCTGAGCCTAAACCTCTTTCAACCTTATCCCAGGTCAAATTAAATCCTCGGACCACCTGCCCTAGCCGTTCCCCCACTTTACCCCATACTATCTTTGCAATTGGACAGTCCCACATGACATGCCTGACCGTTTCCTCCCCCGGACAGGTTGGCCGAGGGCACACAGGGGATCTTGCCAACCCATGCCGGTACATGGTTTCCCGCACTGGCAGGCATTTGTGCAGGCATAACCAATTGATGTCTTTTAGCTCATTGTCAAGCCCCCCTGGCTGAATCCCCCTCCAAATCTCTTTCGGGGTCCCCACCACCAAAGGTGCGACCACTCCCTTGCTGACCTCTCTGTAGAGGGCTCTGTGATCTATTTTTATTTCTCTGTTTGAGGCTTCAGGATGAGCCTGCAACCACCTGGCTGCATGGTTGTAATGCCATGGCTGCTGCTCCACCCTGGGTGCCAAATTGTTCCAGACAATCAACCCCCTAGCTTGGTACGCGAAATAGAGTCGTAAGAAGTAGCCTGAGGGGTGCTCTATCGGAAATGATAGTTCCCTACACAAGGAAGAAACAAAAATGCAGTCCAGCTTCAGCGGGAGGTGTGGCACATCCCTCCCTCCTGCTTCGATACCAGCCAGCATGCGAGTCCTAGCCACATATTCGTACCTCCCCCCCCATATGAAATGGAACACGAGGCGCATGAGAGGTCTCCTCATGCTGACTGGCAGTGGATATATGTATGCCAAATATAGGAGGGATGGCAGAATGTCTACCTTCAGTACAAGTACCTTCCCTATAAAGGTCAGGCACCTGCTCTTCCAGAGTGCAAGCCTCTTCTGGACTGCTGTAATTCGCCTGGTCCAGTTGATCGAGGCACTGTTGGCTGCCTCAAAGCTGACCCCTAGTATCTTCAGGTGACCTGTGCATAGCGACAGCCCTCCCGGTACATCTGTCCTTTCTTTCCACCTCCCAAAGAACTTGACAGAGGACTTGGCGTGATTCAGTCTTGCTCCAGACACCCGACCAAAGTCCTGAAAAATCTCTAAGGATCGGATCAGGCTCTCATCACTGTCCAGCAGCAGTGTGGTGTCGTCTGCATACTGTGACAGCTTGACCCGCAGGCCTCTGCTGCCGGGAACCAGGAAACCTTTCACCCCTGGGTCAGCCCTAATAGCTGCCGCCAGTGGCTCTATGTAAAGGATGTAGAGCAGCGGTGAGAGTGGGCAGCCCTGTCTTACCCCTGAGTGCAACCTGAAAACTTCCCCTAAGTGACCGTTGACTGCCACGGTGCTCCCCACACCTGTGTATAATGTGCGCAACCATCCGACAAAACCCTTGTTAAAGCCTAACCTTTCCAATACCCTAAACATAAAGCCCCAGTGAACCCTGTCAAAGGCCTTTGCCTGGTCGAGGCCCACCACCATAAATGGCAGGTGTCTGTCTTCTGCCCAAGCGACAGCGTCTCGTATGAGCTGGAGATTCCATCTAACAGAGCGCCCCGCCACCCCACACGTTTGGTCCACATGGACCACGTGTGGAAGCGCTGTGCCCAGACGATCCGCTAGGACCTTTGCCAGGAGTTTATAGTCAACACACAACATTGTCAGTGGCCGCCAGTTTCCGAGGTCGGTGCCATCCCCCTTTTTAAACAGAAGGGAGATCACCCCTGTAGCCATAGTCCCTCCCATTGCACCTGTGAGAAGCACTGTGGACAACACCTCCAACACTACCGGTCCAAGAATCTCCCAGAACTTGAGATAAAACTCCACCGGCAGTCCGTCGATGCCAGGCACCTTCCGCTTGTTCATTTTACCAAGGGCTCCCTCGAGCTCTTTGAGTGTGAGCGGGGCCTCCAAAGCCTGCGCTATGTCCGACGGCACCTGCTTGGTCAGTAAGTTCAGGAAGTATTCCCCTCCCCCTACATCTACCTCTTTCTCCTGGAAACTTGTGCGGTAGTGGTCAGTAGCAGCCCCCACCATCTCAGCTGCCTCCGACACTACCACACCCTGCTTGTCCCTGATCCCGGTCTGTACCTGTCTTTTCCTGTCTGCCCGTATTGAGCTGAAGAAAGCAGCAGAACATGTCTCATGCTTCTCCAAGTAATTTCGTTGCACCAGGAACAGGTAAGCCCGGGCCCTACCCTCAAAGACCTCCCTGAGCTTTGCTTTTAGGGAGTCACAAGCCCACTGATTTACTGTGCCAGTGCTGTTTCCTTTGCTGTATTCAAGCTCGAGGAGGTGCTGTAAGCGAAACACCTCTCTCTTTGCCAACCTCACCTTCTTTTTAGAAAAACTGTCGCAAAACATCTTCATGCGTTTCTTGGCTACTTCCCACCACTCCATCACTCCAGTACACAATGGTCTTAGTCCTAAAAGTTTTTTGAAAAACAGTTTAAAACTTTGTTTGAACATGTCCTCCTCTAGTATGCTTATATTTAAGCGCCAGTACCCACGCCCAAAAACAGGCAGGCACAGGCGCACCTCAAACAGCAGCCCATCATGGTCAGAGAAAAACACAGGGAGCAGTCGACCTGACACCAATATCATAGACTTTGAGGCAAACACGTAGTCAAGACGTCTATACGTTCCGCGTGAATTACGCCATGTGGGACCGTCTGCCAGTGGCCTAACCATCCTCCCCCCATCTACTAACCCGTGTCTAGCCATGAGGTGGGAGATATAAATATCGCTGGTGTCCCCCCCCTTGCCTAACTGCACATTGAAATCCCCACCTACAATTACCTGCCTATTGGTGGTCAGGTGTGTCTCTACTAAACCAAACATTTCTTGTCTTTCCCTCTGAGTTTGTGGTCCATACACCACAACAACCCTCAGCTTGTTGGTCCCCCATGTGATGTCAGCACCCAGTATCCTCCCTTGGACAATTGTGAACACATCCTCCACCCTTATCTCTTTAACCCCAAACAATATCCCTACACCTGTAGAGTGGACCCCTCCCACACTCCAGATTGAATCCCCTTTCGTCCACTCCCTTGAGAATTTCGCTACATCCCCTATGTCCCTTAGATGAACCTCCTGCAATAAACAAATATCAACATGCAGATGGTCCACAAAATCATAAACAACCCTTCTTTTAAACGTGTCCCTCATTCCTCTTACATTTAATGAAAGCATCTTTACTACAGCCATTATAATTTGTATTTTTAAAGTGTTTACAGCCACACAAAACCCCCCCCCCCCCAAATACAACCTCCCTACTGCGAGAAGAAGTCCTCCCTCTCCATCTCGTCCGCCCAGGAAAAGGGCACTGGATTTGGCGATGTTGATGGCCTGTTGGGTCCCTCATATGCATCTTCTCCCATAGGGGATAGTATATTGAGCAGGTCTGGAGGTAAATCCAGCTCCAGCCCACAACCTACATTTGGCAGCTCACATGGATCTCCTCCGATATGCTCAATAGCTTCCCCACCCTTACCTAGCCCTATGTTACCCCCATCCTGCTCCTGATGTCCTCCCTCCTCTGCAGCCCTTCTTTGCTGCTCTACCCCACTAACCATCCCACCATCAACTCCCTTCTCTTGGTCCTGTCCCTCGGCCCCGTTGCCTTCCCCCTTTGACTTTTTACTATGGCCCTCCTCCTTACTCTCTCCGCTTCTAATTGCTTTCCCCCCTCCGAAAACCTGTGATCCTTTCCGTGCCCCCTTCTTGATCTTGGAGGTGGCTGGATCTGGGCTGATGGCAGGAAATTCTCCCCCTGCGTGGTCACAGGTCACCTGGGCTTCGGTATCCCGGGTGGCACTGCCTTTTGTTCCTTTCTCCAGGGGGACTTCCTCTGTTCCAATCTCAGAAAGATCCGTAGCTGGCGCCGCCAGTACCGGTGTGCATGAGCCATTCTCTGCAGGCAAGGGTCCCTTTCCTGGATGCTTTGCTTTTTCTGGTTCTCCATTGGACTTGGCCACTTCCACAAAGGTCCTCCTTCTGCTTGGACAGTTGCGGTAAAGGTGGCCCATTTCACCACATCCATGACAGGCCTTGGGCCCTGTGCACTCTTTAGCCTCATGGCCCCCTTGGCCACAGGTACGGCAGCCGGCTCTGGAACAGCCTGCCTCTGTATGGCCTGACTGCCTGCAACGCCTACAGAAAGCTGGTTGCCGGGCGTAAAACAGGTAACCGCGGTCCCCACCAAGGCTGAAAAGAGCAGGTGGATGCTTCAGTCCTCCATGTCCTTCTGCGTCAGGGTTCAGCAGCACTTGGAACTGCCTTCTTCCTGTCCAGAATCCCCTCATGTCTTTTACGTACCTAGCACTAGTCACAACCTCTCCGTGCTGTCCCAAAAAAGCCACTAGTGCTAGGTCGGTGACGAAGGGGTTGTAGGTATGCACCGTGATAGTTCTGAAATTTGGTCTGTCCAGGTTCAAAATCTTGTAACCGGCTATGAATCTTGTCCCAGCCTCCTTTCTACAGGCTTCAGCCACTCTTGAATACATATCTTCACTGACCAGGGTAACGTCAAAGGCTTTTTCTGGCTGGTTCCACTGGATGCAGTATACATCTTCTACCTTCAGCCTCAGTTGTTCCAAGATGACATTTTTGCAGAACCAGTCTCTCGAAATCAGATGTTCCTCCACCGGCTCAGCCTGAAAGCGTATCGTGAACCTCACGCCGACCTTTGGGCTTGTCTGTTCCTTGGAGGCCGTTGGGGCCATCTTTTTGTCAGCTGTGTTCCTTCTTCGTCCAACTCTGTCGCCGTTTCTCCACTTGATCTTAGCCAAAAGGCCGAGAAGCGATAATCCACAAGTGTAGTTCTAGTATACAACATTCCCACCACGCCCCCATCTGCCAACACAAATTATACAAGGCTTTATTTGCTCCTGCCCTGACTAGTGATTGGCTTTTAAGCCTTTTTAAGCGATACATCCCTGAACCACTTACATTGGGTCCAAAAGCGGACTCTGCTTTCTCACCAAGTCTCCCAGGAGATGTTGAGTGAAAAAACGTTTCAGTTTTTGACAAACGCTTCTGATTCTATTTGGAATCTAGTTGATGCTTATTGTGACCCCGTGCAGAGTCATGCATGATCGCTTTACAAGGCAGTGAGTCATCAGAGCAGTTTTGCACACTTGTCAAACTCTGCCAGGCCATTCCCTCAGTTTCATTGACCCAGTGTCGAATTCACCTTGAAACCTCCACAATTGTTTGAGTGTTTGCTTTTCTACAAGGTAAGAACAGAGTGCACCGTTCCCAGCGGCACTGCAATGCTAGGTCGATGCGTGGAGAGAAGGGAGCAAGCTCCAAATTTCTGCTCCTCTTGCCAAATATCTGCTTAATATGTAGTCCTCATATAGAGGACATATCAGATATTAAACTGATAAGAACAGATACTACACTTGATCTTGGCCAAAAGGCCGAGAAGCGATAATCCACAAGTGTTGGATGTCCACGCTAACCTCTTGGCACAAATTTCCCTTGCTGTGGTACCCCGTTTGTAGGTGTGCATAACAATGGCTGCTGTTCATCACCTCCGCCCAAGCTCTCCTTTGTGGACACTTGATTTCTGACCTAGACAGCTCTTTGACTTTTCACAATTTCATAACGCTCAGCCATACAGCAAAGCCTGCCAAAAATAGATTCAACTCATGTTTGTTCCTCTCCACGGAAGTCTTTAGTAAAAGGCGAAAGACTTGTGCGTTATGAAGAGAAACCAGAGTCAGCATGGCCCTCTGCTCGAGAGCAGCGGTGGAGCCTCTCGGTCACAGTCACCACCTTCGCGGTGGGCCTCTCTTTGCTTTCCGCATGTCAGATTCTAGTATACAACATTCCCACCACGCCCCCATCTGCCAACACAAATTATACAAGGCTTTATTTGCTCCTGCCCTGACTAGTGATTGGCTTTTAAGCCTTTTTAAGCGATACATCCCTGAACCACTTACATTGGGTCCAAAAGCGGACTCTGCTTTCTCACCAAGTCTCCCAGGAGATGTTGAGTGAAAAAACGTTTCAGTTTTTGACAAACGCTTCTGATTCTATTTGGAATCTAGTTGATGCTTATTGTGACCCCGTGCAGAGTCATGCATGATCGCTTTACAAGGCAGTGAGTCATCAGAGCAGTTTTGCACACTTGTCAAACTCTGCCAGGCCATTCCCTCAGTTTCATTGACCCAGTGTAGAATTCACCTTGAAACCTCCACAATTGTTTGAGTGATTGCTTTTCTACAAGGTAAGAACTGAGTGCACCGTTCCCAGCGGCACTGCAATGCTAGGTCGATGCGTGGAGAGAAGGGAGCAAGCTCCAAATTTCTGCTCCTCTTGCCAAAAATCTGCTTAATATGTAGTCCTCATATAGAGGACATATCAGATATTAAACTGATAAGAACAGATACTACACTTGATCTTAGCCAAAAGGCCGAGAAGCGATAATCCACAAGTGTTGGATGTCCAAGCTAACCTCTTGGCACAAATCTCCCTTGCTGTGGTACCCCGTTTGTAGGTGTGCATAACAATGGCTGCTCATCACCTCCGCCCAAGCTCTCCTTTGTGGACACCTGATTGCTGACCTAGACAGCTCTTTGACTTTTCACAATTTCATAAGGCTCAGCCATACAGCAAAGCCTGCCAAAAATAGATTCAACTCATGTTTGTTCCTCTCCACGGAAGTCTTTAGTAAAAGGCGAAAGACTTGTGCGTTATGAAGAGAAACCAGAGTCAGCATGGCCCTCTGCTCGAGAGCAGCGGTGGAGCCTCTCGGTCACAGTCACCACCTTCGCGGTGGGCCTCTCTTTGCTTTGCGCATGTCAGATTCTAGTATACAACATTCCCACTACGCCCCCATCTGCCAACACAAATTATACAAGGCTTTATTTGCTCCTGCCCTGACTAGTGATTGGCTTTTAAGCCTTTTTAAGCGATACATCCCTGAACCACTTACATTGGGTCCAAAAGCGGACTCTGCTTTCTCACCAAGTCTCCCAGGAGATGTTGAGTGAAAAAACGTTTCAGTTTTTGACAAACGCTTCTGATTCTATTTGGAATCTAGTTGATGCTCATTGTGACCCCGTGCAGAGTCATGCATGATCGCTTTACAAGGCAGTGAGTCATCAGAGCAGTTTTGCACACTTGTCAAACTCTGCCAGGCCATTCCCTCAGTTTCATTGACCCAGTGTAGAATTCACCTTGAAACCTCCACAATTGTTTGAGTGTTTGCTTTTCTACAAGGTAAGAACAGAGTGGACCGTTCCCAGCGGCACTGCAATGCTAGGTCGATGCGTGGAGAGAAGGGAGCAAGCTCCAAATTTCTGCTCCTCTTGCCAAATATCTGCTTAATATGTAGTCCTCATATAGAGGACATATCAGATATTAAACTGATAAGAACAGATACTACACTTGATCTTAGCCAAAAGGCCGAGAAGCGATAATCCACAAGTGTTGGATGTCCACGCTAACCTCTTGGCACAAATTTCCCTTGCTGTGGTACCCCGTTTGTAGGTGTGCATAACAATGGCTGCTGTTCATCACCTCCGCCCAAGCTCTCCTTTGTGGACACTTGATTTCTGACCTAGACAGCTCTTTGACTTTTCACAATTTCATAACGCTCAGCCATACAGCAAAGCCTGCCAAAAATAGATTCAACTCATGTTTGTTCCTCTCCACGGAAGTCTTTAGTAAAAGGCGAAAGACTTGTGCGTTATGAAGAGAAACCAGAGTCAGCATGGCCCTCTGCTCGAGAGCAGCGGTGGAGCCTCTCTGTCACAGTCACCACCTTCGCGGTGGGCCTCTCTTTGCTTTCCGCATGTCAGATTCTAGTATACAACATTCCCACCACGCCCCCATCTGCCAACACAAATTATACAAGGCTTTATTTGCTCCTGCCCTGACTAGTGATTGGCTTTTAAGCCTTTTTAAGCGATACATCCCTGAACCACTTACATTGGGTCCAAAAGCGGACTCTGCTTTCTCACCAAGTCTCCCAGGAGATGTTGAGTGAAAAAACGTTTCAGTTTTTGACAAACGCTTCTGATTCTATTTGGAATCTAGTTGATGCTCATTGTGACCCCGTGCAGAGTCATGCATGATCGCTTTACAAGGCAGTGAGTCATCAGAGCAGTTTTGCACACTTGTCAAACTCTGCCAGGCCATTCCCTCAGTTTCATTGACCCAGTGTAGAATTCACCTTGAAACCTCCACAATTGTTTGAGTGATTGCTTTTCTACAAGGTAAGAACAGAGTGCACCGTTCCCAGCGGCACTGCAATGCTAGGTCGATGCGTGGAGAGAAGGGAGCAAGCTCCAAATTTCTGCTCCTCTTGCCAAAAATCTGCTTAATATGTAGTCCTCATATAGAGGACATATCAGATATTAAACTGATAAGAACAGATACTACACTTGATCTTAGCCAAAAGGCCGAGAAGCGATAATCCACAAGTGTTGGATGTCCAAGCTAACCTCTTGGCACAAATCTCCCTTGCTGTGGTACCCCGTTTGTAGGTGTGCATAACAATGGCTGCTCATCACCTCCGCCCAAGCTCTCCTTTGTGGACACCTGATTGCTGACCTAGACAGCTCTTTGACTTTTCACAATTTCATAAGGCTCAGCCATACAGCAAAGCCTGCCAAAAATAGATTCAACTCATGTTTGTTCCTCTCCACGGAAGTCTTTAGTAAAAGGCGAAAGACTTGTGCGTTATGAAGAGAAACCAGAGTCAGCATGGCCCTCTGCTCGAGAGCAGCGGTGGAGCCTCTCGGTCACAGTCACCACCTTCGCGGTGGGCCTCTCTTTGCTTTGCGCATGTCAGATTCTAGTATACAACATTCCCACCACGCCCCCATCTGCCAACACAAATTATACAAGGCTTTATTTGCTCCTGCCCTGACTAGTGATTGGCTTTTAAGCCTTTTTAAGCGATGCATCCCTGAACCACTTACATTGGGTCCAAAAGCGGACTCTGCTTTCTCACCAAGTCTCCCAGGAGATGTTGAGTGAAAACACGTTTCAGTTTTTGACAAATGCTTCTGATTCTATTTGGAATCCAGTTGATGCTCATTGTGACCCCGTGCAGAGTCATGCATAATCACTTCACAAGGCAGTGAGTCATAAGAGCAGTTTTGCACACTTGTCAAACTCTGCCAGGCCATTCCCTCAGTTTCATTGACCCAGTGTAGAATTCACCTTGAAACCTCCACAATTGTTTGAGTGATTGCTTTTCTACAAGGTAAGAACAGAGTGCACCGTTCCCAGCGGCACTGCAATGCTAGGTCGATGCGTGGAGAGAAGGGAGCAAGCTCCAAATTTCTGCTCCTCTTGCCAAAAATCTGCTTAATATGTAGTCCTCATATAGAGGACATATCAGATATTAAACTGATAAGAACAGATTTTTTTTTTTTTTTTTTTTTTTTTGGAATATTTTTTTATTTAATTCACTCATGAGCGGTACAATACTTTACATTACAAAGATCATCATCTCTCCACACCTTAAGACCTCCAGAATTCTATCGGACTAAAAGAAAATAAGAGGAGGTACAATAAAAGACTCTTTCATGAGTTCAGTCTACAGATTGTCAAAAATAATTTTCCATCGATCTTTAATTGAGTCGATGCCCCATTTGCTCGCCTCCAATTTAAGTTTTCGCCGCATAATGTCTTCAATACTGTGTGTAGTGTTTTCTATCGACCACTTTTCCGTCTCATTTATTATACTACCTCTTACCTCCCATAACTTAGCCTTCACAATTGATGTAAGTTCTAAGGCTTTGCACACACCTTTGTCCCCCTCTAAACTAAAATCCATGAACAGAACTTTTTCCCAGTTCACCTCTTTTAGAAAACCGAATCTTTGGCCCAATTTCTTCCACAATTGTTTTGCAAAGGGACATTCAAATAATGCATGTTCCACGGTTTCTACCCCATTGCATCCACGTCTTGGGCATATCCTATTTAATGTTAAATCATGATTAAATAGAGTATTCCTCACAGGTAATTTCCTATGAAGCACCAACCAATTAAAATCTCTTAATCTGTTTTCTAGACTCTTGCATTGGGTTCTTCTCCACACGTCACTATGAACATGCAAACCATCTTTAGGGTCAAACTTAGCAATCAACGTTTCATACAGCTTTTTGTGATTAACTACTGAATCTCTTTTCCAACACTCCTTGTATTTCTTTGCCCAACTTATCATTTTTTTATAATGATCTGGCATGACCTCTGCTTTCGGAAAACTGTTTTCCCATTTCGCCACAAGAGGTCTCAGATGAATAGAGAGCCAGAATTTAATCAATGGTTGGCATTTGTGTTCAGGTGGGTTTAACATTATTCTACATGTATTTGAAAAAAACAAAACTTTGAACTTCAAACCTAAATTTGGCATGTCCCTACCACCTCTTTCGACCGGCTGATACATTGTAGCTCTTTTAATGTATTCATACCCTCCCCATATGAACTGAAACAGAGATTTTTGAAGTTTTAAACAAACTAAAGCCGGCATGGGGAAAATATAAGCCACATGAAGTAATGTCGGCAATAAATCAGATTTAATAACCAAAATCTTACCACTAATGGACAGCCTTCTTAATTTCCACATATTTAGTTTTTTCAGCACTTTTCCCAATTTTGTCTCCCAATTAGTTTCTCCATCATTGTTATTTCCAAAGGATATTCCCAGTAAAGTCATTGGCCCCGCACACAGAGAGAACCCTAAAGGGTTATCAACTCTGTCCTTCCACTTTCCAAAGTATTTGATTTGGGATTTTCCTGTATTGACTCTAGAACCAGAAGCAACTGAGAATGTGTCGATGACCTGCATAGCTTCGCGCAGACAGAAATCATCTTTTAAATACAGTACAGTGTCATCTGCATACTGGGATATGGTCAAGGATTCACCACCAGGCAGCTGTATACCCTTGATGTTAACATTTTTCCTGATTGCACATGCCAGCGTTTCAATGAATAGCACATACAAGGGGGCTGATGCTGGACATCCCTGTCTGACCCCTCTGGTTTGTTTAAAGAATTCACCAAGGTTGCCATTAACATTAACACTGCTTCCGACTTCTGTGTATAAAATCCTAAACCAACTCCTGAATCTAGCACCGAAGCCAAATTTCTTTAGTGTCCTAAACAAAAAATTGTGATCAACTCTGTCAAAGGCTTTTTCCTGGTCAAGACTGAGGACAATTAGTGGTATATTTCTGTCCTGAGAATAAGATAATATATCTCTATGCATTTGTAAATTCCAGTTTAGTTGCCTGCCAGGTACTGCACATGTCTGATCTGAGCCGATGATTAAGGGTAGAGCTGACACCAAACGGTTTGTCAAAACCTTACTAAAAATCTTATAATCTGTACAAAGCATTGTTAGAGGCCTGTAGTTTGATATTTTGTTGACATCACCTTTTTTAAACAGCAGGGATATCACCCCTTTTCTCATGGATTCCCCCATAATCCCAGATGTACATATATAAGTGAACAACTCTAACAGCCATGACCCAATGTCTTCCCAAAATATTATATAAAATTCTTTTGTGATCCCATCTATTCCTGGCACCTTGCCCTTTTTCAAAGACATGGTTGCCCTCAGGATTTCTTCTAAAGTAAAATCTTTATCTAGCTCTGTTCTCAGATCTTCAGGTATGAATCTGTCTATATTGTCTAACAATGTTGCACCTTTCATGTAGTCAACCTTTTCTGCTTTAAAAAACGTAGAAAAATGATTAGAGATAACTTGAGCAATCCCATCAGGATCGTTAATCTCCTCACCTGTTTCATTTAAAACGGAAACTATGCTCCTCCTCTTTTCCTGTGCTTTGGACTGTCTAAAGAAGTAGGGGGAACACTTTTCGTCACTCTCCCACTTCTCTCTAAGACACCGGAATTTATAGGCCTCTGCTCTGTTGTGAAAAAATAACCTCTGTTTATCTTGCAAATGTTTCAGCAAATCCTTATCATTTTGTCCACCTGCATTTCTCTGTTCCATTAATTTATTTATGGCTTTTTGCAGTCGGTAGTATAATTTAAATTCCTCTTTCCTTGATTCTTTTGAGTAATTCTGTGTGTAGTATCTAATACGCAGCTTTGTGCTTTCCCACCATTCACAGACATTTTCATAAAATACTCTCATATGAAAGCAATCTTTTAGAAAACACTTTAATGCTACCCTAAACTGCTGGAGCTCTAGAATATTGTTGTTTAATTTCCAATACCCTTTACCATTTTTGATCATCATTGAGGTTAGTTTTACTGAGAGCATGTTGTGATCTGTGTAAAAAACTGGTGATACTTTCGCCCCTGTCACCTGAAATTCTACCGGACAAAATATATAGTCTATCCTACTCTTCGCCCCTCTACTATTTGACCATGTGAAGCCAAGATCGTCTGGGTTAGCTTTTTTATATGAATCCACCAAATTATACTTTGTAACAATATTTATTAAACTGGCATCGGCCTTGCTGCCCTCACTTTGGGAATTGAAGTCTCCTCCAATTACCACATGGCGGTTGGTCATGAAAGCAGTGTCCAGACTAAGAAAAAGCTCCCTTCTCTCCTTTGGAGAAGAGTGGGCATATATGTTAATAACTCTTAACCCCTTTCCCTTCCAGTCAATATCTGTTACCAAAACCCTCCCCTGTACCACTGAAAAACTGCCAACCACTTGGACTTCATTATTCCCACATAGTGTTCCCACCCCAGATGAATGGACCCCCCCAATGCTCCACCTAGATTCACCTTTGGTCCACTCTTTTGAGAATAGGTTCACGTCGTCTTCATTTTTCAAGTGGACCTCTTGCAAAAGGCATAAAGAAAAGTTGATTGAACATAAATGAGAAAAGACCACTTCCCTTTTGGCCTTGTTCCTCAAACCTCTAACATTTATGGAAACTATATGTAATGAGGACATTCTGGTAAATGAGGAATGAGACAAAAAACAAAACAAACAAACAAACCATCAAAGACGAGACACTGTGTTTTCTCTAATTTTCAACTTCACAGTCAAATTCAATGCCTTCCCTATGTGTCTTTTCCTCGGGCACCGCGTGCCTTGAGTTGGGGGTATTACCCTCTGGAAGCAATGAGCATTGCTCTGAAACCAAATCCCTGTCAGAGTTGTTCGGAGCCAGGGACTCCACCAGGACACACCCGGACGGGGGCATGCTGCCGTCAGAGTCTGTCACCTCAGTCTGCACTGGAATTTGTCCATGCTTCCACCCTCCAGCCCATCCACCCTGGCAGCAGCCTTCACATCCTGATCGCTGTTCACCTGCAGCCCCTCCATCTCCCCTTCCTCCTGCGACTCCTCCACAACCTCAGAAAGAACACTGAACACGCTATCCACTCCCAGGGGCACAGCGCTTGTCTCGATCCTCCTTTTTTTCCCCTTGCCTCCCCTGCTTTCCACTGTGGTCCACTCAGGAACAGGTTGGCTCTCCTCTGAGGTTGTAGTCTCCTCCCCCTTCTTCTTCTCTGGGGGAGGTGCTCGTTCAGGTGGATCAACCACATTTGCCTCAATCTCATTGTCACCAAACATTTGATCAATTACCTCGTTAATTGCTCTCAGGGAGGAGGCATCAGGATCTTCGCACATTGGTCGCCTTACAATGCTTGCATAGGAGGAGCGGACCTCAGGGCAGTGCTTAAATAAATGTCCTTCAGACCCACAAAGATTGCATTTTCTGGAACGGTCACAAGTCCCCATTTTGTGTCCTAGACCCTTGCAATTTCTGCACCTCACCTGCGTGCAGGATTCTGCCGTGTGACCAAAGTCTGTGCATTTTCTGCAGTAAATAGGCTGGCCCGAGTAGTACAGATATCCTCTATTTGTGCCTATGGTGAAGGAGGCAGGGGGGTGGTGGTAGCCATCGTGACCATCTGGGTCATCCTTCAGCCGCACACGACATTGTCTTTTTCCAGTCCAAACGTCAAGAGAGTCCCTGATTTCCCTCATGCTCGAAATCACTGTCACATGCTTAGAAAGGAAGTATCTGGTTGCTTCTTCAGTTACCCAGGGATTATAGTTATGAATTGTGATAACCCGCTCACCAGTTCGGCAAAGGCTTTGAATCTGGTACTCCCTCAGTGGTCCATCAGCCAAACGATCAGCCAACCTTTTCGTTTCCTCCATCTTGGTGAGATTATAGAACGTAACATCAAAAAAACGGTCGGTGGCATTTCTCTGCAAGCAGAGGAGGTCATCTATCTTGAGGGACAAGGCTCCAAAAAGAATATTAACTCCAAATTCTCTCCTATCCAAAAAAACTTCAGTACTCTTCCAAATGAATCTCAAAGTATTTTTCAGCACGGGAAGTCCCTGCTGTGAAACTGTTGCTGACGTCATTATGACAATCCACTTCCGCAAACCCTTCTCACCTGGCTAGATCTTAGCCAAAAGGCCGAGAAGCGATAATCCACAAGTGTTGGATGTCCAAGCTAACCTCTTGGCACAAATCTCCCTTGCTGTGGTACCCCGTTTGTAGGTGTGCGTAACAATGGCTGCTCATCACCTCCGCCCAAGCTCTCCTTTGTGGACACCTGATTGCTGACCTAGACAGCTCTTTGACTTTTCACAATTTCATAAGGCTCAGCCATACAGCAAAGCCTGCCAAAAATAGATTCAACTCATGTTTGTTCCTCTCCACGGAAGTCTTTAGTAAAAGGCGAAAGACTTGTGCGTTATGAAGAGAAACCAGAGTCAGCATGGCCCTCTGCTCGAGAGCAGCGGTGGAGCCTCTCGGTCACAGTCACCACCTTCGCGGTGGGCCTCTCTTTGCTTTCCGCATGTCAGATTCTAGTATACAACATTCCCACCACGCCCCCATCTGCCAACACAAATTATACAAGGCTTTATTTGCTCCTGCCCTGACTAGTGATTGGCTTTTAAGCCTTTTTAAGCGATACATCCCTGAACCACTTACATTGGGTCCAAAAGCGGACTCTGCTTTCTCACCAAGTCTCCCAGGAGATGTTGAGTGAAAACACGTTTCAGTTTTTGACAAATGCTTCTGATTCTATTTGGAATCCAGTTGATGCTCATTGTGACCCCGTGCAGAGTCATGCATAATCACTTCACAAGGCAGTGAGTCATAAGAGCAGTTTTGCACACTTGTCAAACTCTGCCAGGCCATTCCCTCAGTTTCATTGACCCAGTGTAGAATTCACCTTGAAACCTCCACAATTGTTTGAGTGTTTGCTTTTCTACAAGGTAAGAACAGAGTGCACCGTTCCCAGCGGCACTGCAATGCTAGGTCGATGCGTGGAGAGAAGGGAGCAAGCTCCAAATTTCTGCTCCTCTTGCCAAAAATCTGCTTAATATGTAGTCCTCATATAGAGGACATTGTGGCGTGCACTCATGGGTGTGTCCTCTCACCCAGTGGGTTGATGGGTAATGTTAGAGGCTGTAGCTATATATACTTCCCGTATGGGGAACATGTGTTCGTTCTTCCTAGCTACTGAATAAACGACAGTAAACAGTACCTGCGTCTCTGCCTTTCCTTGTCTTGCCACATTGGTGACCCCGTTTTTTGAACATGTTCGAGGTAGAGGAGGATGGTGTCCCTTCCTCATCGGGGGAGGACGTATTTTCTTCCCCGGCGCCCGCGGACCGTGTCTCCTCAACGTCCATGGCGCCGCAGCTTCCGCGACCGACCAGCTCCGCGGAGCACGTTAAACTGCCGGAGTTTTGGCAGAACGACCCGGCGCCGTGGTTTCTGCACGTCGAGGCTCTTTTCCATCTGCGAGGAGTAACGGCAGACGACTCCAGGTATTTTTTGGTGGTTGCGGCTTTGGACCAGCAGTCCACCCGGCGCGTGATGCAGCTCCTGCGAGCCCCGCCGCAGCGCGGAAAGTACTCCGCCCTCAAGCAGCTTCTCCTCCGGCGCTACAGCTTGTCAGCCGCGGAGAGAGCGGACAAGCTACTGTCGCTTCCCGGTTTGGGCGATGGTTCGGCAGTGGACCTGATGGACGAGATGCTGTCGTTGCTGGGCTCCGAGGATGGTGGTTTCCTGTTCCCGCACATCTTTCTGCGCCAGCTCCCGCTGCAGGTGCGCGCAGCCCTCGCCAACTCTTCTTGCTTGGCGGCCGGCGACTTCCGTGGATTGGCTGAGCAGGCGGACCGGATCCTGCTGACTTCGAGGAACGTCTCCGTGCAGAGTGTGGCCGTGGAGTCCTCGCAGCCGACGTTGGAGAACGAGGTTCCGGCATTGACGGCTGCAGTTTCCACCCGCAGACAGCGCGGACAGCTGTGTTTCTTCCATCAGCGCTTCGGCAGCAAGGCGCGCCGCTGTGTTCCTCCGTGCGCGTTCGAGGCACCGGGAAACGGAAGAGCCGGCGCTCGGTAGCAGCCGTGGGCGCTGGCGATCAAGAGGAGTTGCTGTTCGTTTATGACTCCATATCAGGTAATCAGTTCCTGGTGGACTCCGGCTCGCAGAAGAGCCTTCTCCCTCCGGCAGCTACGGACCTCTCGGCCTGTGGCAGTGGTCCACGTCTGACAGCGGCTAACGGTTCGGCTATAGAGACGTTTGGTACCAAGTCTGTGACTGTGTGTTTCAATGGACGCAAATTTCTGTGTGACTTTGTTGTAGCCTCCATTACGGTTCCTATTATCGGAGCAGATTTTCTGTGCACTAATGGGTTGTTAGTGGATGTAACTAATCGCAGGCTCATTGATGCTGTATCTTTTGCGTCTTTTCCGTGTCAGACAGGGGGGCCCGGGCCGTTAACACATGCTAATTTCGCGGCGTCAAAGGATGTCTTCCAGCGCTTACTGGCGGAATTTCCTTCGCTGACAACGCCCGCATTTTCTGCCGCGGTTACTAAACACGGCGTGGAACATTTCATTCCCACTGCGGGTACGCCCGTTTTCGCACGTTCGCGTCGCCTCGACACCGTGAAGTTAGCCACCGCGAAGGAGGAGTTTGCTACCATGGAGCGTTTGGGGATCGTTAGGCGGTCCAACAGCCCGTGGGCTTCGCCGCTCCACATGGTGCCCAAGGCGGACGGGTCTTGGCGGCCGTGCGGTGACTTCCGCCGTTTAAATAACATTACGGCCCATGACCGTTATCCCATTCCGCATGTTCAGGATTTTTCAATTCGTCTGGCGGGCATGACAATTTTTTCTAAAATCGATTTGGTGCGAGGTTATCATCAGGTGCCTGTGCGGGCAGAGGACGTGCCCAAGACTGCAGTCATTACACCGTTTGGTCTTTTCGAGTTCCTGCGAATGCCGTTCGGCCTTAAAGGCGCAGCGCAGACATTTCAGCGCTTGATGGACTCGGTGCTACGTGACCTCGCGTTTGTTTTCGTCTATTTGGACGACATCTTGGTGGCCAGCCCGTCGGTTGATGAGCATTTATCGCACCTTAGGCAGGTTTTCCAGCGCCTTGATGGGCATGGTCTCATTGTGAACACAGCCAAGTGCCAGTTTGGGCTGTCTGTCATAGACTTTTTGGGCCATCGCATTTCGTCGCAGGGTGCGGTTCCTTTGCCCTCGAAGGTGCATGCAGTTGCGGATTTTCCCCGTCCAGTCTCGGTCAGGTCGCTGCAGGAGTTTTTGGGCATGGTAAACTTTTACAATCGTTTCTTGCCTCGTGCGGCCCAACTCCTGCAACCGTTGTATGGTGCTTTGAAGCTTAAGAAAGCTAAGGACCAGGTTGACTGGACCCCTGTGAGGATCCAGGCTTTTGAGGGGGCTAAGGCTGCCCTGGCTAACGCGGCGCTTCTGGCGCACCCCGCGTCTCGGGCGCCTATCGCCCTCACGACCGATGCTTCGGATGTGGCTGTAGGTGCAGTTGTTGAACAGCGTGTTGCGGGTGCGTGGCAGCCCCTTGCATTTTTTAGCCGCGGTTTGCGAGACAGTGAGCGAAAATACAGCGTGTTTGACCGGGAACTGTTAGCGTTGTACCTGGCTACGCGTCATTTCCGTTTCCTGCTCGAAGGCCGCCCTTTCACAGCCTATGTTGACCACAAACCATTGACGTTTGCTATGGCGAAGGTGACAGAGCCATGGGCTGCTCGCCAGCAGCGCCATCTAGCTGCGATCTCCGAATTCACAACAGACATCCAACATGTGGCGGGTAAAGCGAACCCGGTGGCAGACTGCCTGTCACGGGTGCTGGTGTGCCCTGTGCATCTTGGGGTTGATTTTTCAGCACTGGCTGCCGACCAACCTGGGGACCCGGGTATCGTTGCACTGAGAGCTGCGAGTACCGGTCTGGAGCTGGAGGAGGTAGTGGTGCAAAATGGTGGGCCTGCCCTCCTTTGCGACGTCTCCACGGGCCGCCCCCGCCCGGTGGTGCCGGTTGCTTGGCGCCGTCGGGTCTTTGATATGGTGCACTCTCTTTCTCATCCGGGTGTCCGGGCGTCGGTGAAGTTGGTGTCTTCGAAGTTTGTGTGGCCTGGCCTTCGCAAAGAGGTCAAAGAGTGGGCGGCCACATGTGTGGCGTGTCAGCGCGCAAAAGTTCACCAGCACACTAGGGCGCCCCTCGAGCCATTTTTGATTCCGGCCAAGCGTTTTGATCATGTGCATATCGACCTTGTGGGGCCTCTTCCCCCTTCCCAGGGTTTTACACATCTCCTTACCATGGTAGATCGGACCACTAGGTGGCCAGAGGCGGTTCCTCTGTCTTCCACGACATCTGCGGACGTGGCACGCGCTTTTCTTTCAGCTTGGGTCTCACGTTTTGGTGCACCGTCTGATATCACCTCTGACAGAGGCCCACAGTTCATTTCGGATCTCTGGTCGGCGCTAGCAAAGTCTTTGGGCACACAGGTTCACCGTACCACTGCCTACCACCCCCAGGCTAACGGTTTGTGTGAACGTTTTCACCGGTCGCTTAAGGCGTCATTGAGGGCTGCGCTCTCAGATGCAAATTGGTTGGATCGGTTGCCGTGGGTGATGCTCGGGTTGCGCTCGGCTCCTAAGGCTGACCTGGATGCCTCGCCTGCGGAGTTGGTGCTCGGTCAGCCGCTCCGCGTCCCAGGGGAGTTTCTGCCTCAGAGCTCGGCCCCCTTTCCGGTTCCTGTTGCGCGTCCTGCGTCACAGGCCGCTTGTGCACCGGTGCCCGTGCATCATTTTTCTCCTCGGTCTTTCGTGCCAACGGATCTCGCGACCACTCGGTTTGTTTTCGTGCGTCACGATGCTCACCGGTTTCCCCTCCAGCCCCCGTATGACGGCCCGTTTAGAGTGTTGGAGGCGGGTTCTAAAAGTTTCATTCTGGACATGGGCGGGCGCAGGGAGCGCGTTTCGTTAGACAGGCTTAAGCCAGCTCATCTGTTGGCTGGCGAAGAGGTGCTACCGGCCCGGGTTCCCCGTCGTGGTCGCCCCCCTTCTAAGACCCCTGTGTTGTTTTCTCCAGTTGTGCCTCCTGATCCTGTGCCTGTTGTGAATGATGTCCCTTCTGCCTGTTCCACCCCTGCGTTTGCGGACGGGGGTCGGCGTAGCCGTTGTGGCCGCCTCGTTAAACCCCCTGAGAGGTACTGACTGTTGTCCCATTTTTTTCCCTCTGGGTGTTCGGGGGGGGGCTGTGTGGCGTGCACTCATGGGTGTGTCCTCTCACCCAGTGGGTTGATGGGTAATGTTAGAGGCTGTAGCTATATATACTTCCCGTATGGGGAACATGTGTTCGTTCTTCCTAGCTACTGAATAAACGACAGTAAACAGTACCTGCGTCTCTGCCTTTCCTTGTCTTGCCATCAGATATTAAACTGATAAGAACAGATACTACACTTGATCTTAGCCAAAAGGCCGAGAAGCGATAATCCACAAGTGTTGGATGTCCAAGCTAACCTCTTGGCACAAATCTCCCTTGCTGTGGTACCCCGTTTGTAGGTGTGCATAACAATGGCTGCTCATCACCTCCGCCCAAGCTCTCCTTTGTGGACACCTGATTGCTGACCTAGACAGCTCTTTGACTTTTCACAATTTCATAAGGCTCAGCCATACAGCAAAGCCTGCCAAAAATAGATTCAACTCATGTTTGTTCCTCTCCACGGAAGTCTTTAGTAAAAGGCGAAAGACTTGTGCGTTATGAAGAGAAACCAGAGTCAGCATGGCCCTCTGCTCGAGAGCAGCGGTGGAGCCTCTCGGTCACAGTCACCACCTTCGCGGTGGGCCTCTCTTTGCTTTCCGCATGTCAGATTCTAGTATACAACATTCCCACCACGCCCCCATCTGCCAACACAAATTATACAAGGCTTTATTTGCTCCTGCCCTGACTAATGATTGGCTTTTAAGCCTTTTTAAGCAATACATCCCTGAACCACTTACATTGGGTCCAAAAGCGGACTCTGCTTTCTCACCAAGTCTCCCAGGAGATGTTGAGTGAAAACACGTTTCAGTTTTTGACAAATGCTTCTGATTCTATTTGGAATCCAGTTGATGCTCATTGTGACCCCGTGCAGAGTCATGCATAATCACTTCACAAGGCAGTGAGTCATAAGAGCAGTTTTGCACACTTGTCAAACTCTGCCAGGCCATTCCCTCAGTTTCATTCACCCAGTGTAGAATTCACCTTGAAACCTCCACAATTGTTTGAGTGTTTGCTTTTCTACAAGGTAAGAACAGAGTGCACCGTTCCCAGCGGCACTGCAATGCTAGGTCGATGCGTGGAGAGAAGGGAGCAAGCTCCAAATTTCTGTTCCTCTTGCCAAAAAAATGCTTAATATGTAGTCCTCATATAGAGCACATATCAGATATTAAACTGATAAGAACAGATACTACACTTGATCTTAGCCAAAAGGCCGAGAAGCGATAATCCACAAGTGTTGGATGTCCAAGCTAACCTCTTGGCACAAATCTCCCTTGCTGTGGTACCCCGTTTGTAGGTGTGCATAACAATGGCTGCTCATTACCTCCGCCCAAGCTCTCCTTTGTGGACACTTGATTGCTGACCTAGACAGCTCTTTGACTTTTCACAATTTCATAAGGCTCAGCCATACAGCAAAGCCTGCCAAAAATAGATTCAACTCATGTTTGTTCCTCTCCACGGAAGTCTTTAGTAAAAGGCGAAAGACTTGTGCGTTATGAAGAGAAACCAGAGTCAGCATGGCCCTCTGCTCGAGAGCAGCGGTGGAGCCTCTCGGTCACAGTCACCACCTTCGCGGTGGGCCTCTCTTTGCTTTCCGCATGTCAGATTCTAGTATACAACATTCCCACCACGCCCCCATCTGCCAACACAAATTATACAAGGCTTTATTTGCTCCTGCCCTGACTAGTGATTGGCTTTTAAGCCTTTTTAAGCAATACATCCCTGAACCACTTACATTGGGTCCAAAAGCGGACTCTGCTTTCTCACCAAGTCTCCCAGGAGATGTTGAGTGAAAACACGTTTCAGTTTTTGACAAATGCTTCTGATTCTATTTGGAATCCAGTTGATGCTCATTGTGACCCCGTGGAGATTCATGCATAATCGCTTCACAAGGCAGTGAGTCATCAGAGCAGTTTTGCACACTTGTCAAACTCTGCCAGGCCATTCCCTCAGTTTCATTGACCCAGTGTAGAATTCACCTTGAAACCTCCACAATTGTTTGAGTATTTGCTTCTCTACAAGGTAGAACAGAGTGCACCATTCCCAGCGGCACTGCAATGCTAGGTCGATGCGTGGAGAGAAGGGAGCAAGCTCCAAATTTCTGCTCCTCTTGCCAAAAATCTGCTTAATATGTAGTCCTCATATAGAGGACATATCAGATATTAAACTGATAAGAACAGATACTACACTTGATCTTAGCCAAAAGGCCGAGAAGCGATAATCCACAAGTGTTGGATGTCCAAGCCAACCTCTTGGCACAAATCTCCCTTGCTGTGGTACCCCGTTTGTAGGTGTGCATAACAATGGCTGCTCATCACCTCCACCCAAGCTCTCCTTTGTGGACACCTGATTGCTGACCTAGACAGCTCTTTGACTTTTCACAATTTCATAAGGCTCAGCCATACAGCAAAGCCTGCCAAAAATAGATTCAACTCATGTTTGTTCCTCTCCACGGAAGTCTTTAGTAAAAGGCGAAAGACTTGTGCGTTATGAAGAGAAACCAGAGTCAGCATGGCCCTCTGCTCGAGAGCAGCGGTGGAGCCTCTCGGTCACAGTCACCACCTTCGCGGTGGGCCTCTCTTTGCTTTCCGCATGTCAGATTCTAGTATACAACATTCCCACCACGCCCCCATCTGCCAACACAAATTATACAAGGCTTTATTTGCTCCTGCCCTGACTAGTGATTGGCTTTTAAGCCTTTTTAAGCAATACATCCCTGAACCACTTACATTGGGTCCAAAAGCGGACTCTGCTTTCTCACCAGGTCTCCCAGGAGATGTTGAGTGAAAACACGTTTCAGTTTTTGACAAATGCTTCTGATTCTATTTGGAATCCAGTTGATGCTCATTGTGACCCCGTGCAGATTCATGCATAATCGCTTCACAAGGCAGTGAGTCATCAGAGCAGTTTTGCACACATGTCAAACTCTGCCAGGCCATTCCCTCAGTTTTATTGACCCAGTGTAGAATTCACCTTAAAACCTCCACAATTGTTTGAGTGTTTGCTTTTCTACAAGGTAAGAACAGAGAGCACCGTGCCCAGCGGCACTGCAATGCTAGGCCAATGCTCGGAGAGAAGGGAGCAAGCTCCAAATTTCTGCTCCTCTTGCCAAAAATCTGCTTAATATGTAGTCCTCATATAGAGGACATATCAGATATTAAACTGATAAGAACAGATACTACACTTGATCTTAGCCAAAAGGCCGAGAAGCGATAATCCACAAGTGTTGGATGTCCAAGCCAACCTCTTGGCACAAATCTCCCTTGCTGTGGTACCCCGTTTGTAGGTGTGCATAACAATGGCTGCTCATCACCTCCGCCCAAGCTCTCCTTTGTGGACACCTGATTGCTGACCTAGACAGCTCTTTGACTTTTCACAATTTCATAAGGCTCAGCCATACAGCAAAGCCTGCCAAAAATAGATTCAACTCATGTTTGTTCCTCTCCACGGAAGTCTTTAGTAAAAGGCGAAAGACTTGTGCGTTATGAAGAGAAACCAGAGTCAGCATGGCCCTCTGCTCGAGAGCAGCGGTGGAGCCTCTCGGTCACAGTCACCACCTTCGCGGTGGGCCTCTCTTTGCTTTCCGCATGTCAGATTCTAGTATACAACATTCCCACCACGCCCCCATCTGCCAACACAAATTATACAAGGCTTTATTTGCTCCTGCCCTGACTAGTGATTGGCTTTTAAGCCTTTTTAAGCGATACATCCCTGAACCACTTACATTGGGTCCAAAAGCGGACTCTGCTTTCTCACCAAGTCTCCCAGGAGATGTTGAGTGAAAACACGTTTCAGTTTTTGACAAATGCTTCTGATTCTATTTGGAATCCAGTTGATGCTCATTGTGACCCCGTGCAGAGTCATGCATAATCACTTCACAAGGCAGTGAGTCATAAGAGCAGTTTTGCACACTTGTCAAACTCTGCCAGGCCATTCCCTCAGTTTCATTGACCCAGTGTAGAATTCACATTGAAACCTCCACAATTGTTTGAGTGTTTGCTTTTCTACAAGGTAAGAACAGAGTGCACCGTTCCCAGCGGCACTGCAATGCTAGGTCGATGCGTGGAGAGAAGGGAGCAAGCTCCAAATTTCTGCTCCTCTTGCCAAAAATCTGCTTAATATGTAGTCCTCATATAGAGGACATATCAGATATTAAACTGATAAGAACAGATACTACACTTGATCTTAGCCAAAAGGCCGAGAAGCGATAATCCACAAGTGTTGGATGTCCAAGCCAACCTCTTGGCACAAATCTCCCTTGCTGTGGTACCCCGTTTGTAGGTGTGCATAACAATGGCTGCTCATCACCTCCGCCCAAGCTCTCCTTTGTGGACACCTGATTGCTGACCTAGACAGCTCTTTGACTTTTCACAATTTCATAAGGCTCAGCCATACAGCAAAGCCTGCCAAAAATAGATTCAACTCATGTTTGTTCCTCTCCACGGAAGTCTTTAGTAAAAGGCGAAAGACTTGTGCGTTATGAAGAGAAACCAGAGTCAGCATGGCCCTCTGCTCGAGAGCAGCGGTGGAGCCTCTCGGTCACAGTCACCACCTTCGCGGTGGGCCTCTCTTTGCTTTCCGCATGTCAGATTCTAGTATACAACATTCCCACCACGCCCCCATCTGCCAACACAAATTATACAAGGCTTTATTTGCTCCTGCCCTGACTAGTGATTGGCTTTTAAGCCTTTTTAAGCGATACATCCCTGAACCACTTACATTGGGTCCAAAAGCGGACTCTGCTTTCTCACCAAGTCTCCCAGGAGATGTTGAGTGAAAACACGTTTCAGTTTTTGACAAATGCTTCTGATTCTATTTGGAATCCAGTTGATGCTCATTGTGACCCCGTGCAGAGTCATGCATAATCACTTCACAAGGCAGTGAGTCATAAGAGCAGTTTTGCACACTTGTCAAACTCTGCCAGGCCATTCCCTCAGTTTCATTGACCCAGTGTAGAATTCACCTTGAAACCTCCACAATTGTTTGAGTGTTTGCTTTTCTACAAGGTAAGAACAGAGTGCACCGTTCCCAGCGGCACTGCAATGCTAGGTCGATGCGTGGAGAGAAGGGAGCAAGCTCCAAATTTCTGCTCCTCTTGCCAAAAATCTGCTTAATATGTAGTCCTCATATAGAGGACATATCAGATATTAAACTGATAAGAACAGATACTACACTTGATCTTAGCCAAAAGGCCGAGAAGCGATAATCCACAAGTGTTGGATGTCCAATCCAACCTCTTGGCACAAATCTCCCTTGCTGTGGTACCCCGTTTGTAGGTGTGCATAACAATGGCTGCTCATCACCTCCGCCCAAGCTCTCCTTTGTGGACACCTGATTGCTGACCTAGACAGCTCTTTGACTTTTCACAATTTCATAAGGCTCAGCCATACAGCAAAGCCTGCCAAAAATAGATTCAACTCATGTTTGTTCCTCTCCACGGAAGTCTTTAGTAAAAGGCGAAAGACTTGTGCGTTATGAAGAGAAACCAGAGTCAGCATGGCCCTCTGCTCGAGAGCAGCGGTGGAGCCTCTCGGTCACAGTCACCACCTTCGCGGTGGGCCTCTCTTTGCTTTCCGCATGTCAGATTCTAGTATACAACATTCCCACCACGCCCCCATCTGCCAACACAAATTATACAAGGCTTTATTTGCTCCTGCCCTGACTAGTGATTGGCTTTTAAGCCTTTTTAAGCAATACATCCCTGAACCACTTACATTGGGTCCAAAAGCGGACTCTGCTTTCTCACCAAGTCTCCCAGGAGATGTTGAGTGAAAACACGTTTCAGTTTTTGACAAATGCTTCTGATTCTATTTGGAATCCAGTTGATGCTCATTGTGACCCCGTGGAGATTCATGCATAATCGCTTCACAAGGCAGTGAGTCATCAGAGCAGTTTTGCACACTTGTCAAACTCTGCCAGGCCATTCCCTCAGTTTCATTGACCCAGTGTAGAATTCACCTTGAAACCTCCACAATTGTTTGAGTGTTTGCTTTTCTACAAGGTAAGAACAGAGTGCACCATTCCCAGCGGCACTGCAATGCTAGGTCGATGCGTGGAGAGAAGGGAGCAAGCTCCAAATTTCTGCTCCTCTTGCCAAAAATCTGCTTAATATGTAGTCCTCATATAGAGGACATATCAGATATTAAACTGATAAGAACAGATACTACACTTGATCTTAGCCAAAAGGCCGAGAAGCGATAATCCGCAAGAGTTGGATGTCCAAGCCAACCTCTTGGCACAAATCTCCCTTGCTGTGGTACCCCGTTTGTAGGTGTGCATAACAATGGCTGCTCATCACCTCCGCCCAAGCTCTCCTTTGTGGACACCTGATTGCTGACCTAGACAGCTCTTTGACTTTTCACAATTTCATAAGGCTCAGCCATACAGCAAAGCCTGCCAAAAATAGATTCAACTCATGTTTGTTCCTCTCCACGGAAGTCTTTAGTAAAAGGCGAAAGACTTGTGCGTTATGAAGAGAAACCAGAGTCAGCATGGCCCTCTGCTCGAGAGCAGCGGTGGAGCCTCTCGGTCACAGTCACCACCTTCGCGGTGGGCCTCTCTTTGCTTTCCGCATGTCAGATTCTAGTATACAACATTCCCACCACGCCCCCATGTGCCAACACAAATTATACAAGGCTTTATTTGCTCCTGCCCTGACTAGTGATTGGCTTTTAAGCCTTTTTAAGCGATACATCCCTGAACCACTTACATTGGGTCCAAAAGCGGACTCTGCTTTCTCACCAAGTCTCCCAGGAGATGTTGAGTGAAAACACGTTTCAGTTTTTGACAAATGCTTCTGATTCTATTTGGAATCCAGTTGATGCTCATTGTGACCCCGTGCAGATTCATGCATAATCGCTTCACAAGGCAGTGAGTCATCAGAGCAGTTTTGCACACTTGTCAAACTCTGCCAGGCCATTCCCTCAGTTTTATTGACCCAGTGTAGAATTCACCTTAAAACCTCCACAATTGTTTGAGTGTTTGCTTTTCTACAAGGTAAGAACAGAGAGCACCGTGCCCAGCGGCACTGCAATGCTAGGCCAATGCTCGGAGAGAAGGGAGCAAGCTCCAAATTTCTGCTCTTCTTGCCAAAAATCTGCTTAATATGTAGTCCTCATATAGAGGACATATCAGATATTAAACTGATAAGAACAGATACTACACTTGATCTTAGCCAAAAGGCCGAGAAGCGATAATCCACAAGTGTTGGATGTCCAAGCCAACCTCTTGGCACAAATCTCCCTTGCTGTGGTACCCCGTTTGTAGGTGTGCATAACAATGGCTGCTCATCACCTCCGCCCAAGCTCTCCTTTGTGGACACCTGATTGCTGACCTAGACAGCTCTTTGACTTTTCACAATTTCATAAGGCTCAGCCATACAGCAAAGCCTGCCAAAAATAGATTCAACTCATGTTTGTTCCTCTCCACGGAAGTCTTTAGTAAAAGGCGAAAGACTTGTGCGTTATGAAGAGAAACCAGAGTCAGCATGGCCCTCTGCTCGAGAGCAGCGGTGGAGCCTCTCGGTCACAGTCACCACCTTCGCGGTGGGCCTCTCTTTGCTTTCCGCATGTCAGATTCTAGTATACAACATTCCCACCACGCCCCCATGTGCCAACACAAATTATACAAGGCTTTATTTGCTCCTGCCCTGACTAGTGATTGGCTTTTAAGCCTTTTTAAGCGATACATCCCTGAACCACTTACATTGGGTCCAAAAGCGGACTCTGCTTTCTCACCAAGTCTCCCAGGAGATGTTGAGTGAAAACACGTTTCAGTTTTTGACAAATGCTTCTGATTCTATTTGGAATCCAGTTGATGCTCATTGTGACCCCGTGCAGATTCATGCATAATCGCTTCACAAGGCAGTGAGTCATCAGAGCAGTTTTGCACACTTGTCAAACTCTGCCAGGCCATTCCCTCAGTTTTATTGACCCAGTGTAGAATTCACCTTAAAACCTCCACAATTGTTTGAGTGTTTGCTTTTCTACAAGGTAAGAACAGAGAGCACCGTGCCCAGCGGCACTGCAATGCTAGGCCAATGCTCGGAGAGAAGGGAGCAAGCTCCAAATTTCTGCTCTTCTTGCCAAAAATCTGCTTAATATGTAGTCCTCATATAGAGGACATATCAGATATTAAACTGATAAGAACAGATACTACACTTGATCTTAGCCAAAAGGCCGAGAAGCGATAATCCACAAGTGTTGGATGTCCAAGCCAACCTCTTGGCACAAATCTCCCTTGCTGTGGTACCCCGTTTGTAGGTGTGCATAACAATGGCTGCTCATCACCTCCGCCCAAGCTCTCCTTTGTGGACACCTGATTGCTGACCTAGACAGCTCTTTGACTTTTCACAATTTCATAAGGCTCAGCCATACAGCAAAGCCTGCCAAAAATAGATTCAACTCATGTTTGTTCCTCTCCACGGAAGTCTTTAGTAAAAGGCGAAAGACTTGTGCGTTATGAAGAGAAACCAGAGTCAGCATGGCCCTCTGCTCGAGAGCAGCGGTGGAGCCTCTCGGTCACAGTCACCACCTTCGCGGTGGGCCTCTCTTTGCTTTCCGCATGTCAGATTCTAGTATACAACATTCCCACCACGCCCCCATCTGCCAACACAAATTATACAAGGCTTTATTTGCTCCTGCCCTGACTAGTGATTGGCTTTTAAGCCTTTTTAAGCGATACATCCCTGAACCACTTACATTGGGTCCAAAAGCGGACTCTGCTTTCTCACCAAGTCTCCCAGGAGATGTTGAGTGAAAACACGTTTCAGTTTTTGACAAATGCTTCTGATTCTATTTGGAATCCAGTTGATGCTCATTGTGACCCCGTGCAGAGTCATGCATAATCACTTCACAAGGCAGTGAGTCATAAGAGCAGTTTTGCACACTTGTCAAACTCTGCCAGGCCATTCCCTCAGTTTCATTGACCCAGTGTAGAATTCACCTTGAAACCTCCACAATTGTTTGAGTGTTTGCTTTTCTACAAGGTAAGAACAGAGTGCACCGTTCCCAGCGGCACTGCAATGCTAGGTCGATGCGTGGAGAGAAGGGAGCAAGCTCCAAATTTCTGCTCCTCTTGCCAAAAATCTGCTTAATATGTAGTCCTCATATAGAGGACATATCAGATATTAAACTGATAAGAACAGATACTACACTTGATCTTAGCCAAAAGGCCGAGAAGCGATAATCCACAAGTGTTGGATGTCCAATCCAACCTCTTGGCACAAATCTCCCTTGCTGTGGTACCCCGTTTGTAGGTGTGCATAACAATGGCTGCTCATCACCTCCGCCCAAGCTCTCCTTTGTGGACACCTGATTGCTGACCTAGACAGCTCTTTGACTTTTCACAATTTCATAAGGCTCAGCCATACAGCAAAGCCTGCCAAAAATAGATTCAACTCATGTTTGTTCCTCTCCACGGAAGTCTTTAGTAAAAGGCGAAAGACTTGTGCGTTATGAAGAGAAACCAGAGTCAGCATGGCCCTCTGCTCGAGAGCAGCGGTGGAGCCTCTCGGTCACAGTCACCACCTTCGCGGTGGGCCTCTCTTTGCTTTCCGCATGTCAGATTCTAGTATACAACATTCCCACCACGCCCCCATCTGCCAACACAAATTATACAAGGCTTTATTTGCTCCTGCCCTGACTAGTGATTGGCTTTTAAGCCTTTTTAAGCAATACATCCCTGAACCACTTACATTGGGTCCAAAAGCGGACTCTGCTTTCTCACCAAGTCTCCCAGGAGATGTTGAGTGAAAACACGTTTCAGTTTTTGACAAATGCTTCTGATTCTATTTGGAATCCAGTTGATGCTCATTGTGACCCCGTGGAGATTCATGCATAATCGCTTCACAAGGCAGTGAGTCATCAGAGCAGTTTTGCACACTTGTCAAACTCTGCCAGGCCATTCCCTCAGTTTCATTGACCCAGTGTAGAATTCACCTTGAAACCTCCACAATTGTTTGAGTGTTTGCTTTTCTACAAGGTAAGAACAGAGTGCACCATTCCCAGCGGCACTGCAATGCTAGGTCGATGCGTGGAGAGAAGGGAGCAAGCTCCAAATTTCTGCTCCTCTTGCCAAAAATCTGCTTAATATGTAGTCCTCATATAGAGGACATATCAGATATTAAACTGATAAGAACAGATACTACACTTGATCTTAGCCAAAAGGCCGAGAAGCGATAATCCACAAGTGTTGGATGTCCAACCCAACCTCTTGGCACAAATCTCCCTTGCTGTGGTACCCCGTTTGTAGGTGTGCATAACAATGGCTGCTCATCACCTCCGCCCAAGCTCTCCTTTGTGGACACCTGATTGCTGACCTAGACAGCTCTTTGACTTTTCACAATTTCATAAGGCTCAGCCATACAGCAAAGCCTGCCAAAAATAGATTCAACTCATGTTTGTTCCTCTCCACGGAAGTCTTTAGTAAAAGGCGAAAGACTTGTGCGTTATGAAGAGAAACCAGAGTCAGCATGGCCCTCTGCTCGAGAGCAGCGGTGGAGCCTCTCGGTCACAGTCACCACCTTCGCGGTGGGCCTCTCTTTGCTTTCCGCATGTCAGATTCTAGTATACAACATTCCCACCACGCCCCCATCTGCCAACACAAATTATACAAGGCTTTATTTGCTCCTGCCCTGACTAGTGATTGGCTTTTAAGCCTTTTTAAGCAATACATCCCTGAACCACTTACATTGGGTCCAAAAGCGGACTCTGCTTTCTCACCAGGTCTCCCAGGAGATGTTGAGTGAAAACACGTTTCAGTTTTTGACAAATGCTTCTGATTCTATTTGGAATCCAGTTGATGCTCATTGTGACCCCGTGCAGATTCATGCATAATCGCTTCACAAGGCAGTGAGTCATCAGAGCAGTTTTGCACACTTGTCAAACTCTGCCAGGCCATTCCCTCAGTTTTATTGACCCAGTGTAGAATTCACCTTAAAACCTCCACAATTGTTTGAGTGTTTGCTTTTCTACAAGGTAAGAACAGAGAGCACCGTGCCCAGCGGCACTGCAATGCTAGGCCAATGCTCGGAGAGAAGGGAGCAAGCTCCAAATTTCTGCTCCTCTTGCCAAAAATCTGCTTAATATGTAGTCCTCACATAGAGGACATATCAGATATTAAACTGATAAGAACAGATACTACACTTGATCTTAGCCAAAAGGCCGAGAAGCGATAATCCACAAGTGTTGGATGTCCAAGCCAACCTCTTGGCACAAATCTCCCTTGCTGTGGTACCCCGTTTGTAGGTGTGCATAACAATGGCTGCTCATCACCTCCGCCCAAGCTCTCCTTTGTGGACACCTGATTGCTGACCTAGACAGCTCTTTGACTTTTCACAATTTCATAAGGCTCAGCCATACAGCAAAGCCTGCCAAAAATAGATTCAACTCATGTTTGTTCCTCTCCACGGAAGTCTTTAGTAAAAGGCGAAAGACTTGTGCGTTATGAAGAGAAACCAGAGTCAGCATGGCCCTCTGCTCGAGAGCAGCGGTGGATCCTCTCGGTCACAGTCACCACCTTCGCGGTGGGCCTCTCTTTGCTTTCCGCATGTCAGATTCTAGTATACAACATTCCCACCACGCCCCCATCTGCCAACACAAATTATACAAGGCTTTATTTGCTCCTGCCCTGACTAGTGATTGGCTTTTAAGCCTTTTTAAGCGATACATCCCTGAACCACTTACATTGGGTCCAAAAGCGGACTCTGCTTTCTCACCAAGTCTCCCAGGAGATGTTGAGTGAAAACACGTTTCAGTTTTTGACAAATGCTTCTGATTCTATTTGGAATCCAGTTGATGCTCATTTTGACCCCGTGCAGAGTCATGCATAATCACTTCACAAGGCAGTGAGTCATAAGAGCAGTTTTGCACACTTGTCAAACTCTGCCAGGCCATTCCCTCAGTTTCATTGACCCAGTGTAGAATTCATCTTGAAACCTCCACAATTGTTTGAGTGCTTGCTTTTCTACAAGGTAAGAACAGAGTGCACCGTTCCCAGCGGCACTGCAATGCTAGGTCGATGCGTGGAGAGAAGGGAGCAAGCTCCAAATTTCTGCTCCTCTTGCCAAAAATCTGCTTAATATGTAGTCCTCATATAGAGGACATATCAGATATTAAACTGATAAGAACAGATACTACACTTGATCTTAGCCAAAAGGCCGAGAAGCGATAATCCACAAGTGTTGGATGTCCAAGCTAACCTCTTGGCACAAATCTCCCTTGCTGTGGTACCCCGTTTGTAGGTGTGCATAACAATGGCTGCTCATCACCTCCGCCCAAGCTCTCCTTTGTGGACACCTGATTGCTGACCTAGACAGCTCTTTGACTTTTCACAATTTCATAAGGCTCAGCCATACAGCAAAGCCTGCCAAAAATAGATTCAACTCATGTTTGTTCCTCTCCACGGAAGTCTTTAGTAAAAGGCGAAAGACTTGTGCGTTATGAAGAGAAACCAGAGTCAGCATGGCCCTCTGCTCGAGAGCAGCGGTGGAGCCTCTCGGTCACAGTCACCACCTTCGCGGTGGGCCTCTCTTTGCTTTCCGCATGTCAGATTCTAGTATACAACATTCCCACCACGCCCCCATCTGCCAACACAAATTATACAAGGCTTTATTTGCTCCTGCCCTGACTAGTGATTGGCTTTTAAGCCTTTTTAAGCGATACATCCCTGAACCACTTACATTGGGTCCAAAAGCGGACTCTGCTTTCTCACCAAGTCTCCCAGGAGATGTTGAGTGAAAACACGTTTCAGTTTTTGACAAATGCTTCTGATTCTATTTGGAATCCAGTTGATGCTCATTGTGACCCCGTGCAGAGTCATGCATAATCACTTCACAAGGCAGTGAGTCATAAGAGCAGTTTTGCACACTTGTCAAACTCTGCCAGGCCATTCCCTCAGTTTCATTGACCCAGTGTAGAATTCACCTTGAAACCTCCACAATTGTTTGAGTGTTTGCTTTTCTACAAGGTAAGAACAGAGTGCACCGTTCCCAGCGGCACTGCAATGCTAGGTCGATGCGTGGAGAGAAGGGAGCAAGCTCCAAATTTCTGCTCCTCTTGCCAAAAATCTGCTTAATATGTAGTCCTCATATAGAGGACATATCAGATATTAAACTGATAAGAACAGATACTACACTTGATCTTAGCCAAAAGGCCGAGAAGCGATAATCCACAAGTGTTGGATGTCCAAGCTAACCTCTTGGCACAAATCTCCCTTGCTGTGGTACCCCGTTTGTAGGTGTGCATAACAATGGCTGCTCATCACCTCCGCCCAAGCTCTCCTTTGTGGACACCTGATTGCTGACCTAGACAGCTCTTTGACTTTTCACAATTTCATAAGGCTCAGCCATACAGCAAAGCCTGCCAAAAATAGATTCAACTCATGTTTGTTCCTCTCCACGGAAGTCTTTAGTAAAAGGCGAAAGACTTGTGCGTTATGAAGAGAAACCAGAGTCAGCATGGCCCTCTGCTCGAGAGCAGCGGTGGAGCCTCTCGGTCACAGTCACCACCTTCGCGGTGGGCCTCTCTTTGCTTTCCGCATGTCAGATTCTAGTATACAACATTCCCACCACGCCCCCATCTGCCAACACAAATTATACAAGGCTTTATTTGCTCCTGCCCTGACTAGTGATTGGCTTTTAAGCCTTTTTAAGCAATACATCCCTGAACCACTTACATTGGGTCCAAAAGCGGACTCTGCTTTCTCACCAAGTCTCCCAGGAGATGTTGAGTGAAAACACGTTTCAGTTTTTGACAAATGCTTCTGATTCTATTTGGAATCCAGTTGATGCTCATTGTGACCCCGTGGAGATTCATGCATAATCGCTTCACAAGGCAGTGAGTCATCAGAGCAGTTTTGCACACTTGTCAAACTCTGCCAGGCCATTCCCTCAGTTTCATTGACCCAGTGTAGAATTCACCTTGAAACCTCCACAATTGTTTGAGTGTTTGCTTTTCTACAAGGTAAGAACAGAGTGCACCATTCCCAGCGGCACTGCAATGCTAGGTCGATGCGTGGAGAGAAGGGAGCAAGCTCCAAATTTCTGCTCCTCTTGCCAAAAATCTGCTTAATATGTAGTCCTCATATAGAGGACATATCAGATATTAAACTGATAAGAACAGATACTACACTTGATCTTAGCCAAAAGGCCGAGAAGCGATAATCCACAAGTGTTGGATGTCCAAACCAACCTCTTGGCACAAATCTCCCTTGCTGTGGTACCCCGTTTGTAGGTGTGCATAACAATGGCTGCTCATCACCTCCGCCCAAGCTCTCCTTTGTGGACACCTGATTGCTGACCTAGACAGCTCTTTGACTTTTCACAATTTCATAAGGCTCAGCCATACAGCAAAGCCTGCCAAAAATAGATTCAACTCATGTTTGTTCCTCTCCACGGAAGTCTTTAGTAAAAGGCGAAAGACTTGTGCGTTATGAAGAGAAACCAGAGTCAGCATGGCCCTCTGCTCGAGAGCAGCGGTGGAGCCTCTCGGTCACAGTCACCACCTTCGCGGTGGGCCTCTCTTTGCTTTCCGCATGTCAGATTCTAGTATACAACATTCCCACCACGCCCCCATCTGCCAACACAAATTATACAAGGCTTTATTTGCTCCTGCCCTGACTAGTGATTGGCTTTTAAGCCTTTTTAAGCAATACATCCCTGAACCACTTACATTGGGTCCAAAAGCGGACTCTGCTTTCTCACCAGGTCTCCCAGGAGATGTTGAGTGAAAACACGTTTCAGTTTTTGACAAATGCTTCTGATTCTATTTGGAATCCAGTTGATGCTCATTGTGACCCCGTGCAGATTCATGCATAATCGCTTCACAAGGCAGTGAGTCATCAGAGCAGTTTTGCACACTTGTCAAACTCTGCCAGGCCATTCCCTCAGTTTTATTGACCCAGTGTAGAATTCACCTTAAAACCTCCACAATTGTTTGAGTGTTTGCTTTTCTACAAGGTAAGAACAGAGAGCACCGTGCCCAGCGGCACTGCAATGCTAGGCCAATGCTCGGAGAGAAGGGAGCAAGCTCCAAATTTCTGCTCCTCTTGCCAAAAATCTGCTTAATATGTAGTCCTCACATAGAGGACATATCAGATATTAAACTGATAAGAACAGATACTACACTTGATCTTAGCCAAAAGGCCGAGAAGCGATAATCCACAAGTGTTGGATGTCCAAGCCAACCTCTTGGCACAAATCTCCCTTGCTGTGGTACCCCGTTTGTAGGTGTGCATAACAATGGCTGCTCATCACCTCCGCCCAAGCTCTCCTTTGTGGACACCTGATTGCTGACCTAGACAGCTCTTTGACTTTTCACAATTTCATAAGGCTCAGCCATACAGCAAAGCCTGCCAAAAATAGATTCAACTCATGTTTGTTCCTCTCCACGGAAGTCTTTAGTAAAAGGCGAAAGACTTGTGCGTTATGAAGAGAAACCAGAGTCAGCATGGCCCTCTGCTCGAGAGCAGCGGTGGATCCTCTCGGTCACAGTCACCACCTTCGCGGTGGGCCTCTCTTTGCTTTCCGCATGTCAGATTCTAGTATACAACATTCCCACCACGCCCCCATCTGCCAACACAAATTATACAAGGCTTTATTTGCTCCTGCCCTGACTAGTGATTGGCTTTTAAGCCTTTTTAAGCGATACATCCCTGAACCACTTACATTGGGTCCAAAAGCGGACTCTGCTTTCTCACCAAGTCTCCCAGGAGATGTTGAGTGAAAACACGTTTCAGTTTTTGACAAATGCTTCTGATTCTATTTGGAATCCAGTTGATGCTCATTGTGACCCCGTGCAGAGTCATGCATAATCACTTCACAAGGCAGTGAGTCATAAGAGCAGTTTTGCACACTTGTCAAACTCTGCCAGGCCATTCCCTCAGTTTCATTGACCCAGTGTAGAATTCATCTTGAAACCTCCACAATTGTTTGAGTGCTTGCTTTTCTACAAGGTAAGAACAGAGTGCACCGTTCCCAGCGGCACTGCAATGCTAGGTCGATGCGTGGAGAGAAGGGAGCAAGCTCCAAATTTCTGCTCCTCTTGCCAAAAATCTGCTTAATATGTAGTCCTCATATAGAGGACATATCAGATATTAAACTGATAAGAACAGATACTACACTTGATCTTAGCCAAAAGGCCGAGAAGCGATAATCCACAAGTGTTGGATGTCCAAGCTAACCTCTTGGCACAAATCTCCCTTGCTGTGGTACCCCGTTTGTAGGTGTGCATAACAATGGCTGCTCATCACCTCCGCCCAAGCTCTCCTTTGTGGACACCTGATTGCTGACCTAGACAGCTCTTTGACTTTTCACAATTTCATAAGGCTCAGCCATACAGCAAAGCCTGCCAAAAATAGATTCAACTCATGTTTGTTCCTCTCCACGGAAGTCTTTAGTAAAAGGCGAAAGACTTGTGCGTTATGAAGAGAAACCAGAGTCAGCATGGCCCTCTGCTCGAGAGCAGCGGTGGAGCCTCTCGGTCACAGTCACCACCTTCGCGGTGGGCCTCTCTTTGCTTTCCGCATGTCAGATTCTAGTATACAACATTCCCACCACGCCCCCATCTGCCAACACAAATTATACAAGGCTTTATTTGCTCCTGCCCTGACTAGTGATTGGCTTTTAAGCCTTTTTAAGCAATACATCCCTGAACCACTTACATTGGGTCCAAAAGCGGACTCTGCTTTCTCACCAAGTCTCCCAGGAGATGTTGAGTGAAAACACGTTTCAGTTTTTGACAAATGCTTCTGATTCTATTTGGAATCCAGTTGATGCTCATTGTGACCCTGTGGAGATTCATGCATAATCGCTTCACAAGGCAGTGAGTCATCAGAGCAGTTTTGCACACTTGTCAAACTCTGCCAGGCCATTCCCTCAGTTTCATTGACCCAGTGTAGAATTCACCTTGAAACCTCCACAATTGTTTGAGTGTTTGCTTTTCTACAAGGTAAGAACAGAGTGCACCGTTCCCAGCGGCACTGCAATGCTAGGTCGATGCGTGGAGAGAAGGGAGCAAGCTCCAAATTTCTGCTCCTCTTGCCAAAAATCTGCTTAATATGTAGTCCTCATATAGAGGACATATCAGATATTAAACTGATAAGAACAGATACTACACTTGATTTTAGCCAAAAGGCCGAGAAGCGATAATCCACAAGTGTTGGATGTCCAAGCTAACCTCTTGGCACAAATCTCCCTTGCTGTGGTACCCCGTTTGTAGGTGTGCATAACAATGGCTGCTCATCACCTCCGCCCAAGCTCTCCTTTGTGGACACCTGATTGCTGACCTAGACAGCTCTTTGACTTTTCACAATTTCATAAGGCTCAGCCATACAGCAAAGCCTGCCAAAAATAGATTCAACTCATGTTTGTTCCTCTCCACGGAAGTCTTTAGTAAAAGGCGAAAGACTTGTGCGTTATGAAGAGACCAGAGTCAGCATGGCCCTCTGCTCGAGAGCAGCGGTGGAGCCTCTCGGTCACAGTCACCACCTTCGCGGTGGGCCTCTCTTTGCTTTCCGCATGTCAGATTCTAGTATACAACATTCCCACCACGCCCCCATCTGCCAACACAAATTATACAAGGCTTTATTTGCTCCTGCCCTGACTAGTGATTGGCTTTTAAGCCTTTTTAAGCGATACATCCCTGAACCACTTACATTGGGTCCAAAAGCGGACTCTGCTTTCTCACCAAGTCTCCCAGGAGATGTTGAGCGAAAAAACGTTTCAGTTTTTGACAAACGCTTCTGATTCTATTTGGAATCTAGTTGATGCTCATTGTGACCCCGTGCAGAGTCATGCATGATCGCTTTACAAGGCAGTGAGTCATCAGAGCAGTTTTGCACACTTGTCAAACTCTGCCAGGCCATTCCCTCAGTTTCATTGACCCAGTGTAGAATTCACCTTGAAACCTCCACAATTGTTTGAGTGTTTGCTTTTCTACAAGGTAAGAACAGAGTGCACCGTTCCCAGCGGCACTGCAATGCTAGGTCGATGCGTGGAGAGAAGGGAGCAAGCTCCAAATTTCTGCTCCTCTTGCCAAATATCTGCTTAATATGTAGTCCTCATATAGAGGACATATCAGATATTAAACTGATAAGAACAGATACTACACTTGATCTTAGCCAAAAGGCCGAGAAGCGATAATCCACAAGTGTTGGATGTCCACGCTAACCTCTTGGCACAAATTTCCCTTGCTGTGGTACCCCGTTTGTAGGTGTGCATAACAATGGCTGCTGTTCATCACCTCCGCCCAAGCTCTCCTTTGTGGACACTTGATTTCTGACCTAGACAGCTCTTTGACTTTTCACAATTTCATAACGCTCAGCCATACAGCAAAGCCTGCCAAAAATAGATTCAACTCATGTTTGTTCCTCTCCACGGAAGTCTTTAGTAAAAGGCGAAATCCTTGTGCGTTATGAAGAGATACCAGAGTCAGCATTGCCCTCTGCTCGAGAGCAGCGGTGGAGCCTCTCGGTCACAGTCACCACCTTCGCGGTGGGCCTCTCTTTGCTTTCCGCATGTCAGATTCTAGTATACAACATTCCCACCACGCCCCCATCTGCCAACACAAATTATACAAGGCTTTATTTGCTCCTGCCCTGACTAGTGATTGGCTTTTAAGCCTTTTTAAGCGATACATCCCTGAACCACTTACATTGGGTCCAAAAGCGGACTCTGCTTTCTCACCAAGTCTCCCAGGAGATGTTGAGTGAAAAAACGTTTCAGTTTTTGACAAACGCTTCTGATTCTATTTGGAATCTAGTTGATGCTCATTGTGACCCCGTGCAGAGTCATGCATGATCGCTTTACAAGGCAGTGAGTCATCAGAGCAGTTTTGCACACTTGTCAAACTCTGCCAGGCCATTCCCTCAGTTTCATTGACCCAGTGTAAAATTCACCTTGAAACCTCCACAATTGTTTGAGTGATTGCTTTTCTACAAGGTAAGAACAGAGTGCACCGTTCCCAGCGGCACTGCAATGCTAGGTCGATGCGTGGAGAGAAGGGAGCAAGCTCCAAATTTCTGCTCCTCTTGCCAAAAATCTGCTTAATATGTAGTCCTCATATAGAGGACATATCAGATATTAAACTGATAAGAACAGATACTACACTTGATCTTAGCCAAAAGGCCGAGAAGCGATAATCCACAAGTGTTGGATGTCCAAGCTAACCTCTTGGCACAAATCTCCCTTGCTGTGGTACCCCGTTTGTAGGTGTGCATAACAATGGCTGCTCATCACCTCCGCCCAAGCTCTCCTTTGTGGACACCTGATTGCTGACCTAGACAGCTCTTTGACTTTTCACAATTTCATAAGGCTCAGCCATACAGCAAAGCCTGCCAAAAATAGATTCAACTCATGTTTGTTCCTCTCCACGGAAGTCTTTAGTAAAAGGCGAAAGACTTGTGCGTTACGAAGAGAAACCAGAGTCAGCATGGCCCTCTGCTCGAGAGCAGCGGTGGAGCCTCTCGGTCACAGTCACCACCTTCGCGGTGGGCCTCTCTTTGCTTTGCGCATGTCAGATTCTAGTATACAACATTCCCACCACGCCCCCATCTGCCAACACAAATTATACAAGGCTTTATTTGCTCCTGCCCTGACTAGTGATTGGCTTTTAAGCCTTTTTAAGCGATACATCCCTGAACCACTTACATGGGGTCCAAAAGCGGACTCTGCTTTCTCACCAAGTCTCCCAGGAGATGTTGAGTGAAAAAACGTTTCAGTTTTTGACAAACGCTTCTGATTCTATTTGGAATCTAGTTGATGCTCATTGTGACCCCGTGCAGAGTCATGCATGATCGCTTTACAAGGCAGTGAGTCATCAGAGCAGTTTTGCACACTTGTCAAACTCTGCCAGGCCATTCCCTCAGTTTCATTGACCCAGTGTAGAATTCACCTTGAAACCTCCACAATTGTTTGAGTGTTTGCTTTTCTACAAGGTAAGAACAGAGTGCACCGTTCCCAGCGGCACTGCAATGCTAGGTCGATGCGTGGAGAGAAGGGAGCAAGCTCCAAATTTCTGCTCCTCTTGCCAAATATCTGCTTAATATGTAGTCCTCATATAGAGGACATATCAGATATTAAACTGATAAGAACAGATACTACACTTGATCTTAGCCAAAAGGAAGAGAAGCGATAATCCACAAGTGTTGGATGTCCACGCTAACCTCTTGGCACAAATTTCCCTTGCTGTGGTACCCCGTTTGTAGGTGTGCATAACAATGGCTGCTGTTCATCACCTCCGCCCAAGCTCTCCTTTGTGGACACTTGATTTCTGACCTAGACAGCTCTTTGACTTATCACAATTTCATAACGCTCAGCCATACAGCAAAGCCTGCCAAAAATAGATTCAACTCATGTTTGTTCCTCTCCACGGAAGTCTTTAGTAAAAGGCGAAAGACTTGTGCGTTATGAAGAGAAACCAGAGTGAGCATGGCCCTCTGCTCGAGAGCAGCGGTGGAGCCTCTCGGTCACAGTCACCACCTTCGCGGTGGGCCTCTCTTTGCTTTCCGCATGTCAGATTCTAGTATACAACATTCCCACCACGCCCCCATCTGCCAACACAAATTATACAAGGCTTTATTTGCTCCTGCCCTGACTAGTGATTGGCTTTTAAGCCTTTTTAAGCGATACATCCCTGAACCACTTACATTGGGTCCAAAAGCGGACTCTGCTTTCTCACCAAGTCTCCCAGGAGATGTTGAGTGAAAAAACGTTTCAGTTTTTGACAAACGCTTCTGATTCTATTTGGAATCTAGTTGATGCTCATTGTGACCCCGTGCAGAGTCATGCATGATCGCTTTACAAGGCAGTGAGTCATCAGAGCAGTTTTGCACACTTGTCAAACTCTGCCAGGCCATTCCCTCAGTTTCATTGACCCAGTGTAGAATTCACCTTGAAACCTCCACAATTGTTTGAGTGATTGCTTTTCTACAAGGTAAGAACAGAGTGCACCGTTCCCAGCGGCACTGCAATGCTAGGTCGATGCGTGGAGAGAAGGGAGCAAGCTCCAAATTTCTGCTCCTCTTGCCAAAAATCTGCTTAATATGTAGACCTCATATAGAGGACATATCAGATATTAAACTGATAAGAACAGATACTACACTTGATCTTAGCCAAAAGGCCGAGAAGCGATAATCCACAAGTGTTGGATGTCCAAGCTAACCTCTTGGCACAAATCTCCCTTGCTGTGGTACCCCGTTTGTAGGTGTGCATAACAATGGCTGCTCATCACCTCCGCCCAAGCTCTCCTTTGTGGACACCTGATTGCTGACCTAGACAGCTCTTTGACTTTTCACAATTTCATAAGGCTCAGCCATACAGCAAAGCCTGCCAAAAATAGATTCAACTCATGTTTGTTCCTCTCCACGGAAGTCTTTAGTAAAAGGCGAAAGACTTGTGCGTTATGAAGAGAAACCAGAGTCAGCATGGCCCTCTGCTCGAGAGCAGCGGTGGAGCCTCTCGGTCACAGTCACCACCTTCGCGGTGGGCCTCTCTTTGCTTTGCGCATGTCAGATTCTAGTATACAACATTCCCACCACGCCCCCATCTGCCAACACAAATTATACAAGGCTTTATTTGCTCCTGCCCTGACTAGTGATTGGCTTTTAAGCCTTTTTAAGCGATACATCCCTGAACCACTTACATTGGGTCCAAAAGCGGACTCTGCTTTCTCACCAAGTCTCCCAGGAGATGTTGAGTGAAAACACGTTTCAGTTTTTGACAAATGCTTCTGATTCTATTTGGAATCCAGTTGATGCTCATTGTGACCCCGTGCAGAGTCATGCATAATCACTTCACAAGGCAGTGAGTCATAAGAGCAGTTTTGCACACTTGTCAAACTCTGCCAGGCCATTCCCTCAGTTTCATTGACCCAGTGTAGAATTCACCTTGAAACCTCCGCAATTGTTTGAGTGTTTGCTTTTCTACAAGGTAAGAACAGAGTGCACCGTTCCCAGCGGCACTGCAATGCTAGGTCGATGCGTGGAGAGAAGGGAGCAAGCTCCAAATTTCTGCTCCTCTTGCCAAAAATCTGCTTAATATGTAGTCCTCATATAGAGGACATATCAGATATTAAACTGATAAGAACAGATACTACACTTGATCTTAGCCAAAAGGCCGAGAAGCGATAATCCACAAGTGTTGGATGTCCAAGCCAACCTCTTGGCACAAATCTCCCTTGCTGTGGTACCCCGTTTGTAGGTGTGCATAACAATGGCTGCTCATCACCTCCGCCCAAGCTCTCCTTTGTGGACACCTGATTGCTGACCTACACAGCTCTTTGACTTTTCACAATTTCATAAGGCTCAGCCATACAGCAAAGCCTGCCAAAAATAGATTCAACTCATGTTTGTTCCTCTCCACGGAAGTCTTTAGTAAAAGGCGAAAGACTTGTGCGTTATGAAGAGAAACCAGAGTCAGCATGGCCCTCTGCTCGAGAGCAGCGGTGGAGCCTCTCGGTCACAGTCACCACCTTCGCGGTGGGCCTCTCTTTGCTTTCCGCATGTCAGATTCTAGTATACAACATTCCCACCACGCCCCCATCTGCCAACACAAATTATACAAGGCTTTATTTGCTCCTGCCCTGACTAGTGATTGGCTTTTAAGCCTTTTTAAGCAATACATCCCTGAACCACTTACATTGGGTCCAAAAGCGGACTCTGCTTTCTCACCAAGTCTCCCAGGAGATGTTGAGTGAAAACACGTTTCAGTTTTTGACAAATGCTTCTGATTCTATTTGGAATCCAGTTGATGCTCATTGTGACCCCGTGCAGATTCATGCATAATCGCTTCACAAGGCAGTGAGTCATCAGAGCAGTTTTGCACACTTGTCAAACTCTGCCAGGCCATTCCCTCAGTTTCATTGACCCAGTGTAGAATTCACCTTGAAACCTCCACAATTGTTTGAGTGTTTGCTTTTCTACAAGGTAAGAACAGAGTGCACCGTTCCCAGCGGCACTGCAATGCTAGGTCGATGCGTGGAGAGAAGGGAGCAAGCTCCAAATTTCTGCTCCTCTTGCCAAAAATCTGCTTAATATGTAGTCCTCATATAGAGGACATATCAGATATTAAACTGATAAGAACAGATTTTTTTTTTTTTTTTTTTTTTTTTTTGGAATATTTTTTTATTTAATTCACTCATGAGCGGTACAATACTTTACATTACAAAGATCATCATCTCTCCACACCTTAAGACCTCCAGAATTCTATCGGACTAAAAGAAAATAAGAGGAGGTACAATAAAAGACTCTTTCATGAGTTCAGTCTACAGATTGTCAAAAATAATTTTCCATCGATCTTTAATTGAGTCGATGCCCCATTTGCTCGCCTCCAATTTAAGTTTTCGCCGCATAATGTCTTCAATACTGTGTGTAGTGTTTTCTATCGACCACTTTTCCGTCTCATTTATTATACTACCTCTTACCTCCCATAACTTAGCCTTCACAATTGATGTAAGTTCTAAGGCTTTGCACACACCTTTGTCCCCCTCTAAACTAAAATCCATGAACAGAACTTTTTCCCAGTTCACCTCTTTTAGAAAACCGAATCTTTGGCCCAATTTCTTCCACAATTGTTTTGCAAAGGGACATTCAAATAATGCATGTTCCACGGTTTCTACCCCATTGCATCCACGTCTTGGGCATATCCTATTTAATGTTAAATCATGATTAAATAGAGTATTCCTCACAGGTAATTTCCTATGAAGCACCAACCAATTAAAATCTCTTAATCTGTTTTCTAGACTCTTGCATTGGGTTCTTCTCCACACGTCACTATGAACATGCAAACCATTTTTAGGGTCAAACTTAGCAATCAACGTTTCATACAGCTTTTTGTGATTAACTACTGAATCTCTTTTCCAACACTCCTTGTATTTCTTTGCCCAACTTATCATTTTTTTATAATGATCTGGCATGACCTCTGCTTTCGGAAAACTGTTTTCCCATTTCGCCACAAGAGGTCTCAGATGAATAGAGAGCCAGAATTTAATCAATGGTTGACATTTGTGTTCAGGTGGGTTTAACATTATTCTACATGTATTTGAAAAAAACAAAACTTTGAACTTCAAACCTAAATTTGGCATGTCCCTACCACCTCTTTCGACCGGCTGATACATTGTAGCTCTTTTAATGTATTCATACCCTCCCCATATGAACTGAAACAGAGATTTTTGAAGTTTTAAACAAACTAAAGCCGGCATGGGGAAAATATAAGCCACATGAAGTAATGTCGGCAATAAATCAGATTTAATAACCAAAATCTTACCACTAATGGACAGCCTTCTTAATTTCCACATATTTAGTTTTTTCAGCACTTTTCCCAATTTTGTCTCCCAATTAGTTTCTCCATCATTGTTATTTCCAAAGGATATTCCCAGTAAAGTCATTGGCCCCGCACACAGAGAGAACCCTAAAGGGTTATCAACTCTGTCCTTCCACTTTCCAAAGTATTTGATTTGGGATTTTCCTGTATTGACTCTAGAACCAGAAGCAACTGAGAATGTGTCGATGACCTGCATAGCTTCGCGCAGACAGAAATCATCTTTTAAATACAGTACAGTGTCATCTGCATACTGGGATATGGTCAAGGATTCACCACCAGGCAGCTGTATACCCTTGATGTTAACATTTTTCCTGATTGCACATGCCAGCGTTTCAATGAATAGCACATACAAGGGGGCTGATGCTGGACATCCCTGTCTGACCCCTCTGGTTTGTTTAAAGAATTCACCAAGGTTGCCATTAACATTAACACTGCTTCCGACTTCTGTGTATAAAATCCTCAACCAACTCCTGAATCTAGCACCGAAGCCAAATTTCTTTAGTGTCCTAAACAAAAAATTGTGATCAACTCTGTCAAAGGCTTTTTCCTGGTCAAGACTGAGGACAATTAGTGGTATATTTCTGTCCTGAGAATAAGATAGTATATCTCTATGCATTTGTAAATTCCAGTTTAGTTGCCTGCCAGGTACTGCACATGTCTGATCTGAGCCGATGATTAAGGGTAGAGCTGACACCAAACGGTTTGTCAAAACCTTACTAAAAATCTTATAATCTGTACAAAGCATTGTTAGAGGCCTGTAGTTTGATATTTTGTTGACATCACCTTTTTTAAACAGCAGGGATATCACCCCTTTTCTCATGGATTCCCCCATAATCCCAGATGTACATATATAAGTGAACAACTCTAACAGCCATGACCCAATGTCTTCCCAAAATATTATATAAAATTCTTTTGTGATCCCATCTATTCCTGGCACCTTGCCCTTTTTCAAAGACATGGTTGCCCTCAGGATTTCTTCTAAAGTAAAATCTTTATCTAGCTCTGTTCTCAGATCTTCAGGTATGAATCTGTCTATATGTTGCACCTTTCATGTAGTCAACCTTTTCTGCTTTAAAAAACGTAGAAAAATGATTAGAGATAACTTGAGCAATCCCATCAGGATCGTTAATCTCCTCACCTGTTTCATTTAAAACGGAAACTATGCTCCTCCTCTTTGCCTGTGCTTTGGACTGTCTAAAGAAGTAGGGGGAACACTTTTCGTCACTCTCCCACTTCTCTCTAAGACACCGGAATTTATAGGCCTCTGCTCTGTTGTGAAAAAATAACCTCTGTTTATCTTGCAAATGTTTCAGCAAGTCCTTATCATTTTGTCCACCTGCATTTCTCTGTTCCATTAATTTATTTATGGCTTTTTGCAGTCGGTAGTATAATTTAAATTCCTCTTTCCTTGATTCTTTTGAGTAATTCTGTGTGTAGTATCTAATACGCAGCTTTGTGCTTTCCCACCATTCACAGACATTTTCATAAAATACTCTCATATGAAAGCAATCTTTTAGAAAACACTTTAATGCTACCCTAAACTGCTGGAGCTCTAGAATATTGTTGTTTAATTTCCAATACCCTTTACCATTTTTGATCATCATTGAGGTTAGTTTTACTGAGAGCATGTTGTGATCTGTGTAAAAAACTGGTGATACTTTCGCCCCTGTCACCTGAAATTCTACCGGACAAAATATATAGTCTATCCTACTCTTCGCCCCTCTACTATTTGACCATGTGAAGCCAAGATCGTCTGGGTTAGCTTTTTTATATGAATCCACCAAATTATACTTTGTAACAATATTTATTAAACTGGCCTCGGCCTTGCTGCCCTCACTTTGGGAATTGAAGTCTCCTCCAATTACCACATGGCGGTTGGTCATGAAAGCAGTGTCCAGACTAAGAAAAAGCTCCCTTCTCTCCTTTGGAGAAGAGTGGGCATATATGTTAATAACTCTTAACCCCTTTCCCTTCCAGTCAATATCTGTTACCAAAACCCTCCCCTGTACCACTGAAAAACTGCCAACCACTTGGACTTCATTATTCCCACATAGTGTTCCCACCCCAGATGAATGGACCCCCCCAATGCTCCACCTAGATTCACCTTTGGTCCACTCTTTTGAGAATAGGTTCACGTCGTCTTCATTTTTCAAGTGGACCTCTTGCAAAAGGCATAAAGAAAAGTTGATTGAACATAAATGAGAAAAGACCACTTCCCTTTTGGCCTTGTTCCTCAAACCTCTAACATTTATGGAAACTATATGTAATGAGGACATTCTGGTAAATGAGGAATGAGACAAAAAACAAAACAAACAAACAAACCATCAAAGACGAGACACTGTGTTTTCTCTAATTTTCAACTTCACAGTCAAATTCAATGCCTTCCCTATGTGTCTTTTCCTCGGGCACCGCGTGCCTTGAGTTGGGGGTATTACCCTCTGGAAGCAATGAGCATTGCTCTGAAACCAAATCCCTGTCAGAGTTGTTCGGAGCCAGGGACTCCACCAGGACACACCCGGACGGGGGCATGCTGCCGTCAGAGTCTGTCACCTCAGTCTGCACTGGAATTTGTCCATGCTTCCACCCTCCAGCCCATCCACCCTGGCAGCAGCCTTCACATCCTGATCGCTGTTCACCTGCAGCCCCTCCATCTCCCCTTCCTCCTGCGACTCCTCCACAACCTCAGAAAGAACACTGAACACGCTATCCACTCCCAGGGGCACAGCGCTTGTCTCGATCCTCCTTTTTTTCCCCTTGCCTCCCCTGCTTTCCACTGTGGTCCACTCAGGAACAGGTTGGCTCTCCTCTGAGGTTGTAGTCTCCTCCCCCTTCTTCTTCTCTGGGGGAGGTGCTCGTTCAGGTGGATCAACCACATTTGCCTCAATCTCATTGTCACCAAACATTTGATCAATTACCTCGTTAATTGCTCTCAGGGAGGAGGCATCAGGATCTTCGCACATTGGTCGCCTTACAATGCTTGCATAGGAGGAGCGGACCTCAGGGCAGTGCTTAAATAAATGTCCTTCAGACCCACAAAGATTGCATTTTCTGGAACGGTCACAAGTCCCCATTTTGTGTCCTAGACCCTTGCAATTTCTGCACCTCACCTGCGTGCAGGATTCTGCCGTGTGACCAAAGTCTGTGCATTTTCTGCAGTAAATAGGCTGGCCCGAGTAGTACAGATATCCTCTATTTGTGCCTATGGTGAAGGAGGCAGGGGGGTGGTGGTAGCCATCGTGACCATCTGGGTCATCCTTCAGCCGCACACGACATTGTCTTTTTCCAGTCCAAACGTCAAGAGAGTCCCTGATTTCCCTCATGCTCGAAATCACTGTCACAGGCTTAGAAAGGAAGTATCTGGTTGCTTCTTCAGTTACCCAGGGATTATAGTTATGAATTGTGATAACCCGCTCACCAGTTCGGCAAAGGCTTTGAATCTGGTACTCCCTCAGTGGTCCATCAGCCAAACGATCAGCCAACCTTTTCGTTTCCTCCATCTTGGTGAGATTATAGAACGTAACATCAAAAAAACGGTCGGTGGCATTTCTCTGCAAGCAGAGGAGGTCATCTATCTTGAGGGACAGGGCTCCAAAAAGAATATTAACTCCAAATTCTCTCCTATCCAAAAAAACTTCAGTACTCTTCCAAATGAATCTCAAAGTATTTTTCAGCACGGGAAGTCCCTGCTGTGAAACTGTTGCTGACGTCATTATGACAATCCACGTCCGCAAACCCTTCTCACCTGGCTAGATCTTAGCCAAAAGGCCGAGAAGCGATAATCCACAAGTGTTGGATGTCCAAGCTAACCTCTTGGCACAAATCTCCCTTGCTGTGGTACCCCGTTTGTAGGTGTGCATAACAATGGCTGCTCATCACCTACGCCCAAGCTCTCCTTTGTGGACACCTGATTGCTGACCTAGACAGCTCTTTGACTTTTCACAATTTCATAAGGCTCAGCCATACAGCAAAGCCTGCCAAAAATAGATTCAACTCATGTTTGTTCCTCTCCACGGAAGTCTTTAGTAAAAGGCGAAAGACTTGTGCGTTATGAAGAGAAACCAGAGTCAGCATGGCCCTCTGCTCGAGAGCAGCGGTGGAGGCTCTCGGTCACAGTCACCACCTTCGCGGTGGGCCTCTCTTTGCTTTCCGCATATCAGATTCTAGTATACAACATTCCCACCACGCCCCCATCTGCCAACACAAATTATACAAGGCTTTATTTGCTCCTGCCCTGACTAGTGATTGGCTTTTAAGCCTTTTTAAGCGATACATCCCTGAACCACTTACATTGGGTCCAAAAGCGGACTCTGCTTTCTCACCAAGTCTCCCAGGAGATGTTGAGTGAAAACACGTTTCAGTTTTTGACAAATGCTTCTGATTCTATTTGGAATCCAGTTGATGCTCATTGTGACCCCGTGCAGAGTCATGCATAATCACTTTACAAGGCAGTGAGTCATAAGAGCAGTTTTGCACACTTGTCAAACTCTGCCAGGCCATTCCCTCAGTTTCATTGACCCAGTGTAGAATTCACCTTGAAACCTCCACAATTGTTTGAGTGTTTGCTTTTCTACAAGGTAAGAACAGAGTGCACCGTTCCCAGCGGCACTGCAATGCTAGGTCGATGCGTGGAGAGAAGGGAGCAAGCTCCAAATTTCTGCTCCTCTTGCCAAAAATCTGCTTAATATGTAGTCCTCATATAGAGGACATATCAGATATTAAACTGATAAGAACAGATTTTTTTTTTTTTTTTTTTTTTTTTTTGGAATTTTTTTTATTTAATTCACTCATGAGCAGTACAATACTTTACATTACAAAGATCATCATCTCTCCACATCTTAAGACCTCCAGAATTCTATCGGACTAAAAGAAAATAAGAGGAGGTACAATAAAAGACTCTTTCATGAGTTCAGTCTACAGATTGTCAAAAATAATTTTCCATCGATCTTTAATTGAGTCGATGCCCCATTTGCTCGCCTCCAATTTAAGTTTTCGCCGCATAATGTCTTCAATACTGTGTGTAGTGTTTTCTATCGACCACTTTTCCGTCTCATTTATTATACTACCTCTTACCTCCCATAACTTAGCCTTCACAATTGATGTAAGTTCTAAGGCTTTGCACACACCTTTGTCCCCCTCTAAACTAAAATCCATGAACAGAACTTTTTCCCAATTCACCTCTTTTAGAAACCCGAATCTTTGGCCCAATTTCTTCCACAATTGTTTTGCAAAAGGACATTCAAATAATGCATGTTCCACGGTTTCTACCCCATTGCATCCACGTCTTGGGCATATCCTATTTAATGTTAAATCATGATTAAATAGAGTATTCCTCACAGGTAATTTCCTATGAAGCACCAACCAATTAAAATCTCTTAATCTGTTTTCTAGACTCTTGCATTGGGTTCTTCTCCACACGTCACTATGAACATGCAAACCATCTTTAGGGTCAAACTTAGCAATCAACGTTTCATACAGCTTTTTGTGATTAACTACTGAATCTCTTTTCCAACACTCCTTGTATTTCTTTGCCCAACTTATCATTTTTTTATAATGATCTGGCATGACCTCTGCTTTCGGAAAACTGTTTTCCCATTTCGCCACAAGAGGTCTCAGATGGATAGAGAGCCAGAATTTAATCAATGGTTGGCATTTGTGTTCAGGTGGGTTTAACATTATTCTACATGTATTTGAAAAAAACAAAACTTTGAACTTCAAACCTAAATTTGGCATGTCCCTACCACCTCTTTCGACCGGCTGATACATTGTAGCTCTTTTAATGTATTCATACCCTCCCCATATGAACTGAAACAGAGATTTTTGAAGTTTTAAACAAACTAAAGCCGGCATGGGGAAAATATAAGCCACATGAAGTAATGTCGGCAATAAATCAGATTTAATAACCAAAATCTTACCACTAATGGACAGCCTTCTTAATTTCCACATATTTAGTTTTTTCAGCACTTTTCCCAATTTTGTCTCCCAATTAGTTTCTCCATCATTGTTATTTCCAAAGGATATTCCCAGTAAAGTCATTGGCCCCGCACACAGAGAGAACCCTAAAGGGTTATCAACTCTGTCCTTCCACTTTCCAAAGTATTTGATTTGGGATTTTCCTGTATTGACTCTAGAACCAGAAGCAACTGAGAATGTGTCGATGACCTGCATAGCTTCGCGCAGACAGAAATCATCTTTTAAATACAGTACAGTGTCATCTGCATACTGGGATATGGTCAAGGATTCACCACCAGGCAGCTGTATACCCTTGATGTTAACATTTTTCCTGATTGCACATGCCAGCGTTTCAATGAATAGCACATACAAGGGGGCTGATGCTGGACATCCCTGTCTGACCCCTCTGGTTTGTTTAAAGAATTCACCAAGGTTGCCATTAACATTAACACTGCTTCCGACTTCTGTGTATAAAATCCTCAACCAACTCCTGAATCTAGCACCGAAGCCAAATTTCTTTAGTGTCCTAAACAAAAAATTGTGATCAACTCTGTCAAAGGCTTTTTCCTGGTCAAGACTGAGGACAATTAGTGGTATATTTCTGTCCTGAGAATAAGATAGTATATCTCTATGCATTTGTAAATTCCAGTTTAGTTGCCTGCCAGGTACTGCACATGTCTGATCTGAGCCGATGATTAAGGGTAGAGCTGACACCAAACGGTTTGTCAAAACCTTACTAAAAATCTTATAATCTGTACAAAGCATTGTTAGAGGCCTGTAGTTTGATATTTTGTTGACATCACCTTTTTTAAACAGCAGGGATATCACCCCTTTTCTCATGGATTCCCCCATAATCCCAGATGTACATATATAAGTGAACAACTCTAACAGCCATGACCCAATGTCTTCCCAAAATATTATATAAAATTCTTTTGTGATCCCATCTATTCCTGGCACCTTGCCCTTTTTCAAAGACATGGTTGCCCTCAGGATTTCTTCTAAAGTAAAATCTTTATCTAGCTCTGTTCTCAGATCTTCAGGTATGAATCTGTCTATATTGTCTAACAATGTTGCACCTTTCATGTAGTCAACCTTTTCTGCTTTAAAAAACGTAGAAAAATGATAGAGATAACTTGAGCAATCCCATCAGGATCGTTAATCTCCTCACCTGTTTCATTTAAAACGGAAACTATGCTCCTCCTCTTTGCCTGTGCTTTGGACTGTCTAAAGAAGTAGGGAGAACACTTTTCGTCACTCTCCCACTTCTCTCTAAGACACCGGAATTTATAGGCCTCTGCTCTGTTGTGAAAAAATAACCTCTGTTTATCTTGCAAATGTTTCAGCAAGTCCTTATCAATTTGTCCACCTGCATTTCTCTGTTCCATTAATTTATTTATGGCTTTTTGCAGTCGGTAGTATAATTTAAATTCCTCTTTCCTTGATTCTTTTGAGTAATTCTGTGTGTAGTATCTAATACGCAGCTTTGTGCTTTCCCACCATTCACAGACATTTTCATAAAATACTCTCATATGAAAGCAATCTTTTAGAAAACACTTTAATGCTACCCTAAACTGCTGGAGCTCTAGAATATTGTTGTTTAATTTCCAATACCCTTTACCATTTTTGATCATCATTGAGGTTAGTTTTACTGAGAGCATGTTGTGATCTGTGTAAAAAACTGGTGATACTTTCGCCCCTGTCACCTGAAATTCTACCGGACAAAATATATAGTCTATCCTACTCTTCGCCCCTCTACTATTTGACCATGTGAAGCCAAGATCGTCTGGGTTAGCTTTTTTATATGAATCCACCAAATTATACTTTGTAACAATATTTATTAAACTGGCCTCGGCCTTGCTGCCCTCACTTTGGGAATTGAAGTCTCCTCCAATTACCACATGGCGGTTGGTCATGAAAGCAGTGTCCAGACTAAGAAAAAGCTCCCTTCTCTCCTTTGGAGAAGAGTGGGCATATATGTTAATAACTCTTAACCCCTTTCCCTTCCAGTCAATATCTGTTACCAAAACCCTCCCCTGTACCACTGAAAAACTGCCAACCACTTGGACTTCATTATTCCCACATAGTGTTCCCACCCCAGATGAATGGACCCCCCCAATGCTCCACCTAGATTCACCTTTGGTCCACTCTTTTGAGAATAGGTTCACGTCGTCTTCATTTTTCAAGTGGACCTCTTGCAAAAGGCATAAAGAAAAGTTGATTGAACATAAATGAGAAAAGACCACTTCCCTTTTGGCCTTGTTCCTCAAACCTCTAACATTTATGGAAACTATATGTAATGAGGACATTCTGGTAAATGAGGAATGAGACAAAAAACAAAACAAACAAACAAACCATCAAAGACGAGACACTGTGTTTTCTCTAATTTTCAACTTCACAGTCAAATTCAATGCCTTCCCTATGTGTCTTTTCCTCGGGCACCGCGTGCCTTGAGTTGGGGGTATTACCCTCTGGAAGCAATGAGCATTGCTCTGAAACCAAATCCCTGTCAGAGTTGTTCGGAGCCAGGGACTCCACCAGGACACACCCGGACGGGGGCATGCTGCCGTCAGAGTCTGTCACCTCAGTCTGCACTGGAATTTGTCCATGCTTCCACCCTCCAGCCCATCCACCCTGGCAGCAGCCTTCACATCCTGATCGCTGTTCACCTGCAGCCCCTCCATCTCCCCTTCCTCCTGCGACTCCTCCACAACCTCAGAAAGAACACTGAACACGCTATCCACTCCCAGGGGCACAGCGCTTGTCTCGATCCTCCTTTTTTTCCCCTTGCCTCCCCTGCTTTCCACTGTGGTCCACTCAGGAACAGGTTGGCTCTCCTCTGAGGTTGTAGTCTCCTCCCCCTTCTTCTTCTCTGGGGGAGGTGCTCGTTCAGGTGGATCAACCACATTTGCCTCAATCTCATTGTCACCAAACATTTGATCAATTACCTCGTTAATTGCTCTCAGGGAGGAGGCATCAGGATCTTCGCACATTGGTCGCCTTACAATGCTTGCATAGGAGGAGCGGACCTCAGGGCAGTGCTTAAATAAATGTCCTTCAGACCCACAAAGATTGCATTTTCTGGAACGGTCACAAGTCCCCATTTTGTGTCCTAGACCCTTGCAATTTCTGCACCTCACCTGCGTGCAGGATTCTGCCGTGTGACCAAAGTCTGTGCATTTTCTGCAGTAAATAGGCTGGCCCGAGTAGTACAGATATCCTCTATTTGTGCCTATGGTGAAGGAGGCAGGGGGGTGGTGGTAGCCATCGTGACCATCTGGGTCATCCTTCAGCCGCACACGACATTGTCTTTTTCCAGTCCAAACGTCAAGAGAGTCCCTGATTTCCCTCATGCTCGAAATCACTGTCACATGCTTAGAAAGGAAGTATCTGGTTGCTTCTTCAGTTACCCAGGGATTATAGTTATGAATTGTGATAACCCGCTCACCAGTTCGGCAAAGGCTTTGAATCTGGTACTCCCTCAGTGGTCCATCAGCCAAACGATCAGCCAACCTTTTCGTTTCCTCCATCTTGGTGAGATTATAGAACGTAACATCAAAAAAACGGTCGGTGGCATTTCTCTGCAAGCAGAGGAGGTCATCTATCTTGAGGGACAGGGCTCCAAAAAGAATATTAACTCCAAATTCTCTCCTATCCAAAAAAACTTCAGTACTCTTCCAAATGAATCTCAAAGTATTTTTCAGCACGGGAAGTCCCTGCTGTGAAACTGTTGCTGACGTCATTATGACAATCCACGTCCGCAAACCCTTCTCACCTGGCTAGATCTTAGCCAAAAGGCCGAGAAGCGATAATCCACAAGTGTTGGATGTCCAAGCTAACCTCTTGGCACAAATCTCCCTTGCTGTGGTACCCCGTTTGTAGGTGTGCATAACAATGGCTGCTCATCACCTACGCCCAAGCTCTCCTTTGTGGACACCTGATTGCTGACCTAGACAGCTCTTTGACTTTTCACAATTTCATAAGGCTCAGCCATACAGCAAAGCCTGCCAAAAATAGATTCAACTCATGTTTGTTCCTCTCCACGGAAGTCTTTAGTAAAAGGCGAAAGACTTGTGCATTATGAAGAGAAACCAGAGTCAGCATGGCCCTCTGCTCGAGAGCAGCGGTGGAGGCTCTCGGTCACAGTCACCACCTTCGCGGTGGGCCTCTCTTTGCTTTCCGCATATCAGATTCTAGTATACAACATTCCCACCACGCCCCCATCTGCCAACACAAATTATACAAGGCTTTATTTGCTCCTGCCCTGACTAGTGATTGGCTTTTAAGCCTTTTTAAGCGATACATCCCTGAACCACTTACATTGGGTCCAAAAGCGGACTCTGCTTTCTCACCAAGTCTCCCAGGAGATGTTGAGTGAAAACACGTTTCAGTTTTTGACAAATGCTTCTGATTCTATTTGGAATCCAGTTGATGCTCATTGTGACCCCGTGCAGAGTCATGCATAATCACTTCACAAGGCAGTGAGTCATAAGAGCAGTTTTGCACACTTGTCAAACTCTGCCAGGCCATTCCCTCAGTTTCATTGACCCAGTGTAGAATTCACCTTGAAACCTCCACAATTGTTTGAGTGTTTGCTTTTCTACAAGGTAAGAACAGAGTGCACCGTTCCCAGCGGCACTGCAATGCTAGGTCGATGCGTGGAGAGAAGGGAGCAAGCTCCAAATTTCTGCTCCTCTTGCCAAAAATCTGCTTAATATGTAGTCCTCATATAGAGGACATATCAGATATTAAACTGATAAGAACAGATTTTTTTTTTTTTTTTTTTTTTTTTTTGGAATTTTTTTTATTTAATTCACTCATGAGCAGTACAATACTTTACATTACAAAGATCATCATCTCTCCACATCTTAAGACCTCCAGAATTCTATCGGACTAAAAGAAAATAAGAGGAGGTACAATAAAAGACTCTTTCATGAGTTCAGTCTACCGATTGTCAAAAATAATTTTCCATCGATCTTTAATTGAGTCGATGCCCCATTTGCTCGCCTCCAATTTAAGTTTTCGCCGCATAATGTCTTCAATACTGTGTGTAGTGTTTTCTATCGACCACTTTTCCGTCTCATTTATTATACTACCTCTTACCTCCCATAACTTAGCCTTCACAATTGATGTAAGTTCTAAGGCTTTGCACACACCTTTGTCCCCCTCTAAACTAAAATCCATGAACAGAACTTTTTCCCAATTCACCTCTTTTAGAAACCCGAATCTTTGGCCCAATTTCTTCCACAATTGTTTTGCAAAAGGACATTCAAATAATGCATGTTCCACGGTTTCTACCCCATTGCATCCACGTCTTGGGCATATCCTATTTAATGTTAAATCATGATTAAATAGAGTATTCCTCACAGGTAATTTCCTATGAAGCACCAACCAATTAAAATCTCTTAATCTGTTTTCTAGACTCTTGCATTGGGTTCTTCTCCACACGTCACTATGAACATGCAAACCATCTTTAGGGTCAAACTTAGCAATCAACGTTTCATACAGCTTTTTGTGATTAACTACTGAATCTCTTTTCCAACACTCCTTGTATTTCTTTGCCCAACTTATCATTTTTTTATAATGATCTGGCATGACCTCTGCTTTCGGAAAACTGTTTTCCCATTTCGCCACAAGAGGTCTCAGATGGATAGAGAGCCAGAATTTAATCAATGGTTGGCATTTGTGTTCAGGTGGGTTTAACATTATTCTACATGTATTTGAAAAAAACAAAACTTTGAACTTCAAACCTAAATTTGGCATGTCCCTACCACCTCTTTCGACCGGCTGATACATTGTAGCTCTTTTAATGTATTCATACCCTCCCCATATGAACTGAAACAGAGATTTTTGAAGTTTTAAACAAACTAAAGCCGGCATGGGGAAAATATAAGCCACATGAAGTAATGTCGGCAATAAATCAGATTTAATAACCAAAATCTTACCACTAATGGACAGCCTTCTTAATTTCCACATATTTAGTTTTTTCAGCACTTTTCCCAATTTTGTCTCCCAATTAGTTTCTCCATCATTGTTATTTCCAAAGGATATTCCCAGTAAAGTCATTGGCCCCGCACACAGAGAGAACCCTAAAGGGTTATCAACTCTGTCCTTCCACTTTCCAAAGTATTTGATTTGGGATTTTCCTGTATTGACTCTAGAACCAGAAGCAACTGAGAATGTGTCGATGACCTGCATAGCTTCGCGCAGACAGAAATCATCTTTTAAATACAGTACAGTGTCATCTGCATACTGGGATATGGTCAAGGATTCACCACCAGGCAGCTGTATACCCTTGATGTTAACATTTTTCCTGATTGCACATGCCAGCGTTTCAATGAATAGCACATACAAGGGGGCTGATGCTGGACATCCCTGTCTGACCCCTCTGGTTTGTTTAAAGAATTCACCAAGGTTGCCATTAACATTAACACTGCTTCCGACTTCTGTGTATAAAATCCTCAACCAACTCCTGAATCTAGCACCGAAGCCAAATTTCTTTAGTGTCCTAAACAAAAAATTGTGATCAACTCTGTCAAAGGCTTTTTCCTGGTCAAGACTGAGGACAATTAGTGGTATATTTCTGTCCTGAGAATAAGATAGTATATCTCTATGCATTTGTAAATTCCAGTTTAGTTGCCTGCCAGGTACTGCACATGTCTGATCTGAGCCGATGATTAAGGGTAGAGCTGACACCAAACGGTTTGTCAAAACCTTACTAAAAATCTTATAATCTGTACAAAGCATTGTTAGAGGCCTGTAGTTTGATATTTTGTTGACATCACCTTTTTTAAACAGCAGGGATATCACCCCTTTTCTCATGGATTCCCCCATAATCCCAGATGTACATATATAAGTGAACAACTCTAACAGCCATGACCCAATGTCTTCCCAAAATATTATATAAAATTCTTTTGTGATCCCATCTATTCCTGGCACCTTGCCCTTTTTCAAAGACATGGTTGCCCTCAGGATTTCTTCTAAAGTAAAATCTTTATCTAGCTCTGTTCTCAGATCTTCAGGTATGAATCTGTCTATATTGTCTAACAATGTTGCACCTTTCATGTAGTCAACCTTTTCTGCTTTAAAAAACGTAGAAAAATGATTAGAGATAACTTGAGCAATCCCATCAGGATCGTTAATCTCCTCACCTGTTTCATTTAAAACGGAAACTATGCTCCTCCTCTTTGCCTGTGCTTTGGACTGTCTAAAGAAGTAGGGAGAACACTTTTCGTCACTCTCCCACTTCTCTCTAAGACACCGGAATTTATAGGCCTCTGCTCTGTTGTGAAAAAATAACCTCTGTTTATCTTGCAAATGTTTCAGCAAGTCCTTATCAATTTGTCCACCTGCATTTCTCTGTTCCATTAATTTATTTATGGCTTTTTGCAGTCGGTAGTATAATTTAAATTCCTCTTTCCTTGATTCTTTTGAGTAATTCTGTGTGTAGTATCTAATACGCAGCTTTGTGCTTTCCCACCATTCACAGACATTTTCATAAAATACTCTCATATGAAAGCAATCTTTTAGAAAACACTTTAATGCTACCCTAAACTGCTGGAGCTCTAGAATATTGTTGTTTAATTTCCAATACCCTTTACCATTTTTGATCATCATTGAGGTTAGTTTTACTGAGAGCATGTTGTGATCTGTGTAAAAAACTGGTGATACTTTCGCCCCTGTCACCTGAAATTCTACCGGACAAAATATATAGTCTATCCTACTCTTCGCCCCTCTACTATTTGACCATGTGAAGCCAAGATCGTCTGGGTTAGCTTTTTTATATGAATCCACCAAATTATACTTTGTAACAATATTTATTAAACTGGCCTCGGCCTTGCTGCCCTCACTTTGGGAATTGAAGTCTCCTCCAATTACCACATGGCGGTTGGTCATGAAAGCAGTGTCAAGACTAAGAAAAAGCTCCCTTCTCTCCTTTGGAGAAGAGTGGGCATATATGTTAATAACTCTTAACCCCTTTCCCTTCCAGTCAATATCTGTTACCAAAACCCTCCCCTGTACCACTGAAAAACTGCCAACCACTTGGACTTCATTATTCCCACATAGTGTTCCCACCCCAGATGAATGGACCCCCCCAATGCTCCACCTAGATTCACCTTTGGTCCACTCTTTTGAGAATAGGTTCACGTCGTCTTCATTTTTCAAGTGGACCTCTTGCAAAAGGCATAAAGAAAAGTTGATTGAACATAAATGAGAAAAGACCACTTCCCTTTTGGCCTTGTTCCTCAAACCTCTAACATTTATGGAAACTATATGTAATGAGGACATTCTGGTAAATGAGGAATGAGACAAAAAACAAAACAAACAAACAAACCATCAAAGACGAGACACTGTGTTTTCTCTAATTTTCAACTTCACAGTCAAATTCAATGCCTTCCCTATGTGTCTTTTCCTCGGGCACCGCGTGCCCTGAGTTGGGGGTATTACCCTCTGGAAGCAATGAGCATTGCTCTGAAACCAAATCCCTGTCAGAGTTGTTCGGAGCCAGGGACTCCACCAGGACACACCCGGACGGGGGCATGCTGCCGTCAGAGTCTGTCACCTTAGTCTGCACTGGAATTTGTCCATGTTCTCCACCCTCCAGCCCATCCACCCTGGCAGCAGCCTTCACATCCTGATCGCTGTTCACCTGCAGCCCCTCCATCTCCCCTTCCTCCTGCGACTCCTCCACAACCTCAGAAAGAACACTGAACACGCTATCCACTCCCAGGGGCACAGCGCTTGTCTCGATCCTCCTTTTTTTCCCCTTGCCTCCCCTGCTTTCCACTGTGGTCCACTCAGGAACAGGTTGGCTCTCCTCTGAGGTTGTAGTCTCCTCCCCCTTCTTCTTCTCTGGGGGAGGTGCTCGTTCAGGTGGATCAACCACATTTGCCTCAATCTCATTGTCCACAAACATTTGATCAATTACCTCGTTAATTGCTCTCAGGGAGGAGGCATCAGGATCTTCGCACATTGGTCGCCTTACAATGCTTGCATAGGAGGAGCGGACCTCAGGGCAGTGCTTAAATAAATGTCCTTCAGACCCACAAATATTGCATTTTCTGGAACGGTCACAAGTCCCCATTTTGTGTCCTAGACCCTTGCAATTTCTGCACCTCACCTGCGTGCAGGATTCTGCCGTGTGACCAAAGTCTGTGCATTTTCTGCAGTAAATAGGCTGGCCCGAGTAGTACAGATATCCTCTATTTGTGCCTATGGTGAAGGAGGCAGGGGGGTGGTGGTAGCCATCGTGACCATCTGGGTCATCCTTCAGCCGCACACGACATTGTCTTTTTCCAGTCCAAACGTCAAGAGAGTCCCTGATTTCCCTCATGCTCGAAATCACTGTCACATGCTTAGAAAGGAAGTATCTGGTTGCTTCTTCAGTTACCCAGGGATTATAGTTATGAATTGTGATAACACGCTCACCAGTTCGGCAAAGGCTTTGAATCTGGTACTCCCTCAGTGGTCCATCAGCCAAACGATCAGCCAACCTTTTCGTTTCCTCCATCTTGGTGAGATTATAGAACGTAACATCAAAAAAACGGTCGGTGGCATTTCTCTGCAAGCAGAGGAGGTCATCTATCTTGAGGGACAAGGCTCCAAAAAGAATATTAACTCCAAATTCTCTCCTATCCAAAAAAACTTCAGTACTCTTCCAAATGAATCTCAAAGTATTTTTCAGCACGGGAAGTCCCTGCTGTGAAACTGTTGCTGACGTCATTATGACAATCCACGTCCGCAAACCCTTCTCACCTGGCTAGATCTTAGCCAAAAGGCCGAGAAGCGATAATCCACAAGTGTTGGATGTCCAAGCTAACCTCTTGGCACAAATCTCCCTTGCTGTGGTACCCCGTTTGTAGGTGTGCATAACAATGGCTGCTCATCACCTCCGCCCAAGCTCTCCTTTGTGGACACCTGATTGCTGACCTAGACAGCTCTTTGACTTTTCACAATTTCATAAGGCTCAGCCATACAGCAAAGCCTGCCAAAAATAGATTCAACTCATGTTTGTTCCTCTCCACGGAAGTCTTCAGTAAAAGGCGAAAGACTTGTGCGTTATGAAGAGAAACCAGAGTCAGCATGGCCCTCTGCTCGAGAGCAGCGGTGGAGCCTCTCGGTCACAGTCACCACCTTCGCGGTGGGCCTCTCTTTGCTTTCCGCATGTCAGATTCTAGTATACAACATTCCCACCACGCCCCCATCTGCCAACACAAATTATACAAGGCTTTATTTGCTCCTGCCCTGACTAGTGATTGGCTTTTAAGCCTTTTTAAGCGATACATCCCTGAACCACTTACATTGTTTCCAAAAGCGGACTCTGCTTTCTCACCAAGTCTCCCAGGAGATGTTGAGTGAAAAAACGTTTCAGTTTTTGACAAACGCTTCTGATTCTATTTGGAATCTAGTTGATGCTTATTGTGACCCCGTGCAGAGTCATGCATGATCGCTTTACAAGGCAGTGAGTCATCAGAGCAGTTTTGCACACTTGTCAAACTCTGCCAGGCCATTCCCTCAGTTTCATTGACCCAGTGTCGAATTCACCTTGAAACCTCCACAATTGTTTGAGTGTTTGCTTTTCTACAAGGTAAGAACAGAGTGCACCGTTCCCAGCGGCACTGCAATGCTAGGTCGATGCGTGGAGAGAAGGGAGCAAGCTCCAAATTTCTGCTCCTCTTGCCAAATATCTGCTTAATATGTAGTCCTCATATAGAGGACATATCAGATATTAAACTGATAAGAACAGATACTACACTTGATCTTAGCCAAAAGGCCGAGAAGCGATAATCCACAAGTGTTGGATGTCCACGCTAACCTCTTGGCACAAATTTCCCTTGCTGTGGTACCCCGTTTGTAGGTGTGCATAACAATGGCTGCTGTTCATCACCTCCGCCCAAGCTCTCCTTTGTGGACACTTGATTTCTGACCTAGACAGCTCTTTGACTTTTCACAATTTCATAAGGCTCAGCCATACAGCAAAGCCTGCCAAAAATAGATTCAACTCATGTTTGTTCCTCTCCACGGAAGTCTTTAGTAAAAGGCGAAAGACTTGTGCGTTATGAAGAGAAACCAGAGTCAGGATGGCCCTCTGCTCGAGAGCAGCGGTGGAGCCTCTCGGTCACAGTCACCACCTTCGCGGTGGGCCTCTCTTTGCTTTCCGCATGTCAGATTCTAGTATACAACATTCCCACCACGCCCCCATCTGCCAACACAAATTATACAAGGCTTTATTTGCTCCTGCCCTGACTAGTGATTGGCTTTTAAGCCTTTTTAAGCAATACATCCCTGAACCACTTACATTGGGTCCAAAAGCGGACTCTGCTTTCTCACCAAGTCTCCCAGGAGATGTTGAGTGAAAACACGTTTCAGTTTTTGACAAATGCTTCTGATTCTATTTGGAATCCAGTTGATGCTCATTGTGACCCCGTGGAGATTCATGCATAATCGCTTCACAAGGCAGTGAGTCATCAGAGCAGTTTTGCACACTTGTCAAACTCTGCAAGGCCATTCCCTCAGTTTCATTGACCCAGTGTAGAATTCACCTTGAAACCTCCACAATTGTTTGAGTGCTTGCTTTTCTACAAGGTAAGAACAGAGTGCACCGTTCCCAGCGGCACTGCAATGCTAGGTCGATGCGTGGAGAGAAGGGAGCAAGCTCCAAATTTCTGCTCCTCTTGCCAAAAATCTGCTTAATATGTAGTCCTCATATAGAGCACATATCAGATATTAAACTGATAAGAACAGATACTACACTTGATCTTAGCCAAAAGGCCGAGAAGCGATAATCCACAAGTGTTGGATGTCCACGCTAACCTCTTGGCACAAATCTCCCTTGCTGTGGTACCCCGTTTGTAGGTGTGCATTACAATGGCTGCTCATCACCTCCGCCCAAGCTCTCCTTTGTGGACACCTGATTGCTGACCTAGACAGCTCTTTGACTTTTCACAATTTCATAAGGCTCAGCCAAACAGCAAAGCCTGCCAAAAATAGATTCAACTCATGTTTGTTCCTCTCCACGGAAGTCTTTAGTAAAAGGCGAAAGACTTGTGCGTTATGAAGAGAAACCAGAGTCAGCATGGCCCTCTGCTCGAGAGCAGCGGTGGAGCCTCTCGGTCTCAGTCACCACCTTCGCGGTGGGCCTCTCTTTGCTTTCCGCATGTCAGATTCTAGTATACAACATTCCCACCACGCCCCCATCTGCCAACACAAATTATACAAGGCTTTATTTGCTCCTGCCCTGACTAGTGATTGGCTTTTAAGCCTTTTTAAGCAATACATCCCTGAACCACTTACATTGGGTCCAAAAGCGGACTCTGCTTTCTCACCAAGTCTCCCAGGAGATGTTGAGTGAAAACACGTTTCAGTTTTTGACAAATGCTTCTGATTCTATTTGGAATCCAGTTGATGCTCATTGTGACCCCGTGGAGATTCATGCATAATCGCTTCACAAGGCAGTGAGTCATCAGAGCAGTTTTGCACACTTGTCAAACTCTGCCAGGCCATTCCCTCAGTTTCATTGACCCAGTGTAGAATTCATCTTGAAACCTCCACAATTGTTTGAGTGTTTGCTTTTCTACAAGGTAAGAACAGAGTGCACCGTTCCCAGCGGCACTGCAATGCTAGGTCGATGCGTGGAGAGAAGGGAGCAAGCTCCAAATTTCTGCTCCTCTTGCCAAAAATCTGCTTAATATGTAGTCCTCATATAGAGGACATATCAGATATTAAACTGATAAGAACAGATACTACACTTGATCTTAGCCAAAAGGCCGAGAAGCGATAATCCACAAGTGTTGGATGTCCAAGCTAACCTCTTGGCACAAATCTCCCTTGCTGTGGTACCCCGTTTGTAGGTGTGCATAACAATGGCTGCTCATCACCTCCGCCCAAGCTCTCCTTTGTGGACACCTGATTGCTGACCTAGACAGCTCTTTGACTTTTCACAATTTCATAAGGCTCAGCCATACAGCAAAGCCTGCCAAAAATAGATTCAACTCATGTTTGTTCCTCTCCACGGAAGTCTTTAGTAAAAGGCGAAAGACTTGTGCGTTATGAAGAGAAACCAGAGTCAGCATGGCCCTCTGCTCGAGAGCAGCGGTGGAGCCTCTCGGTCACAGTCACCACCTTCGCGGTGGGCCTCTCTTTGCTTTGCGCATGTCAGATTCTAGTATACAACATTCCCACCACGCCCCCATCTGCCAACACAAATTATACAAGGCTTTATTTGCTCCTGCCCTGACTAGTGATTGGCTTTTAAGCCTTTTTAAGCGATACATCCCTGAACCACTTACATTGGGTCCAAAAGCGGACTCTGCTTTCTCACCAAGTCTCCCAGGAGATGTTGAGTGAAAACACGTTTCAGTTTTTGACAAATGCTTCTGATTCTATTTGGAATCCAGTTGATGCTCATTGTGACCCCGTGCAGAGTCATGCATAATCACTTCACAAGGCAGTGAGTCATAAGAGCAGTTTTGCACACTAGTCAAACTCTGCCAGGCCATTCCCTCAGTTTCATTGACCCAGTGTAGAATTCACCTTGAAACCTCCACAATTGTTTGAGTGTTTGCTTTTCTACAAGGTAAGAACAGAGTGCACCGTTCCCAGCGGCACTGCAATGCTAGGTCGATGCGTGGAGAGAAGGGAGCAAGCTCCAAAATTCTCCTGCTTAATATGTAGTCCTCATATAGAGGACATATCAGATATTAAACTGATAAGAACAGATACTACACTTGATCTTAGCCAAAAGGCCGAGAAGCGATAATCCACAAGTGTTGGATGTCCAAGCTAACCTCTTGGCACAAATCTCCCTTGCTGTGGTACCCCGTTTGTAGGTGTGCATAACAATGGCTGCTCATCACCTCCGCCCAAGCTCTCCTTTGTGGACACTTGATTGCTGTTCAGCAGCTCTTTGACTTTTCACAATTTCATAAGGCTCAGCCATACAGCAAACCTGCCAAAAATAGATTCAACTCATGTTTGTTCCTCTCCACGGAAGTCTTTAGTAAAAGGCGAAAGACTTGTGCGTTATGAAGAGAAACCAGAGTCAGCATGGCCCTCTGCTCGAGAGCAGCGGTGGAGCCTCTCGGTCACAGTCACCGCCTTCGCGGTGGGCCTCTCTTTGCTTTCCGCATGTCAGATTCTAGTATACAACATTCCCACCACGCCCCCATCTGCCAACACAAATTATACAAGGCTTTATTTGCTCCTGCCCTGACTAGTGATTGGCTTTTAAGCCTTTTTAAGCAATACATCCCTGAACCACTTACATTGGGTCCAAAAGCGGACTCTGCTTTCTCACCAAGTCTCCCAGGAGATGTTGAGTGAAAACACGTTTCAGTTTTTGACAAATGCTTCTGATTCTATTTGGAATCCAGTTGATGCTCATTGTGACCCCGTGGAGATTCATGCATAATCGCTTCACAAGGCAGTGAGTCATCAGAGCAGTTTTGCACACTTGTCAAACTCTGCAAGGCCATTCCCTCAGTTTCATTGACCCAGTGTAGAATTCACCTTGAAACCTCCACAATTGTTTGAGTGCTTGCTTTTCTACAAGGTAAGAACAGAGTGCACCGTTCCCAGCGGCACTGCAATGCTAGGTCGATGCGTGGAGAGAAGGGAGCAAGCTCCAAATTTCTGCTCCTCTTGCCAAAAATCTGCTTAATATGTAGTCCTCATATAGAGCACATATCAGATATTAAACTGATAAGAACAGATACTACACTTGATCTTAGCCAAAAGGCCGAGAAGCGATAATCCACAAGTGTTGGATGTCCAAGCTAACCTCTTGGCACAAATCTCCCTTGCTGTGGTACCCCGTTTGTAGGTGTGCATAACAATGGCTGCTCATCACCTCCGCCCAAGCTCTCCTTTGTGGACACTTGATTGCTGACCTAGACAGCTCTTTGACTTTTCACAATTTCATAAGGCTCAGCCATACAGCAAAGCCTGCCAAAAATAGATTCAACTCATGTTTGTTCCTCTCCACGGAAGTCTTTAGTAAAAGGCGAAAGACTTGTGCGTTATGAAGAGAAACCAGAGTCAGCATGGCCCTCTGCTCGAGAGCAGCGGTGGAGCCTCTCGGTCACAGTCACCACCTTCGCGGTGGGCCTCTCTTTGCTTTCCGCATGTCAGATTCTAGTATACAACATTCCCACCACGCCCCCATCTGCCAACACAAATTATACAAGGCTTTATTTGCTCCTGCCCTGACTAGTGATTGGCTTTTAAGCCTTTTTAAGCAATACATCCCTGAACCACTTACATTGGGTCCAAAAGCGGACTCTGCTTTCTCACCAAGTCTCCCAGGAGATGTTGAGTGAAAACACGTTTCAGTTTTTGACAAATGCTTCTGATTCTATTTGGAATCCAGTTGATGCTCATTGTGACCCTGTGGAGATTCATGCATAATCGCTTCACAAGGCAGTGAGTCATCAGAGCAGTCTTGCACACTTGTCAAACTCTGCCAGGCCATTCCCTCAGTTTCATTGACCCAGTGTAGAATTCACCTTGAAACCTCCACAATTGTTTGCTTTTCTACAAGGTAAGAACAGAGTGCACCGTTCCCAGCGGCACTGCAATGCTAGGTCGATGCGTGGAGAGAAGGGAGCAAGCTCCAAATTTCTGCTCCTCTTGCCAAAAATCTGCTTAATATGTAGTCCTCATATAGAGGACATATCAGATATTAAACTGATAAGAACAGATACTACACTTGATCTTAGCCAAAAGGCCGAGAAGCGATAATCCTCAAGTGTTGGATGTCCAAGCTAACCTCTTGGCACAAATCTCCCTTGCTGTGGTACCCCGTTTGTAGGTGTGCATAACAATGGCTGCTCATCACCTCCGCCCAAGCTCTCCTTTGTGGACACCTGATTGCTGACCTAGACAGCTCTTTGACTTTTCACAATTTCATAAGGCTCAGCCATACAGCAAAGCCTGCCAAAAATAGATTCAACTCATGTTTGTTCCTCTCCACGGAAGTCTTTAGTAAAAGGCGAAAGACTTGTGCGTTATGAAGAGAAACCAGAGTCAGCATGGCCCTCTGCTCGAGAGCAGCGGTGGAGCCTCTCGGTCACAGTCACCACCTTCGCGGTGGGCCTCTCTTTGCTTTGTGCATGTCAGATTCTAGTATACAACATTCCCACCACACCCCCATCTGCCAACACAAATTATACAAGGCTTTATTTGCTCCTGCCCTGACTAGTGATTGGCTTTTAAGCCTTTTTAAGCGATACATCCCTGAACCACTTACATTGGGTCCAAAAGCGGACTCTGCTTTCTCACCAAGTCTCCCAGGAGATGTTGAGTGAAAACACGTTTCAGTTTTTGACAAATGCTTCTGATTCTATTTGGAATCCAGTTGATGCTCATTGTGACCCCGTGCAGAGTCATGCATAATCACTTCACAAGGCAGTGAGTCATAAGAGCAGTTTTGCACACTTGTCAAACTCTGCCAGGCCATTCCCTCAGTTTCATTGACCCAGTGTAGAATTCACCTTGAAACCTCCACAATTGTTTGAGTGTTTGCTTTTCTACAAGGTAAGAACAGAGTGCACCGTTCCCAGCGGCACTGCAATGCTAGGTCGATGCGTGGAGAGAAGGGAGCAAGCTCCAAATTTCTGCTCCTCTTGCCAAAAATCTGCTTAATATGTAGTCCTCATATAGAGGACATATCAGATATTAAACTGATAAGAACAGATACTACACTTGATCTTAGCCAAAAGGCCGAGAAGCGATAATCCACAAGTGTTGGATGTCCAAGCTAACCTCTTGGCACAAATCTCCCTTGCTGTGGTACCCCGTTTGTAGGTGTGCATAACAATGGCTGCTCATCACCTCCGCCCAAGCTCTCCTTTGTGGACACTTGATTGCTGACCTAAACAGCTCTTTGACTTTTCACAATTTCATAAGGCTCAGCCATACAGCAAAGCCTGCCAAAAATTGATTCAACTCATGTTTGTTCCTCTCCACGGAAGTCTTTAGTAAAAGGCGAAAGACTTGTGCGTTATGAAGAGAAACCAGAGTCAGCATGGCCCTCTGCTCGAGAGCAGCGGTGGAGGCTCTCGGTCACAGTCACCACCTTCGCGGTGGGCCTCTCTTTGCTTTCCGCATGTCAGATTCTAGTATACAACATTCCCACCACGCCCCCATCTGCCAACACAAATTATACAAGGCTTTATTTGCTCCTGCCCTGACTAGTGATTGGCTTTTAAGCCTTTTTAAGCAATACATCCCTGAACCACTTACATTGGGTCCAAAAGCGGACTCTGCTTTCTCACCAAGTCTCCCAGGAGATGTTGAGTGAAAACACGTTTCAGTTTTTGACAAATGCTTCTGATTCTATTTGGAATCCAGTTGATGCTCATTGTGACCCCGTGGAGATTCATGCATAATCGCTTCACAAGGCAGTGAGTCATCAGAGCAGTTTTGCACACTTGTCAAACTCTGCAAGGCCATTCCCTCAGTTTCATTGACCCAGTGTAGAATTCACCTTGAAACCTCCACAATTGTTTGAGTGCTTGCTTTTCTACAAGGTAAGAACAGAGTGCACCGTTCCCAGCGGCACTGCAATGCTAGGTCGATGCGTGGAGAGAAGGGAGCAAGCTCCAAATTTCTGCTCCTCTTGCCAAAAATCTGCTTAATATGTAGTCCTCATATAGAGCACATATCAGATATTAAACTGATAAGAACAGATACTACACTTGATCTTAGCCAAAAGGCCGAGAAGCGATAATCCACAAGTGTTGGATGTCCAAGCTAACCTCTTGGCACAAATCTCCCTTGCTGTGGTACCCCGTTTGTAGGTGTGCATAACAATGGCTGCTCATCACCTCCGCCCAAGCTCTCCTTTGTGGACACTTGATTGCTGACCTAGACAGCTCTTTGACTTTTCACAATTTCATAAGGCTCAGCCATACAGCAAAGCCTGCCAAAAATAGATTCAACTCATGTTTGTTCCTCTCCACGGAAGTCTTTAGTAAAAGGCGAAAGACTTGTGCGTTATGAAGAGAAACCAGAGTCAGCATGGCCCTCTGCTCGAGAGCAGCGGTGGAGCCTCTCGGTCACAGTCACCACCTTCGCGGTGGGCCTCTCTTTGCTTTCCGCATGTCAGATTCTAGTATACAACATTCCCACCACGCCCCCATCTGCCAACACAAATTATACAAGGCTTTATTTGCTCCTGCCCTGACTAGTGATTGGCTTTTAAGCCTTTTTAAGCAATACATCCCTGAACCACTTACATTGGGTCCAAAAGCGGACTCTGCTTTCTCACCAAGTCTCCCAGGAGATGTTGAGTGAAAACACGTTTCAGTTTTTGACAAATGCTTCTGATTCTATTTGGAATCCAGTTGATGCTCATTGTGACCCTGTGGAGATTCATGCATAATCGCTTCACAAGGCAGTGAGTCATCAGAGCAGTCTTGCACACTTGTCAAACTCTGCCAGGCCATTCCCTCAGTTTCATTGACCCAGTGTAGAATTCACCTTGAAACCTCCACAATTGTTTGCTTTTCTACAAGGTAAGAACAGAGTGCACCGTTCCCAGCGGCACTGCAATGCTAGGTCGATGCGTGAAGAGAAGAGAGCAAGCTCCAAATTTCTGCTCCTCTTGCCAAAAATCTGCTTAATATGTAGTCCTCATATAGAGGACATATCAGATATTAAACTGATAAGAACAGATTTTTTTTTTTTTTTTTTTTTTTTGGAATTTTTTTTTTATTTAATTCACTCATGAGCAGTACAATACTTTACATTACAAAGATCATCATCTCTCCACATCTTAAGACCTCCAGAATTCTATCGGACTAAAAGAAAATAAGAGGAGGTACAATAAAAGACTCTTTCATGAGTTCAGTCTACAGATTGTCAAAAATAATTTTCCATCGATCTTTAATTGAGTCGATGCCCCATTTGCTCGCCTCCAATTTAAGTTTTCGCCGCATAATGTCTTCAATACTGTGTGTAGTGTTTTCTATCGACCACTTTTCCGTCCCATTTATTATACTACCTCTTACCTCCCATAACTTAGCCTTCACAATTGATGTAAGTTCTAAGGCTTTGCACACACCTTTGTCCCCCTCTAAACTAAAATCCATGAACAGAACTTTTTCCCAATTCACCTCTTTTAGAAACCCGAATCTTTGGCCCAATTTCTTCCACAATTGTTTTGCAAAGGGACATTCAAATAATGCATGTTCCACGGTTTCTACCCCATTGCATCCACGTCTTGGGCATATCCTATTTAATGTTAAATCATGATTAAATAGAGTATTCCTCACAGGTAATTTCCTATGAAGCACCAACCAATTAAAATCTCTTAATCTGTTTTCTAGACTCTTGCATTGGGTTCTTCTCCACACGTCACTATGAACATGCAAACCATCTTTAGGGTCAAACTTAGCAATCAACGTTTCATACAGCTTTTTGTGATTAACTACTGAATCTCTTTTCCAACACTCCTTGTATTTCTTTGCCCAACTTATCATTTTTTTATAATGATCTGGCATGACCTCTGCTTTCGGAAAACTGTTTTCCCATTTCGCCACAAGAGGTCTCAGATGGATAGAGAGCCAGAATTTAATCAATGGTTGGCATTTGTGTTCAGGTGGGTTTAACATTATTCTACATGTATTTGAAAAAAACAAAACTTTGAACTTCAAACCTAAATTTGGCATGTCCCTACCACCTCTTTCGACCGGCTGATACATTGTAGCTCTTTTAATGTATTCATACCCTCCCCATATGAACTGAAACAGAGATTTTTGAAGTTTTAAACAAACTAAAGCCGGCATGGGGAAAATATAAGCCACATGAAGTAATGTCGGCAATAAATCAGATTTAATAACCAAAATCTTACCACTAATGGACAGCCTTCTTAATTTCCACATATTTAGTTTTTTCAGCACTTTTCCCAATTTTGTCTCCCAATTAGTTTCTCCATCATTGTTATTTCCAAAGGATATTCCCAGTAAAGTCATTGGCCCCGCACACAGAGAGAACCCTAAAGGGTTATCAACTCTGTCCTTCCACTTTCCAAAGTATTTGATTTGGGATTTTCCTGTATTGACTCTAGAACCAGAAGCAACTGAGAATGTGTCGATGACCTGCATAGCTTCGCGCAGACAGAAATCATCTTTTAAATACAGTACAGTGTCATCTGCATACTGGGATATGGTCAAGGATTCACCACCAGGCAGCTGTATCCCCTTGATGTTAACATTTTTCCTGATTGCACATGCCAGCGTTTCAATGAATAGCACATACAAGGGGGCTGATGCTGGACATCCCTGTCTGACCCCTCTGGTTTGTTTAAAGAATTCACCAAGGTTGCCATTAACATTAACACTGCTTCCGACTTCTGTGTATAAAATCCTCAACCAACTCCTGAATCTAGCACCGAAGCCAAATTTCTTTAGTGTCCTAAACAAAAAATTGTGATCAACTCTGTCAAAGGCTTTTTCCTGGTCAAGACTGAGGACAATTAGTGGTATATTTCTGTCCTGAGAATAAGATAGTATATCTCTATGCATTTGTAAATTCCAGTTTAGTTGCCTGCCAGGTACTGCACATGTCTGATCTGAGCCGATGATTAAGGGTAGAGCTGACACCAAACGGTTTGTCAAAACCTTACTAAAAATCTTATAATCTGTACAAAGCATTGTTAGAGGCCTGTAGTTTGATATTTTGTTGACATCACCTTTTTTAAACAGCAGGGATATCACCCCTTTTCTCATGGATTCCCCCATAATCCCAGATGTACATATATAAGTGAACAACTCTAACAGCCATGACCCAATGTCTTCCCAAAATATTATATAAAATTCTTTTGTGATCCCATCTATTCCTGGCACCTTGCCCTTTTTCAAAGACATGGTTGCCCTCAGGATTTCTTCTAAAGTAAAATCTTTATCTAGCTCTGTTCTCAGATCTTCAGGTATGAATCTGTCTATATTGTCTAACAATGTTGCACCTTTCATGTAGTCAACCTTTTCTGCTTTAAAAAACGTAGAAAAATGATTAGAGATAACTTGAGCAATCCCATCAGGATCGTTAATCTCCTCACCTGTTTCATTTAAAACGGAAACTATGCTCCTCCTCTTTGCCTGTGCTTTGGACTGTCTAAAGAAGTAGGGAGAACACTTTTCGTCACTCTCCCACTTCTCTCTAAGACACCGGAATTTATAGGCCTCTGCTCTGTTGTGAAAAAATAACCTCTGTTTATCTTGCAAATGTTTCAGCAAGTCCTTATCAATTTGTCCACCTGCATTTCTCTGTTCCATTAATTTATTTATGGCTTTTTGCAGTCGGTAGTATAATTTAAATTCCTCTTTCCTTGATTCTTTTGAGTAATTCTGTGTGTAGTATCTAATACGCAGCTTTGTGCTTTCCCACCATTCACAGACATTTTCATAAAATACTCTCATATGAAAGCAATCTTTTAGAAAACACTTTAATGCTACCCTAAACTGCTGGAGCTCTAGAATATTGTTGTTTAATTTCCAATACCCTTTACCATTTTTGATCATCATTGAGGTTAGTTTTACTGAGAGCATGTTGTGATCTGTGTAAAAAACTGGTGATACTTTCGCCCCTGTCACCTGAAATTCTACCGGACAAAATATATAGTCTATCCTACTCTTCGCCCCTCTACTATTTGACCATGTGAAGCCAAGATCGTCTGGGTTAGCTTTTTTATATGAATCCACCAAATTATACTTTGTAACAATATTTATTAAACTGGCCTCGGCCTTGCTGCCCTCACTTTGGGAATTGAAGTCTCCTCCAATTACCACATGGCGGTTGGTCATGAAAGCAGTGTCAAGACTAAGAAAAAGCTCCCTTCTCTCCTTTGGAGAAGAGTGGGCATATATGTTAATAACTCTTAACCCCTTTCCCTTCCAGTCAATATCTGTTACCAAAACCCTCCCCTGTACCACTGAAAAACTGCCAACCACTTGGACTTCATTATTCCCACATAGTGTTCCCACCCCAGATGAATGGACCCCCCCAATGCTCCACCTAGATTCACCTTTGGTCCACTCTTTTGAGAATAGGTTCACGTCGTCTTCATTTTTCAAGTGGACCTCTTGCAAAAGGCATAAAGAAAAGTTGATTGAACATAAATGAGAAAAGACCACTTCCCTTTTGGCCTTGTTCCTCAAACCTCTAACATTTATGGAAACTATATGTAATGAGGACATTCTGGTAAATGAGGAATGAGACAAAAAACAAAACAAACAAACAAACCATCAAAGACGAGACACTGTGTTTTCTCTAATTTTCAACTTCACAGTCAAATTCAATGCCTTCCCTATGTGTCTTTTCCTCGGGCACCGCGTGCCCTGAGTTGGGGGTATTACCCTCTGGAAGCAATGAGCATTGCTCTGAAACCAAATCCCTGTCAGAGTTGTTCGGAGCCAGGGACTCCACCAGGACACACCCGGACGGGGGCATGCTGCCGTCAGAGTCTGTCACCTCAGTCTGCACTGGAATTTGTCCATGTTCTCCACCCTCCAGCCCATCCACCCTGGCAGCAGCCTTCACATCCTGATCGCTGTTCACCTGCAGCCCCTCCATCTCCCCTTCCTCCTGCGACTCCTCCACAACCTCAGAAAGAACACTGAACACGCTTTCCACTCCCAGGGGCACAGCGCTTGTCTCGATCCTCCTTTTTTTCCCCTTGCCTCCCCTGCTTTCCACTGTGGTCCACTCAGGAACAGGTTGGCTCTCCTCTGAGGTTGTAGTCTCCTCCCCCTTCTTCTTCTCTGGGGGAGGTGCTCGTTCAGGTGGATCAACCACATTTGCCTCAATCTCATTGTCCACAAACATTTGATCAATTACCTCGTTAATTGCTCTCAGGGAGGAGGCATCAGGATCTTCGCACATTGGTCGCCTTACAATGCTTGCATAGGAGGAGCGGACCTCAGGGCAGTGCTTAAATAAATGTCCTTCAGACCCACAAAGATTGCATTTTCTGGAACGGTCACAAGTCCCCATTTTGTGTCCTAGACCCTTGCAATTTCTGCACCTCACCTGCGTGCAGGATTCTGCCGTGTGACCAAAGTCTGTGCATTTTCTGCAGTAAATAGGCTGGCCCGAGTAGTACAGATATCCTCTATTTGTGCCTATGGTGAAGGAGGCAGGGGGGTGGTGGTAGCCATCGTGACCATCTGGGTCATCCTTCAGCCGCACACGACATTGTCTTTTTCCAGTCCAAACGTCAAGAGAGTCCCTGATTTCCCTCATGCTCGAAATCACTGTCACATGCTTAGAAAGGAAGTATCTGGTTGCTTCTTCAGTTACCCAGGGATTATAGTTATGAATTGTGATAACACGCTCACCAGTTCGGCAAAGGCTTTGAATCTGGTACTCCCTCAGTGGTCCATCAGCCAAACGATCAGCCAACCTTTTCGTTTCCTCCATCTTGGTGAGATTATAGAACGTAACATCAAAAAAACGGTCGGTGGCATTTCTCTGCAAGCAGAGGAGGTCATCTATCTTGAGGGACAAGGCTCCAAAAAGAATATTAACTCCAAATTCTCTCCTATCCAAAAAAACTTCAGTACTCTTCCAAATGAATCTCAAAGTATTTTTCAGCACGGGAAGTCCCTGCTGTGAAACTGTTGCTGACGTCATTATGACAATCCACGTCCGCAAACCCTTCTCACCTGGCTAGATCTTAGCCAAAAGGCCGAGAAGCGATAATCCACAAGTGTTGGATGTCCACGCTAACCTCTTGGCACAAATCTCCCTTGCTGTGGTACCCCGTTTGTAGGTGTGCATTACAATGGCTGCTCATCACCTCCGCCCAAGCTCTCCTTTGTGGACACCTGATTGCTGACCTAGACAGCTCTTTGACTTTTCACAATTTCATAAGGCTCAGCCAAACAGCAAAGCCTGCCAAAAATAGATTCAACTCATGTTTGTTCCTCTCCACGGAAGTCTTTAGTAAAAGGCGAAAGACTTGTGCGTTATGAAGAGAAACCAGAATCAGCATGGCCCTCTGCTCGAGAGCAGCGGTGGAGCCTCTCGGTCTCAGTCACCACCTTCGCGGTGGGCCTCTCTTTGCTTTCCGCATGTCAGATTCTAGTATACAACATTCCCACCACGCCCCCATCTGCCAACACAAATTATACAAGGCTTTATTTGCTCCTGCCCTGACTAGTGATTGGCTTTTAAGCCTTTTTAAGCAATACATCCCTGAACCACTTACATTGGGTCCAAAAGCGGACTCTGCTTTCTCACCAAGTCTCCCAGGAGATGTTGAGTGAAAACACGTTTCAGTTTTTGACAAATGCTTCTGATTCTATTTGGAATCCAGTTGATGCTCATTGTGACCCCGTGGAGATTCATGCATAATCGCTTCACAAGGCAGTGAGTTTTCAGAGCAGTTTTGCACACTTGTCAAACTCTGCCAGGCCATTCCCTCAGTTTCATTGACCCATTGTAGAATTCACCTTGAAACCTCCACAATTGTTTGAGTGTTTGCTTTTCTACAAGGTAAGAACAGAGTGCACCGTTCCCAGCGGCACTGCAATGCTAGGTCGATGCGTGGAGAGAAGGGAGCAAGCTCCAAATTTCTGCTCCTCTTGCCCAAAATCTGCTTAATATGTGGTCCTCATATAGAGGACATATCAGATATTAAACTGATAAGAACAGATACTACACTTGATCTTAGCCAAAAGGCCGAGAAGCGATAATCCACAAGTGTTGGATGTCCAAGCTAACCTCTTGGCACAAATCTCCCTTGCTGTGGTACCCCGTTTGTAGGTGTGCATAACAATGGCTGCTCATCACCTCCGCCCAAGCTCTCCTTTGTGGACACTTGATTGCTGACCTAAACAGCTCTTTGACTTTTCACAATTTCATAAGGCTCAGCCATACAGCAAAGCCTGCCAAAAATAGATTCAACTCATGTTTGTTCCTCTCCACGGAAGTCTTTAGTAAAAGGCGAAAGACTTGTGCGTTATGAAGAGAAACCAGAGTCAGCATGGCCCTCTGCTCGAGAGCAGCGGTGGAGCCTCTCGGTCACAGTCACCACCTTCGCGGTGGGCCTCTCTTTGCTTTCCGCATGTCAGATTCTAGTATACAACATTCCCACCACGCCCCCATCTGCCAACACAAATTATACAAGGCTTTATTTGCTCCTGCCCTGACTAGTGATTGGCTTTTAAGCCTTTTTAAGCAATACATCCTTGAACCACTTACATTGGGTCCAAAAGCGGACTCTGCTTTCTCACCAAGTCTCCCAGGAGATGTTGAGTGAAAACACGTTTCAGTTTTTGACAAATGCTTCTGATTCTATTTGGAATCCAGTTGATGCTCATTGTGACCCCGTGGAGATTCATGCATAATCGCTTCACAAGGCAGTGAGTCATCAGAGCAGTTTTGCACACTTGTCAAACTCTGCCAGGCCATTCCCTCAGTTTCATTGACCCAGTGTAGAATTCACCTTGAAACCTCCACAATTGTTTGAGTGCTTGCTTTTCTACAAGGTAAGAACAGAGTGCACCGTTCCCAGCGGCACTGCAATGCTAGGTCGATGCGTGGAGAGAAGGGAGCAAGCTCCAAATTTCTGCTCCTCTTGCCAAAAATCTGCTTAATATGTAGTCCTCATATAGAGGACATATCAGATATTAAACTGATAAGAACAGATACTACACTTGATCTTAGCCAAAAGGCCGAGAAGCGATAATCCACAAGTGTTGGATGTCCAAGCTAACCTCTTGGCACAAATCTCCCTTGCTGTGGTACCCCGTTTGTAGGTGTGCATAACAATGGCTGCTCATCACCTCCGCCCAAGCTCTCCTTTGTGGACACCTGATTGCTGACCTAGACAGCTCTTTGACTTTTCACAATTTCATAAGGCTCAGCCATACAGCAAAGCCTGCCAAAAATAGATTCAACTCATGTTTGTTCCTCTCCACGGAAGTCTTTAGTAAAAGGCGAAAGACTTGTGCGTTATGAAGAGAAACCAGAGTCAGCATGGCCCTCTGCTCGAGAGCAGCGGTGGAGCCTCTCGGTCACAGTTACCACCTTCGCGGTGGGCCTCTCTTTGCTTTGCGCATGTCAGATTCTAGTATACAACATTCCCACCACGCCCCCATCTGCCAACACAAATTATACAAGGCTTTATTTGCTCCTGCCCTGACTAGTGATTGGCTTTTAAGCCTTTTTAAGCGATACATCCCTGAACCACTTACATTGGGTCCAAAAGCGGACTCTGCTTTCTCACCAAGTCTCCCAGGAGATGTTGAGTGAAAACACGTTTCAGTTTTTGACAAATGCTTCTGATTCTATTTGGAATCCAGTTGATGCTCATTGTGACCCCGTGCAGAGTCATGCATAATCACTTCACAAGGCAGTGAGTCATAAGAGCAGTTTTGCACACTTGTCAAACTCTGCCAGGCCATTCCCTCAGTTTCATTGACCCAGTGTAGAATTCACCTTGAAACCTCCACAATTGTTTGAGTGTTTGCTTTTCTACAAGGTAAGAACAGAGTGCACCGTTCCCAGCGGCACTGCAATGCTAGGTCGATGCGTGGAGAGAAGGGAGCAAGCTCCAAATTTCTGCTCCTCTTGCCAAAAATCTGCTTAATATGTAGTCCTCATATAGAGGACATATCAGATATTAAACTGATAAGAACAGATACTACACTTGATCTTAGCCAAAAGGCCGAGAAGCGATAATCCACAAGTGTTGGATGTCCAAGCTAACCTCTTGGCACAAATCTCCCTTGCTGTGGTACCCCGTTTGTAGGTGTGCATAACAATGGCTGCTCATCACCTCCGCCCAAGCTCTCCTTTGTGGACACTTGATTGCTGTCCAGCAGCTCTTTGACTTTTCACAATTTCATAAGGCTCAGCCATACAGCAAAGCCTGCCAAAAATAGATTCAACTCATGTTTGTTCCTCTCCACGGAAGTCTTTAGTAAAAGGCGAAAGACTTGTGCGTTATGAAGAGAAACCAGAGTCAGCATGGCCCTCTGCTCGAGAGCAGCGGTGGAGCCTCTCGGTCACAGTCACCACCTTCGCGGTGGGCCTCTCTTTGCTTTCCGCATGTCAGATTCTAGTATACAACATTCCCACCACGCCCCCATCTGCCAACACAAATTATACAAGGCTTTATTTGCTCCTGCCCTGACTAGTGATTGGCTTTTAAGCCTTTTTAAGCAATACATCCCTGAACCACTTACATTGGGTCCAAAAGCGGACTCTGCTTTCTCACCAAGTCTCCCAGGAGATGTTGAGTGAAAACACGTTTCAGTTTTTGACAAATGCTTCTGATTCTATTTGGAATCCAGTTGATGCTCATTGTGACCCTGTGGAGATTCATGCATAATCGCTTCACAAGGCAGTGAGTCATCAGAGCAGTTTTGCACACTTGTCAAACTCTGCAAGGCCATTCCCTCAGTTTCATTGACCCAGTGTAGAATTCACCTTGAAACCTCCACAATTGTTTGAGTGCTTGCTTTTCTACAAGGTAAGAACAGAGTGCACCGTTCCCAGCGGCACTGCAATGCTAGGTCGATGCGTGGAGAGAAGGGAGCAAGCTCCAAATTTCTGCTCCTCTTGCCAAAAATCTGCTTAATATGTAGTCCTCATATAGAGCACATATCAGATATTAAACTGATAAGAACAGATACTACACTTGATCTTAGCCAAAAGGCCGAGAAGCGATAATCCACAAGTGTTGGATGTCCAAGCTAACCTCTTGGCACAAATCTCCCTTGCTGTGGTACCCCGTTTGTAGGTGTGCATAACAATGGCTGCTCATCACCTCCGCCAAAGCTCTCCTTTGTGGACACTTGATTGCTGACCTAGACAGCTCTTTGACTTTTCACAATTTCATAAGGCTCAGCCATACAGCAAAGCCTGCCAAAAATAGATTCAACTCATGTTTGTTCCTCTCCACGGAAGTCTTTAGTAAAAGGCGAAAGACTTGTGCGTTATGAAGAGAAACCAGAGTCAGCATGGCCCTCTGCTCGAGAGCAGCGGTGGAGCCTCTCGGTCACAGTCACCACCTTCGCGGTGGGCCTCTCTTTGCTTTCCGCATGTCAGATTCTAGTATACAACATTCCCACCACGCCCCCATCTGCCAACACAAATTATACAAGGCTTTATTTGCTCCTGCCCTGACTAGTGATTGGCTTTTAAGCCTTTTTAAGCAATACATCCCTGAACCACTTACATTGGGTCCAAAAGCGGACTCTGCTTTCTCACCAAGTCTCCCAGGAGATGTTGAGTGAAAACACGTTTCAGTTTTTGACAAATGCTTCTGATTCTATTTGGAATCCAGTTGATGCTCATTGTGACCCTGTGGAGATTCATGCATAATCGCTTCACAAGGCAGTGAGTCATCAGAGCAGTCTTGCACACTTGTCAAACTCTGCCAGGCCATTCCCTCAGTTTCATTGACCCAGTGTAGAATTCACCTTGAAACCTCCACAATTGTTTGCTTTTCTACAAGGTAAGAACAGAGTGCACCGTTCCCAGCGGCACTGCAATGCTAGGTCGATGCGTGGAGAGAAGGGAGCAAGCTCCAAATTTCTGCTCCTCTTGCCAAAAATCTGCTTAATATGTAGTCCTCATATAGAGGACATATCAGATATTAAACTGATAAGAACAGATACTACACTTGATCTTAGCCAAAAGGCCGAGAAGCGATAATCCTCAAGTGTTGGATGTCCAAGCTAACCTCTTGGCACAAATCTCCCTTGCTGTGGTACCCCGTTTGTAGGTGTGCATAACAATGGCTGCTCATCACCTCCGCCCAAGCTCTCCTTTGTGGACACCTGATTGCTGACCTAGACAGCTCTTTGACTTTTCACAATTTCATAAGGCTCAGCCATACAGCAAAGCCTGCCAAAAATAAATTCAACTCATGTTTGTTCCTCTCCACGGAAGTCTTTAGTAAAAGGCGAAAGACTTGTGCGTTATGAAGAGAAACCAGAGTCAGCATGGCCCTCTGCTCGAGAGCAGCGGTGGAGCCTCTCGGTCACAGTCACCACCTTCGCGGTGGGCCTCTCTTTGCTTTGTGCATGTCAGATTCTAGTATACAACATTCCCACCACGCCCCCATCTGCCAACACAAATTATACAAGGCTTTATTTGCTCCTGCCCTGACTAGTGATTGGCTTTTAAGCCTTTTTAAGCGATACATCCCTGAACCACTTACATTGGGTCCAAAAGCGGACTCTGCTTTCTCACCAAGTCTCCCAGGAGATGTTGAGTGAAAACACGTTTCAGTTTTTGACAAATGCTTCTGATTCTATTTGGAATCCAGTTGATGCTCATTGTGACCCCGTGCAGAGTCATGCATAATCACTTCACAAGGCAGTGAGTCATAAGAGCAGTTTTGCACACTTGTCAAACTCTGCCAGGCCATTCCCTCAGTTTCATTGACCCAGTGTAGAATTCACCTTGAAACCTCCACAATTGTTTGAGTGTTTGCTTTTCTACAAGGTAAGAACAGAGTGCACCGTTCCCAGCGGCACTGCAATGCTAGGTCGATGCGTGGAGAGAAGGGAGCAAGCTCCAAATTTCTGCTCCTCTTGCCAAAAATCTGCTTAATATGTAGTCCTCATATAGAGGACATATCAGATATTAAACTGATAAGAACAGATACTACACTTGATCTTAGCCAAAAGGCCGAGAAGCGATAATCCACAAGTGTTGGATGTCCAAGCTAACCTCTTGGCACAAATCTCCCTTGCTGTGGTACCCCGTTTGTAGGTGTGCATAACAATGGCTGCTCATCACCTCCGCCCAAGCTCTCCTTTGTGGACACTTGATTGCTGACCTAAACAGCTCTTTGACTTTTCACAATTTCATAAGGCTCAGCCATACAGCAAAGCCTGCCAAAAATTGATTCAACTCATGTTTGTTCCTCTCCACGGAAGTCTTTAGTAAAAGGCGAAAGACTTGTGCGTTATGAAGAGAAACCAGAGTCAGCATGGCCCTCTGCTCGAGAGCAGCGGTGGAGCCTCTCGGTCACAGTCACCACCTTCGCGGTGGGCCTCTCTTTGCTTTCCGCATGTCAGATTCTAGTATACAACATTCCCACCACGCCCCCATCTGCCAACACAAATTATACAAGGCTTTATTTGCTCCTGCCCTGACTAGTGATTGGCTTTTAAGCCTTTTTAAGCAATACATCCCTGAACCACTTACATTGGGTCCAAAAGCGGACTCTGCTTTCTCACCAAGTCTCCCAGGAGATGTTGAGTGAAAACACGTTTCAGTTTTTGACAAATGCTTCTGATTCTATTTGGAATCCAGTTGATGCTCATTGTGACCCCGTGGAGATTCATGCATAATCGCTTCACAAGGCAGTGAGTCATCAGAGCAGTTTTGCACACTTGTCAAACTCTGCAAGGCCATTCCCTCAGTTTCATTGACCCAGTGTAGAATTCACCTTGAAACCTCCACAATTGTTTGAGTGCTTGCTTTTCTACAAGGTAAGAACAGAGTGCACCGTTCCCAGCGGCACTGCAATGCTAGGTCGATGCGTGGAGAGAAGGGAGCAAGCTCCAAATTTCTGCTCCTCTTGCCAAAAATCTGCTTAATATGTAGTCCTCATATAGAGCACATATCAGATATTAAACTGATAAGAACAGATTTTTTTTTTTTTTTTTTTTTTTTTGGAATTTTTTTTTTATTTAATTCACTCATGAGCAGTACAATACTTTACATTACAAAGATCATCATCTCTCCACATCTTAAGACCTCCAGAATTCTATCGGACTAAAAGAAAATAAGAGGAGGTACAATAAAAGACTCTTTCATGAGTTCAGTCTACAGATTGTCAAAAATAATTTTCCATCGATCTTTAATTGAGTCGATGCCCCATTTGCTCGCCTCCAATTTAAGTTTTCGCCGCATAATGTCTTCAATACTGTGTGTAGTGTTTTCTATCGACCACTTTTCCGTCCCATTTATTATACTACCTCTTACCTCCCATAACTTAGCCTTCACAATTGATGTAAGTTCTAAGGCTTTGCACACACCTTTGTCCCCCTCTAAACTAAAATCCATGAACAGAACTTTTTCCCAATTCACCTCTTTTAGAAACCCGAATCTTTGGCCCAATTTCTTCCACAATTGTTTTGCAAAGGGACATTCAAATAATGCATGTTCCACGGTTTCTACCCCATTGCATCCACGTCTTGGGCATATCCTATTTAATGTTAAATCATGATTAAATAGAGTATTCCTCACAGGTAATTTCCTATGAAGCACCAACCAATTAAAATCTCTTAATCTGTTTTCTAGACTCTTGCATTGGGTTCTTCTCCACACGTCACTATGAACATGCAAACCATCTTTAGGGTCAAACTTAGCAATCAACGTTTCATACAGCTTTTTGTGATTAACTACTGAATCTCTTTTCCAACACTCCTTGTATTTCTTTGCCCAACTTATCATTTTTTTATAATGATCTGGCATGACCTCTGCTTTCGGAAAACTGTTTTCCCATTTCGCCACAAGAGGTCTCAGATGGATAGAGAGCCAGAATTTAATCAATGGTTGGCATTTGTGTTCAGGTGGGTTTAACATTATTCTACATGTATTTGAAAAAAACAAAACTTTGAACTTCAAACCTAAATTTGGCATGTCCCTACCACCTCTTTCGACCGGCTGATACATTGTAGCTCTTTTAATGTATTCATACCCTCCCCATATGAACTGAAACAGAGATTTTTGAAGTTTTAAACAAACTAAAGCCGGCATGGGGAAAATATAAGCCACATGAAGTAATGTCGGCAATAAATCAGATTTAATAACCAAAATCTTACCACTAATGGACAGCCTTCTTAATTTCCACATATTTAGTTTTTTCAGCACTTTTCCCAATTTTGTCTCCCAATTAGTTTCTCCATCATTGTTATTTCCAAAGGATATTCCCAGTAAAGTCATTGGCCCCGCACACAGAGAGAACCCTAAAGGGTTATCAACTCTGTCCTTCCACTTTCCAAAGTATTTGATTTGGGATTTTCCTGTATTGACTCTAGAACCAGAAGCAACTGAGAATGTGTCGATGACCTGCATAGCTTCGCGCAGACAGAAATCATCTTTTAAATACAGTACAGTGTCATCTGCATACTGGGATATGGTCAAGGATTCACCACCAGGCAGCTGTATCCCCTTGATGTTAACATTTTTCCTGATTGCACATGCCAGCGTTTCAATGAATAGCACATACAAGGGGGCTGATGCTGGACATCCCTGTCTGACCCCTCTGGTTTGTTTAAAGAATTCACCAAGGTTGCCATTAACATTAACACTGCTTCCGACTTCTGTGTATAAAATCCTCAACCAACTCCTGAATCTAGCACCGAAGCCAAATTTCTTTAGTGTCCTAAACAAAAAATTGTGATCAACTCTGTCAAAGGCTTTTTCCTGGTCAAGACTGAGGACAATTAGTGGTATATTTCTGTCCTGAGAATAAGATAGTATATCTCTATGCATTTGTAAATTCCAGTTTAGTTGCCTGCCAGGTACTGCACATGTCTGATCTGAGCCGATGATTAAGGGTAGAGCTGACACCAAACGGTTTGTCAAAACCTTACTAAAAATCTTATAATCTGTACAAAGCATTGTTAGAGGCCTGTAGTTTGATATTTTGTTGACATCACCTTTTTTAAACAGCAGGGATATCACCCCTTTTCTCATGGATTCCCCCATAATCCCAGATGTACATATATAAGTGAACAACTCTAACAGCCATGACCCAATGTCTTCCCAAAATATTATATAAAATTCTTTTGTGATCCCATCTATTCCTGGCACCTTGCCCTTTTTCAAAGACATGGTTGCCCTCAGGATTTCTTCTAAAGTAAAATCTTTATCTAGCTCTGTTCTCAGATCTTCAGGTATGAATCTGTCTATATTGTCTAACAATGTTGCACCTTTCATGTAGTCAACCTTTTCTGCTTTAAAAAACGTAGAAAAATGATTAGAGATAACTTGAGCAATCCCATCAGGATCGTTAATCTCCTCACCTGTTTCATTTAAAACGGAAACTATGCTCCTCCTCTTTGCCTGTGCTTTGGACTGTCTAAAGAAGTAGGGAGAACACTTTTCGTCACTCTCCCACTTCTCTCTAAGACACCGGAATTTATAGGCCTCTGCTCTGTTGTGAAAAAATAACCTCTGTTTATCTTGCAAATGTTTCAGCAAGTCCTTATCAATTTGTCCACCTGCATTTCTCTGTTCCATTAATTTATTTATGGCTTTTTGCAGTCGGTAGTATAATTTAAATTCCTCTTTCCTTGATTCTTTTGAGTAATTCTGTGTGTAGTATCTAATACGCAGCTTTGTGCTTTCCCACCATTCACAGACATTTTCATAAAATACTCTCATATGAAAGCAATCTTTTAGAAAACACTTTAATGCTACCCTAAACTGCTGGAGCTCTAGAATATTGTTGTTTAATTTCCAATACCCTTTACCATTTTTGATCATCATTGAGGTTAGTTTTACTGAGAGCATGTTGTGATCTGTGTAAAAAACTGGTGATACTTTCGCCCCTGTCACCTGAAATTCTACCGGACAAAATATATAGTCTATCCTACTCTTCGCCCCTCTACTATTTGACCATGTGAAGCCAAGATCGTCTGGGTTAGCTTTTTTATATGAATCCACCAAATTATACTTTGTAACAATATTTATTAAACTGGCCTCGGCCTTGCTGCCCTCACTTTGGGAATTGAAGTCTCCTCCAATTACCACATGGCGGTTGGTCATGAAAGCAGTGTCAAGACTAAGAAAAAGCTCCCTTCTCTCCTTTGGAGAAGAGTGGGCATATATGTTAATAACTCTTAACCCCTTTCCCTTCCAGTCAATATCTGTTACCAAAACCCTCCCCTGTACCACTGAAAAACTGCCAACCACTTGGACTTCATTATTCCCACATAGTGTTCCCACCCCAGATGAATGGACCCCCCCAATGCTCCACCTAGATTCACCTTTGGTCCACTCTTTTGAGAATAGGTTCACGTCGTCTTCATTTTTCAAGTGGACCTCTTGCAAAAGGCATAAAGAAAAGTTGATTGAACATAAATGAGAAAAGACCACTTCCCTTTTGGCCTTGTTCCTCAAACCTCTAACATTTATGGAAACTATATGTAATGAGGACATTCTGGTAAATGAGGAATGAGACAAAAAACAAAACAAACAAACAAACCATCAAAGACGAGACACTGTGTTTTCTCTAATTTTCAACTTCACAGTCAAATTCAATGCCTTCCCTATGTGTCTTTTCCTCGGGCACCGCGTGCCCTGAGTTGGGGGTATTACCCTCTGGAAGCAATGAGCATTGCTCTGAAACCAAATCCCTGTCAGAGTTGTTCGGAGCCAGGGACTCCACCAGGACACACCCGGACGGGGGCATGCTGCCGTCAGAGTCTGTCACCTCAGTCTGCACTGGAATTTGTCCATGTTCTCCACCCTCCAGCCCATCCACCCTGGCAGCAGCCTTCACATCCTGATCGCTGTTCACCTGCAGCCCCTCCATCTCCCCTTCCTCCTGCGACTCCTCCACAACCTCAGAAAGAACACTGAACACGCTTTCCACTCCCAGGGGCACAGCGCTTGTCTCGATCCTCCTTTTTTTCCCCTTGCCTCCCCTGCTTTCCACTGTGGTCCACTCAGGAACAGGTTGGCTCTCCTCTGAGGTTGTAGTCTCCTCCCCCTTCTTCTTCTCTGGGGGAGGTGCTCGTTCAGGTGGATCAACCACATTTGCCTCAATCTCATTGTCCACAAACATTTGATCAATTACCTCGTTAATTGCTCTCAGGGAGGAGGCATCAGGATCTTCGCACATTGGTCGCCTTACAATGCTTGCATAGGAGGAGCGGACCTCAGGGCAGTGCTTAAATAAATGTCCTTCAGACCCACAAAGATTGCATTTTCTGGAACGGTCACAAGTCCCCATTTTGTGTCCTAGACCCTTGCAATTTCTGCACCTCACCTGCGTGCAGGATTCTGCCGTGTGACCAAAGTCTGTGCATTTTCTGCAGTAAATAGGCTGGCCCGAGTAGTACAGATATCCTCTATTTGTGCCTATGGTGAAGGAGGCAGGGTGGTGGTGGTAGCCATCGTGACCATCTGGGTCATCCTTCAGCCGCACACGACATTGTCTTTTTCCAGTCCAAACGTCAAGAGAGTCCCTGATTTCCCTCATGCTCGAAATCACTGTCACATGCTTAGAAAGGAAGTATCTGGTTGCTTCTTCAGTTACCCAGGGATTATAGTTATGAATTGTGATAACACGCTCACCAGTTCGGCAAAGGCTTTGAATCTGGTACTCCCTCAGTGGTCCATCAGCCAAACGATCAGCCAACCTTTTCGTTTCCTCCATCTTGGTGAGATTATAGAACGTAACATCAAAAAAACGGTCGGTGGCATTTCTCTGCAAGCAGAGGAGGTCATCTATCTTGAGGGACAAGGCTCCAAAAAGAATATTAACTCCAAATTCTCTCCTATCCAAAAAAACTTCAGTACTCTTCCAAATGAATCTCAAAGTATTTTTCAGCACGGGAAGTCCCTGCTGTGAAACTGTTGCTGACGTCATTATGACAATCCACGTCCGCAAACCCTTCTCACCTGGCTAGATCTTAGCCAAAAGGCCGAGAAGCGATAATCCTCAAGTGTTGGATGTCCAAGCTAACCTCTTGGCACAAATCTCCCTTGCTGTGGTACCCCGTTTGTAGGTGTGCATAACAATGGCTGCTCATCACCTCCGCCCAAGCTCTCCTTTGTGGACACTTGATTGCTGACCTAGACAGCTCTTTGACTTTTCACAATTTCATAAGGCTCAGCCATACAGCAAAGCCTGCCAAAAATAGATTCAACTCATGTTTGTTCCTCTCCACGGAAGTCTTTAGTAAAAGGCGAAAGACTTGTGCGTTATGAAGAGAAACCAGAGTCAGCATGGCCCTCTGCTCGAGAGCAGCGGTGGAGCCTCTCGGTCACAGTCACCACCTTCGCGGTGGGCCTCTCTTTGCTTTGTGCATGTCAGATTCTAGTATACAACATTCCCACCACGCCCCCATCTGCCAACACAAATTATACAAGGCTTTATTTGCTCCTGCCCTGACTAGTGATTGGCTTTTAAGCCTTTTTAAGCGATACATCCCTGAACCACTTACATTGGGTCCAAAAGCGGACTCTGCTTTCTCACCAAGTCTCCCAGGAGATGTTGAGTGAAAACACGTTTCAGTTTTTGACAAATGCTTCTGATTCTATTTGGAATCCAGTTGATGCTCATTGTGACCCCGTGCAGAGTCATGCATAATCACTTCACAAGGCAGTGAGTCATAAGAGCAGTTTTGCACACTTGTCAAACTCTGCCAGGCCATTCCCTCAGTTTCATTGACCCAGTGTAGAATTCACCTTGAAACCTCCACAATTGTTTGAGTGTTTGCTTTTCTACAAGGTAAGAACAGAGTGCACCGTTCCCAGCGGCACTGCAATGCTAGGTCGATGCGTGGAGAGAAGGGAGCAAGCTCCAAATTTCTGCTCCTCTTGCCAAAAATCTGCTTAATATGTAGTCCTCATATAGAGGACATATCAGATATTAAACTGATAAGAACAGATTTTTTTTTTTTTTTTTTTTTTTTTTTTTTGGAATTTTTTTTTTATTTAATTCACTCATGAGCAGTACAATACTTTACATTACAAAGATCATCATCTCTCCACATCTTAAGACCTCCAGAATTCTATCGGACTAAAAGAAAATAAGAGGAGGTACACTGATAAGAACAGATACTACACTTGATCTTAGCCAAAAGGCCGAGAAGCGATAATCCACAAGTGTTGGATGTCCAAGCTAACCTCTTGGCACAAATCTCCCTTGCTGTGGTACCCCGTTTGTAGGTGTGCATAACAATGGCTGCTCATCACCTCCGCCCAAGCTCTCCTTTGTGGACACTTGATTGCTGACCTAAACAGCTCTTTGACTTTTCACAATTTCATAAGGCTCAGCCATACAGCAAAGCCTGCCAAAAATTGATTCAACTCATGTTTGTTCCTCTCCACGGAAGTCTTTAGTAAAAGGCGAAAGACTTGTGCGTTATGAAGAGAAACCAGAGTCAGCATGGCCCTCTGCTCGAGAGCAGCGGTGGAGCCTCTCGGTCACAGTCACCACCTTCGCGGTGGGCCTCTCTTTGCTTTCCGCATGTCAGATTCTAGTATACAACATTCCCACCACGCCCCCATCTGCCAACACAAATTATACAAGGCTTTATTTGCTCCTGCCCTGACTAGTGATTGGCTTTTAAGCCTTTTTAAGCAATACATCCCTGAACCACTTACATTGGGTCCAAAAGCGGACTCTGCTTTCTCACCAAGTCTCCCAGGAGATGTTGAGTGAAAACACGTTTCAGTTTTTGACAAATGCTTCTGATTCTATTTGGAATCCAGTTGATGCTCATTGTGACCCCGTGGAGATTCATGCATAATCGCTTCACAAGGCAGTGAGTCATCAGAGCAGTTTTGCACACTTGTCAAACTCTGCAAGGCCATTCCCTCAGTTTCATTGACCCAGTGTAGAATTCACCTTGAAACCTCCACAATTGTTTGAGTGCTTGCTTTTCTACAAGGTAAGAACAGAGTGCACCGTTCCCAGCGGCACTGCAATGCTAGGTCGATGCGTGGAGAGAAGGGAGCAAGCTCCAAATTTCTGCTCCTCTTGCCAAAAATCTGCTTAATATGTAGTCCTCATATAGAGCACATATCAGATATTAAACTGATAAGAACAGATTTTTTTTTTTTTTTTTTTTTTTTTGGAATTTTTTTTTTATTTAATTCACTCATGAGCAGTACAATACTTTACATTACAAAGATCATCATCTCTCCACATCTTAAGACCTCCAGAATTCTATCGGACTAAAAGAAAATAAGAGGAGGTACAATAAAAGACTCTTTCATGAGTTCAGTCTACAGATTGTCAAAAATAATTTTCCATCGATCTTTAATTGAGTCGATGCCCCATTTGCTCGCCTCCAATTTAAGTTTTCGCCGCATAATGTCTTCAATACTGTGTGTAGTGTTTTCTATCGACCACTTTTCCGTCCCATTTATTATACTACCTCTTACCTCCCATAACTTAGCCTTCACAATTGATGTAAGTTCTAAGGCTTTGCACACACCTTTGTCCCCCTCTAAACTAAAATCCATGAACAGAACTTTTTCCCAATTCACCTCTTTTAGAAACCCGAATCTTTGGCCCAATTTCTTCCACAATTGTTTTGCAAAGGGACATTCAAATAATGCATGTTCCACGGTTTCTACCCCATTGCATCCACGTCTTGGGCATATCCTATTTAATGTTAAATCATGATTAAATAGAGTATTCCTCACAGGTAATTTCCTATGAAGCACCAACCAATTAAAATCTCTTAATCTGTTTTCTAGACTCTTGCATTGGGTTCTTCTCCACACGTCACTATGAACATGCAAACCATCTTTAGGGTCAAACTTAGCAATCAACGTTTCATACAGCTTTTTGTGATTAACTACTGAATCTCTTTTCCAACACTCCTTGTATTTCTTTGCCCAACTTATCATTTTTTTATAATGATCTGGCATGACCTCTGCTTTCGGAAAACTGTTTTCCCATTTCGCCACAAGAGGTCTCAGATGGATAGAGAGCCAGAATTTAATCAATGGTTGGCATTTGTGTTCAGGTGGGTTTAACATTATTCTACATGTATTTGAAAAAAACAAAACTTTGAACTTCAAACCTAAATTTGGCATGTCCCTACCACCTCTTTCGACCGGCTGATACATTGTAGCTCTTTTAATGTATTCATACCCTCCCCATATGAACTGAAACAGAGATTTTTGAAGTTTTAAACAAACTAAAGCCGGCATGGGGAAAATATAAGCCACATGAAGTAATGTCGGCAATAAATCAGATTTAATAACCAAAATCTTACCACTAATGGACAGCCTTCTTAATTTCCACATATTTAGTTTTTTCAGCACTTTTCCCAATTTTGTCTCCCAATTAGTTTCTCCATCATTGTTATTTCCAAAGGATATTCCCAGTAAAGTCATTGGCCCCGCACACAGAGAGAACCCTAAAGGGTTATCAACTCTGTCCTTCCACTTTCCAAAGTATTTGATTTGGGATTTTCCTGTATTGACTCTAGAACCAGAAGCAACTGAGAATGTGTCGATGACCTGCATAGCTTCGCGCAGACAGAAATCATCTTTTAAATACAGTACAGTGTCATCTGCATACTGGGATATGGTCAAGGATTCACCACCAGGCAGCTGTATCCCCTTGATGTTAACATTTTTCCTGATTGCACATGCCAGCGTTTCAATGAATAGCACATACAAGGGGGCTGATGCTGGACATCCCTGTCTGACCCCTCTGGTTTGTTTAAAGAATTCACCAAGGTTGCCATTAACATTAACACTGCTTCCGACTTCTGTGTATAAAATCCTCAACCAACTCCTGAATCTAGCACCGAAGCCAAATTTCTTTAGTGTCCTAAACAAAAAATTGTGATCAACTCTGTCAAAGGCTTTTTCCTGGTCAAGACTGAGGACAATTAGTGGTATATTTCTGTCCTGAGAATAAGATAGTATATCTCTATGCATTTGTAAATTCCAGTTTAGTTGCCTGCCAGGTACTGCACATGTCTGATCTGAGCCGATGATTAAGGGTAGAGCTGACACCAAACGGTTTGTCAAAACCTTACTAAAAATCTTATAATCTGTACAAAGCATTGTTAGAGGCCTGTAGTTTGATATTTTGTTGACATCACCTTTTTTAAACAGCAGGGATATCACCCCTTTTCTCATGGATTCCCCCATAATCCCAGATGTACATATATAAGTGAACAACTCTAACAGCCATGACCCAATGTCTTCCCAAAATATTATATAAAATTCTTTTGTGATCCCATCTATTCCTGGCACCTTGCCCTTTTTCAAAGACATGGTTGCCCTCAGGATTTCTTCTAAAGTAAAATCTTTATCTAGCTCTGTTCTCAGATCTTCAGGTATGAATCTGTCTATATTGTCTAACAATGTTGCACCTTTCATGTAGTCAACCTTTTCTGCTTTAAAAAACGTAGAAAAATGATTAGAGATAACTTGAGCAATCCCATCAGGATCGTTAATCTCCTCACCTGTTTCATTTAAAACGGAAACTATGCTCCTCCTCTTTGCCTGTGCTTTGGACTGTCTAAAGAAGTAGGGAGAACACTTTTCGTCACTCTCCCACTTCTCTCTAAGACACCGGAATTTATAGGCCTCTGCTCTGTTGTGAAAAAATAACCTCTGTTTATCTTGCAAATGTTTCAGCAAGTCCTTATCAATTTGTCCACCTGCATTTCTCTGTTCCATTAATTTATTTATGGCTTTTTGCAGTCGGTAGTATAATTTAAATTCCTCTTTCCTTGATTCTTTTGAGTAATTCTGTGTGTAGTATCTAATACGCAGCTTTGTGCTTTCCCACCATTCACAGACATTTTCATAAAATACTCTCATATGAAAGCAATCTTTTAGAAAACACTTTAATGCTACCCTAAACTGCTGGAGCTCTAGAATATTGTTGTTTAATTTCCAATACCCTTTACCATTTTTGATCATCATTGAGGTTAGTTTTACTGAGAGCATGTTGTGATCTGTGTAAAAAACTGGTGATACTTTCGCCCCTGTCACCTGAAATTCTACCGGACAAAATATATAGTCTATCCTACTCTTCGCCCCTCTACTATTTGACCATGTGAAGCCAAGATCGTCTGGGTTAGCTTTTTTATATGAATCCACCAAATTATACTTTGTAACAATATTTATTAAACTGGCCTCGGCCTTGCTGCCCTCACTTTGGGAATTGAAGTCTCCTCCAATTACCACATGGCGGTTGGTCATGAAAGCAGTGTCAAGACTAAGAAAAAGCTCCCTTCTCTCCTTTGGAGAAGAGTGGGCATATATGTTAATAACTCTTAACCCCTTTCCCTTCCAGTCAATATCTGTTACCAAAACCCTCCCCTGTACCACTGAAAAACTGCCAACCACTTGGACTTCATTATTCCCACATAGTGTTCCCACCCCAGATGAATGGACCCCCCCAATGCTCCACCTAGATTCACCTTTGGTCCACTCTTTTGAGAATAGGTTCACGTCGTCTTCATTTTTCAAGTGGACCTCTTGCAAAAGGCATAAAGAAAAGTTGATTGAACATAAATGAGAAAAGACCACTTCCCTTTTGGCCTTGTTCCTCAAACCTCTAACATTTATGGAAACTATATGTAATGAGGACATTCTGGTAAATGAGGAATGAGACAAAAAACAAAACAAACAAACAAACCATCAAAGACGAGACACTGTGTTTTCTCTAATTTTCAACTTCACAGTCAAATTCAATGCCTTCCCTATGTGTCTTTTCCTCGGGCACCGCGTGCCCTGAGTTGGGGGTATTACCCTCTGGAAGCAATGAGCATTGCTCTGAAACCAAATCCCTGTCAGAGTTGTTCGGAGCCAGGGACTCCACCAGGACACACCCGGACGGGGGCATGCTGCCGTCAGAGTCTGTCACCTCAGTCTGCACTGGAATTTGTCCATGTTCTCCACCCTCCAGCCCATCCACCCTGGCAGCAGCCTTCACATCCTGATCGCTGTTCACCTGCAGCCCCTCCATCTCCCCTTCCTCCTGCGACTCCTCCACAACCTCAGAAAGAACACTGAACACGCTTTCCACTCCCAGGGGCACAGCGCTTGTCTCGATCCTCCTTTTTTTCCCCTTGCCTCCCCTGCTTTCCACTGTGGTCCACTCAGGAACAGGTTGGCTCTCCTCTGAGGTTGTAGTCTCCTCCCCCTTCTTCTTCTCTGGGGGAGGTGCTCGTTCAGGTGGATCAACCACATTTGCCTCAATCTCATTGTCCACAAACATTTGATCAATTACCTCGTTAATTGCTCTCAGGGAGGAGGCATCAGGATCTTCGCACATTGGTCGCCTTACAATGCTTGCATAGGAGGAGCGGACCTCAGGGCAGTGCTTAAATAAATGTCCTTCAGACCCACAAAGATTGCATTTTCTGGAACGGTCACAAGTCCCCATTTTGTGTCCTAGACCCTTGCAATTTCTGCACCTCACCTGCGTGCAGGATTCTGCCGTGTGACCAAAGTCTGTGCATTTTCTGCAGTAAATAGGCTGGCCCGAGTAGTACAGATATCCTCTATTTGTGCCTATGGTGAAGGAGGCAGGGTGGTGGTGGTAGCCATCGTGACCATCTGGGTCATCCTTCAGCCGCACACGACATTGTCTTTTTCCAGTCCAAACGTCAAGAGAGTCCCTGATTTCCCTCATGCTCGAAATCACTGTCACATGCTTAGAAAGGAAGTATCTGGTTGCTTCTTCAGTTACCCAGGGATTATAGTTATGAATTGTGATAACACGCTCACCAGTTCGGCAAAGGCTTTGAATCTGGTACTCCCTCAGTGGTCCATCAGCCAAACGATCAGCCAACCTTTTCGTTTCCTCCATCTTGGTGAGATTATAGAACGTAACATCAAAAAAACGGTCGGTGGCATTTCTCTGCAAGCAGAGGAGGTCATCTATCTTGAGGGACAAGGCTCCAAAAAGAATATTAACTCCAAATTCTCTCCTATCCAAAAAAACTTCAGTACTCTTCCAAATGAATCTCAAAGTATTTTTCAGCACGGGAAGTCCCTGCTGTGAAACTGTTGCTGACGTCATTATGACAATCCACGTCCGCAAACCCTTCTCACCTGGCTAGATCTTAGCCAAAAGGCCGAGAAGCGATAATCCACAAGTGTTGGATGTCCAAGCTAACCTCTTGGCACAAATCTCCCTTGCTGTGGTACCCCGTTTGTAGGTGTGCATAACAATGGCTGCTCATCACCTCCGCCCAAGCTCTCCTTTGTGGACACTTGATTGCTGACCTAGACAGCTCTTTGACTTTTCACAATTTCATAAGGCTCAGCCATACAGCAAAGCCTGCCAAAAATAGATTCAACTCATGTTTGTTCCTCTCCACGGAAGTCTTTAGTAAAAGGCGAAAGACTTGTGCGTTATGAAGAGAAACCAGAGTCAGCATGGCCCTCTGCTCGAGAGCAGCGGTGGAGCCTCTCGGTCACAGTCACCACCTTCGCGGTGGGCCTCTCTTTGCTTTCCGCATGTCAGATTCTAGTATACAACATTCCCACCACGCCCCCATCTGCCAACACAAATTATACAAGGCTTTATTTGCTCCTGCCCTGACTAGTGATTGGCTTTTAAGCCTTTTTAAGCAATACATCCCTGAACCACTTACATTGGGTCCAAAAGCGGACTCTGCTTTCTCACCAAGTCTCCCAGGAGATGTTGAGTGAAAACACGTTTCAGTTTTTGACAAATGCTTCTGATTCTATTTGGAATCCAGTTGATGCTCATTGTGACCCCGTGGAGATTCATGCATAATCGCTTCACAAGGCAGTGAGTTTTCAGAGCAGTTTTGCACACTTGTCAAACTCTGCCAGGCCATTCCCTCAGTTTCATTGACCCATTGTAGAATTCACCTTGAAACCTCCACAATTGTTTGAGTGTTTGCTTTTCTACAAGGTAAGAACAGAGTGCACCGTTCCCAGCGGCACTGCAATGCTAGGTCGATGCGTGGAGAGAAGGGAGCAAGCTCCAAATTTCTGCTCCTCTTGCCCAAAATCTGCTTAATATGTGGTCCTCATATAGAGGACATATCAGATATTAAACTGATAAGAACAGATACTACACTTGATCTTAGCCAAAAGGCCGAGAAGCGATAATCCACAAGTGTTGGATGTCCAAGCTAACCTCTTGGCACAAATCTCCCTTGCTGTGGTACCCCGTTTGTAGGTGTGCATAACAATGGCTGCTCATCACCTCCGCCCAAGCTCTCCTTTGTGGACACTTGATTGCTGACCTAAACAGCTCTTTGACTTTTCACAATTTCATAAGGCTCAGCCATACAGCAAAGCCTGCCAAAAATAGATTCAACTCATGTTTGTTCCTCTCCACGGAAGTCTTTAGTAAAAGGCGAAAGACTTGTGCGTTATGAAGAGAAACCAGAGTCAGCATGGCCCTCTGCTCGAGAGCAGCGGTGGAGCCTCTCGGTCACAGTCACCACCTTCGCGGTGGGCCTCTCTTTGCTTTCCGCATGTCAGATTCTAGTATACAACATTCCCACCACGCCCCCATCTGCCAACACAAATTATACAAGGCTTTATTTGCTCCTGCCCTGACTAGTGATTGGCTTTTAAGCCTTTTTAAGCGATACATCCCTGAACCACTTACATTGGGTCCAAAAGCGGACTCTGCTTTCTCACCAAGTCTCCCAGGAGATGTTGAGTGAAAACACGTTTCAGTTTTTGACAAATGCTTCTGATTCTATTTGGAATCCAGTTGATGCTCATTGTGACCCCGTGCAGAGTCATGCATAATCACTTCACAAGGCAGTGAGTCATAAGAGCAGTTTTGCACACTTGTCAAACTCTGCCAGGCCATTCCCTCAGTTTCATTGACCCAGTGTAGAATTCACCTTGAAACCTCCACAATTGTTTGAGTGTTTGCTTTTCTACAAGGTAAGAACAGAGTGCACCGTTCCCAGCGGCACTGCAATGCTAGGTCGATGCGTGGAGAGAAGGGAGCAAGCTCCAAATTTCTGCTCCTCTTGCCAAAAATCTGCTTAATATGTAGTCCTCATATAGAGGACATATCAGATATTAAACTGATAAGAACAGATACTACACTTGATCTTAGCCAAAAGGCCGAGAAGCGATAATCCACAAGTGTTGGATGTCCAAGCTAACCTCTTGGCACAAATCTCCCTTGCTGTGGTACCCCGTTTGTAGGTGTGCATAACAATGGCTGCTCATCACCTCCGCCCAAGCTCTCCTTTGTGGACACTTGATTGCTGTCCAGCAGCTCTTTGACTTTTCACAATTTCATAAGGCTCAGCCATACAGCAAAGCCTGCCAAAAATAGATTCAACTCATGTTTGTTCCTCTCAACGGAAGTCTTTAGTAAAAGGCGAAAGACTTGTGCGTTATGAAGAGAAACCAGAGTCAGCATGGCCCTCTGCTCGAGAGCAGCGGTGGAGCCTCTCGGTCACAGTCACCACCTTCGCGGTGGGCCTCTCTTTGCTTTCCGCATGTCAGATTCTAGTATACAACATTCCCACCACGCCCCCATCTGCCAACACAAATTATACAAGGCTTTATTTGCTCCTGCCCTGACTAGTGATTGGCTTTTAAGCCTTTTTAAGCAATACATCCCTGAACCACTTACATTGGGTCCAAAAGCGGACTCTGCTTTCTCACCAAGTCTCCCAGGAGATGTTGAGTGAAAACACGTTTCAGTTTTTGACAAATGCTTCTGATTCTATTTGGAATCCAGTTGATGCTCATTGTGACCCTGTGGAGATTCATGCATAATCGCTTCACAAGGCAGTGAGTCATCAGAGCAGTTTTGCACACTTGTCAAACTCTGCAAGGCCATTCCCTCAGTTTCATTGACCCAGTGTAGAATTCACCTTGAAACCTCCACAATTGTTTGAGTGCTTGCTTTTCTACAAGGTAAGAACAGAGTGCACCGTTCCCAGCGGCACTGCAATGCTAGGTCGATGCGTGGAGAGAAGGGAGCAAGCTCCAAATTTCTGCTCCTCTTGCCAAAAATCTGCTTAATATGTAGTCCTCATATAGAGCACATATCAGATATTAAACTGATAAGAACAGATACTACACTTGATCTTAGCCAAAAGGCCGAGAAGCGATAATCCACAAGTGTTGGATGTCCAAGCTAACCTCTTGGCACAAATCTCCCTTGCTGTGGTACCCCGTTTGTAGGTGTGCATAACAATGGCTGCTCATCACCTCCGCCCAAGCTCTCCTTTGTGGACACTTGATTGCTGACCTAGACAGCTCTTTGACTTTTCACAATTTCATAAGGCTCAGCCATAGAGCAAAGCCTGCCAAAAATAGATTCAACTCATGTTTGTTCCTCTCCACGGAAGTCTTTAGTAAAAGGCGAAAGACTTGTGCGTTATGAAGAGAAACCAGAGTCAGCATGGCCCTCTGCTCGAGAGCAGCGGTGGAGCCTCTCGGTCACAGTCACCACCTTCGCGGTGGGCCTCTCTTTGCTTTCCGCATGTCAGATTCTAGTATACAACATTCCCACCACGCCCCCATCTGCCAACACAAATTATACAAGGCTTTATTTGCTCCTGCCCTGACTAGTGATTGGCTTTTAAGCCTTTTTAAGCAATACATCCCTGAACCACTTACATTGGGTCCAAAAGCGGACTCTGCTTTCTCACCAAGTCTCCCAGGAGATGTTGAGTGAAAACACGTTTCAGTTTTTGACAAATGCTTCTGATTCTATTTGGAATCCAGTTGATGCTCATTGTGACCCTGTGGAGATTCATGCATAATCGCTTCACAAGGCAGTGAGTCATCAGAGCAGTCTTGCACACTTGTCAAACTCTGCCAGGCCATTCCCTCAGTTTCATTGACCCAGTGTAGAATTCACCTTGAAACCTCCACAATTGTTTGCTTTTCTACAAGGTAAGAACAGAGTGCACCGTTCCCAGCGGCACTGCAATGCTAGGTCGATGCGTGGAGAGAAGGGAGCAAGCTCCAAATTTCTGCTCCTCTTGCCAAAAATCTGCTTAATATGTAGTCCTCATATAGAGGACATATCAGATATTAAACTGATAAGAACAGATACTACACTTGATCTTAGCCAAAAGGCCGAGAAGCGATAATCCACAAGTGTTGGATGTCCAAGCTAACCTCTTGGCACAAATCTCCCTTGCTGTGGTACCCCGTTTGTAGGTGTGCATAACAATGGCTGCTCATCACCTCCGCCCAAGCTCTCCTTTGTGGACACCTGATTGCTGACCTAGACAGCTCTTTGACTTTTCACAATTTCATAAGGCTCAGCCATACAGCAAAGCCTGCCAAAAATAGATTCAACTCATGTTTGTTCCTCTCCACGGAAGTCTTTAGTAAAAGGCGAAAGACTTGTGCGTTATGAAGAGAAACCAGAGTCAGCATGGCCCTCTGCTCGAGAGCAGCGGTGGAGCCTCTCGGTCACAGTCACCACCTTCGCGGTGGGCCTCTCTTTGCTTTGTGCATGTCAGATTCTAGTATACAACATTCCCACCACGCCCCCATCTGCCAACACAAATTATACAAGGCTTTATTTGCTCCTGCCCTGACTAGTGATTGGCTTTTAAGCCTTTTTAAGCGATACATCCCTGAACCACTTACATTGGGTCCAAAAGCGGACTCTGCTTTCTCACCAAGTCTCCCAGGAGATGTTGAGTGAAAACACGTTTCAGTTTTTGACAAATGCTTCTGATTCTATTTGGAATCCAGTTGATGCTCATTGTGACCCCGTGCAGAGTCATGCATAATCACTTCACAAGGCAGTGAGTCATAAGAGCAGTTTTGCACACTTGTCAAACTCTGCCAGGCCATTCCCTCAGTTTCATTGACCCAGTGTAGAATTCACCTTGAAACCTCCACAATTGTTTGAGTGTTTGCTTTTCTACAAGGTAAGAACAGAGTGCACCGTTCCCAGCGGCACTGCAATGCTAGGTCGATGCGTGGAGAGAAGGGAGCAAGCTCCAAATTTCTGCTCCTCTTGCCAAAAATCTGCTTAATATGTAGTCCTCATATAGAGGACATATCAGATATTAAACTGATAAGAACTGATACTACACTTGATCTTAGCCAAAAGGCCGAGAAGCGATAATCCACAAGTGTTGGATGTCCAAGCTAACCTCTTGGCACAAATCTCCCTTGCTGTGGTACCCCGTTTGTAGGTGTGCATAACAATGGCTGCTCATCACCTCCGCCCAAGCTCTCCTTTGTGGACACTTGATTGCTGACCTAAACAGCTCTTTGACTTTTCACAATTTCATAAGGCTCAGCCATACAGCAAAGCCTGCCAAAAATAGATTCAACTCATGTTTGTTCCTCTCCACGGAAGTCTTTAGTAAAAGGCGAAAGACTTGTGCGTTATGAAGAGAAACCAGAGTCAGCATGGCCCTCTGCTCGAGAGCAGCGGTGGAGCCTCTCGGTCACAGTCACCACCTTCGCGGTGGGCCTCTCTTTGCTTTCCGCATGTCAGATTCTAGTATACAACATTCCCACCACGCCCCCATCTGCCAACACAAATTATACAAGGCTTTATTTGCTCCTGCCCTGACTAGTGATTGGCTTTTAAGCCTTTTTAAGCAATACATCCCTGAACCACTTACATTGGGTCCAAAAGCGGACTCTGCTTTCTCACCAAGTCTCCCAGGAGATGTTGAGTGAAAACACGTTTCAGTTTTTGACAAATGCTTCTGATTCTATTTGGAATCCAGTTGATGCTCATTGTGACCCTGTGGAGATTCATGCATAATCGCTTCACAAGGCAGTGAGTCATCAGAGCAGTCTTGCACACTTGTCAAACTCTGCCAGGCCATTCCCTCAGTTTCATTGACCCAGTGTAGAATTCACCTTGAAACCTCCACAATTGTTTGCTTTTCTACAAGGTAAGAACAGAGTGCACCGTTCCCAGCGGCACTGCAATGCTAGGTCGATGCGTGGAGAGAAGGGAGCAAGCTCCAAATTTCTGCTCCTCTTGCCAAAAATCTGCTTAATATGTAGTCCTCATATAGAGGACATATCAGATATTAAACTGATAAGAACAGATACTACACTTGATCTTAGCCAAAAGGCCGAGAAGCGATAATCCACAAGTGTTGGATGTCCAAGCTAACCTCTTGGCACAAATCTCCCTTGCTGTGGTACCCCGTTTGTAGGTGTGCATAACAATGGCTGCTCATCACCTCCGCCCAAGCTCTCCTTTGTGGACACCTGATTGCTGACCTAGACAGCTCTTTGACTTTTCACAATTTCATAAGGCTCAGCCATACAGCAAAGCCTGCCAAAAATAGATTCAACTCATGTTTGTTCCTCTCCACGGAAGTCTTTAGTAAAAGGCGAAAGACTTGTGCGTTATGAAGAGAAACCAGAGTCAGCATGGCCCTCTGCTCGAGAGCAGCGGTGGAGCCTCTCGGTCACAGTCACCACCTTCGCGGTGGGCCTCTCTTTGCTTTGTGCATGTCAGATTCTAGTATACAACATTCCCACCACGCCCCCATCTGCCAACACAAATTATACAAGGCTTTATTTGCTCCTGCCCTGACTAGTGATTGGCTTTTAAGCCTTTTTAAGCGATACATCCCTGAACCACTTACATTGGGTCCAAAAGCGGACTCTGCTTTCTCACCAAGTCTCCCAGGAGATGTTGAGTGAAAACACGTTTCAGTTTTTGACAAATGCTTCTGATTCTATTTGGAATCCAGTTGATGCTCATTGTGACCCCGTGCAGAGTCATGCATAATCACTTCACAAGGCAGTGAGTCATAAGAGCAGTTTTGCACACTTGTCAAACTCTGCCAGGCCATTCCCTCAGTTTCATTGACCCAGTGTAGAATTCACCTTGAAACCTCCACAATTGTTTGAGTGTTTGCTTTTCTACAAGGTAAGAACAGAGTGCACCGTTCCCAGCGGCACTGCAATGCTAGGTCGATGCGTGGAGAGAAGGGAGCAAGCTCCAAATTTCTGCTCCTCTTGCCAAAAATCTGCTTAATATGTAGTCCTCATATAGAGGACATATCAGATATTAAACTGATAAGAACTGATACTACACTTGATCTTAGCCAAAAGGCCGAGAAGCGATAATCCACAAGTGTTGGATGTCCAAGCTAACCTCTTGGCACAAATCTCCCTTGCTGTGGTACCCCGTTTGTAGGTGTGCATAACAATGGCTGCTCATCACCTCCGCCCAAGCTCTCCTTTGTGGACACTTGATTGCTGACCTAAACAGCTCTTTGACTTTTCACAATTTCATAAGGCTCAGCCATACAGCAAAGCCTGCCAAAAATAGATTCAACTCATGTTTGTTCCTCTCCACGGAAGTCTTTAGTAAAAGGCGAAAGACTTGTGCGTTATGAAGAGAAACCAGAGTCAGCATGGCCCTCTGCTCGAGAGCAGCGGTGGAGCCTCTCGGTCACAGTCACCACCTTCGCGGTGGGCCTCTCTTTGCTTTCCGCATGTCAGATTCTAGTATACAACATTCCCACCACGCCCCCATCTGCCAACACAAATTATACAAGGCTTTATTTGCTCCTGCCCTGACTAGTGATTGGCTTTTAAGCCTTTTTAAGCAATACATCCCTGAACCACTTACATTGGGTCCAAAAGCGGACTCTGCTTTCTCACCAAGTCTCCCAGGAGATGTTGAGTGAAAACACGTTTCAGTTTTTGACAAATGCTTCTGATTCTATTTGGAATCCAGTTGATGCTCATTGTGACCCCGTGGAGATTCATGCATAATCGCTTCACAAGGCAGTGAGTCATCAGAGCAGTTTTGCACACTTGTCAAACTCTGCAAGGCCATTCCCTCAGTTTCATTGACCCAGTGTAGAATTCACCTTGAAACCTCCACAATTGTTTGAGTGCTTGCTTTTCTACAAGGTAAGAACAGAGTGCACCGTTCCCAGCGGCACTGCAATGCTAGGTCGATGCGTGGAGAGAAGGGAGCAAGCTCCAAATTTCTGCTCCTCTTGCCAAAAATCTGCTTAATATGTAGTCCTCATATAGAGCACATATCAGATATTAAACTGATAAGAACAGATTTTTTTTTTTTTTTTTTTTTTTTTTTTTTTTTTGGAATTTTTTTTTTTATTTAATTCACTCATGAGCAGTACAATACTTTACATTACAAAGATCATCATCTCTCCACATCTTAAGACCTCCAGAATTCTATCGGACTAAAAGAAAATAAGAGGAGGTACAATAAAAGACTCTTTCATGAGTTCAGTCTACAGATTGTCAAAAATAATTTTCCATCGATCTTTAATTGAGTCGATGCCCCATTTGCTCGCCTCCAATTTAAGTTTTCGCCGCATAATGTCTTCAATACTGTGTGTAGTGTTTTCTATCGACCACTTTTCCGTCTCATTTATTATACTACCTCTTACCTCCCATAACTTAGCCTTCACAATTGATGTAAGTTCTAAGGCTTTGCACACACCTTTGTCCCCCTCTAAACTAAAATCCATGAACAGAACTTTTTCCCAGTTCACCTCTTTTAGAAAACCGAATCTTTGGCCCAATTTCTTCCACAATTGTTTTGCAAAGGGACATTCAAATAATGCATGTTCCACGGTTTCTACCCCATTGCATCCACGTCTTGGGCATATCCTATTTAATGTTAAATCATGATTAAATAGAGTATTCCTCACAGGTAATTTCCTATGAAGCACCAACCAATTAAAATCTCTTAATCTGTTTTCTAGACTCTTGCATTGGGTTCTTCTCCACACGTCACTATGAACATGCAAACCATTTTTAGGGTCAAACTTAGCAATCAACGTTTCATACAGCTTTTTGTGATTAACTACTGAATCTCTTTTCCAACACTCCTTGTATTTCTTTGCCCAACTTATCATTTTTTTATAATGATCTGGCATGACCTCTGCTTTCGGAAAACTGTTTTCCCATTTCGCCACAAGAGGTCTCAGATGAATAGAGAGCCAGAATTTAATCAATGGTTGGCATTTGTGTTCAGGTGGGTTTAACATTATTCTACATGTATTTGAAAAAAACAAAACTTTGAACTTCAAACCTAAATTTGGCATGTCCCTACCACCTCTTTCGACCGGCTGATACATTGTAGCTCTTTTAATGTATTCATACCCTCCCCATATGAACTGAAACAGAGATTTTTGAAGTTTTAAACAAACTAAAGCCGGCATGGGGAAAATATAAGCCACATGAAGTAATGTCGGCAATAAATCAGATTTAATAACCAAAATCTTACCACTAATGGACAGCCTTCTTAATTTCCACATATTTAGTTTTTTCAGCACTTTTCCCAATTTTGTCTCCCAATTAGTTTCTCCATCATTGTTATTTCCAAAGGATATTCCCAGTAAAGTCATTGGCCCCGCACACAGAGAGAACCCTAAAGGGTTATCAACTCTGTCCTTCCACTTTCCAAAGTATTTGATTTGGGATTTTCCTGTATTGACTCTAGAACCAGAAGCAACTGAGAATGTGTCGATGACCTGCATAGCTTCGCGCAGACAGAAATCATCTTTTAAATACAGTACAGTGTCATCTGCATACTGGGATATGGTCAAGGATTCACCACCAGGCAGCTGTATACCCTTGATGTTAACATTTTTCCTGATTGCACATGCCAGCGTTTCAATGAATAGCACATACAAGGGGGCTGATGCTGGACATCCCTGTCTGACCCCTCTGGTTTGTTTAAAGAATTCACCAAGGTTGCCATTAACATTAACACTGCTTCCGACTTCTGTGTATAAAATCCTCAACCAACTCCTGAATCTAGCACCGAAGCCAAATTTCTTTAGTGTCCTAAACAAAAAATTGTGATCAACTCTGTCAAAGGCTTTTTCCTGGTCAAGACTGAGGACAATTAGTGGTATATTTCTGTCCTGAGAATAAGATAGTATATCTCTATGCATTTGTAAATTCCAGTTTAGTTGCCTGCCAGGTACTGCACATGTCTGATCTGAGCCGATGATTAAGGGTAGAGCTGACACCAAACGGTTTGTCAAAACCTTACTAAAAATCTTATAATCTGTACAAAGCATTGTTAGAGGCCTGTAGTTTGATATTTTGTTGACATCACCTTTTTTAAACAGCAGGGATATCACCCCTTTTCTCATGGATTCCCCCATAATCCCAGATGTACATATATAAGTGAACAACTCTAACAGCCATGACCCAATGTCTTCCCAAAATATTATATAAAATTCTTTTGTGATCCCATCTATTCCTGGCACCTTGCCCTTTTTCAAAGACATGGTTGCCCTCAGGATTTCTTCTAAAGTAAAATCTTTATCTAGCTCTGTTCTCAGATCTTCAGGTATGAATCTGTCTATATTGTCTAACAATGTTGCACCTTTCATGTAGTCAACCTTTTCTGCTTTAAAAAACGTAGAAAAATGATTAGAGATAACTTGAGCAATCCCATCAGGATCGTTAATCTCCTCACCTGTTTCATTTAAAACGGAAACTATGCTCCTCCTCTTTGCCTGTGCTTTGGACTGTCTAAAGAAGTAGGGAGAACACTTTTCGTCACTCTCCCACTTCTCTCTAAGACACCGGAATTTATAGGCCTCTGCTCTGTTGTGAAAAAATAACCTCTGTTTATCTTGCAAATGTTTCAGCAAGTCCTTATCAATTTGTCCACCTGCATTTCTCTGTTCCATTAATTTATTTATGGCTTTTTGCAGTCGGTAGTATAATTTAAATTCCTCTTTCCTTGATTCTTTTGAGTAATTCTGTGTGTAGTATCTAATACGCAGCTTTGTGCTTTCCCACCATTCACAGACATTTTCATAAAATACTCTCATATGAAAGCAATCTTTTAGAAAACACTTTAATGCTACCCTAAACTGCTGGAGCTCTAGAATATTGTTGTTTAATTTCCAATACCCTTTACCATTTTTGATCATCATTGAGGTTAGTTTTACTGAGAGCATGTTGTGATCTGTGTAAAAAACTGGTGATACTTTCGCCCCTGTCACCTGAAATTCTACCGGACAAAATATATAGTCTATCCTACTCTTCGCCCCTCTACTATTTGACCATGTGAAGCCAAGATCGTCTGGGTTAGCTTTTTTATATGAATCCACCAAATTATACTTTGTAACAATATTTATTAAACTGGCCTCGGCCTTGCTGCCCTCACTTTGGGAATTGAAGTCTCCTCCAATTACCACATGGCGGTTGGTCATGAAAGCAGTGTCAAGACTAAGAAAAAGCTCCCTTCTCTCCTTTGGAGAAGAGTGGGCATATATGTTAATAACTCTTAACCCCTTTCCCTTCCAGTCACTATCTGTTACCAAAACCCTCCCCTGTACCACTGAAAAACTGCCAACCACTTGGACTTCATTATTCCCACATAGTGTTCCCACCCCAGATGAATGGACCCCCCCAATGCTCCACCTAGATTCACCTTTGGTCCACTCTTTTGAGAATAGGTTCACGTCGTCTTCATTTTTCAAGTGGACCTCTTGCAAAAGGCATAAAGAAAAGTTGATTGAACATAAATGAGAAAAGACCACTTCCCTTTTGGCCTTGTTCCTCAAACCTCTAACATTTATGGAAACTATATGTAATGAGGACATTCTGGTAAATGAGGAATGAGACAAAAAACAAAACAAACAAACAAACCATCAAAGACGAGACACTGTGTTTTCTCTAATTTTCAACTTCACAGTCAAATTCAATGCCTTCCCTATGTGTCTTTTCCTCGGGCACCGCGTGCCCTGAGTTGGGGGTATTACCCTCTGGAAGCAATGAGCATTGCTCTGAAACCAAATCCCTGTCAGAGTTGTTCGGAGCCAGGGACTCCACCAGGACACACCCGGACGGGGGCATGCTGCCGTCAGAGTCTGTCACCTCAGTCTGCACTGGAATTTGTCCATGTTCTCCACCCTCCAGCCCATCCACCCTGGCAGCAGCCTTCACATCCTGATCGCTGTTCACCTGCAGCCCCTCCATCTCCCCTTCCTCCTGCGACTCCTCCACAACCTCAGAAAGAACACTGAACACGCTATCCACTCCCAGGGGCACAGCGCTTGTCTCGATCCTCCTTTTTTTCCCCTTGCCTCCCCTGCTTTCCACTGTGGTCCACTCAGGAACAGGTTGGCTCTCCTCTGAGGTTGTAGTCTCCTCCCCCTTCTTCTTCTCTGGGGGAGGTGCTCGTTCAGGTGGATCAACCACATTTGCCTCAATCTCATTGTCCACAAACATTTGATCAATTACCTCGTTAATTGCTCTCAGGGAGGAGGCATCAGGATCTTCGCACATTGGTCGCCTTACAATGCTTGCATAGGAGGAGCGGACCTCAGGGCAGTGCTTAAATAAATGTCCTTCAGACCCACAAAGATTGCATTTTCTGGAACGGTCACAAGTCCCCATTTTGTGTCCTAGACCCTTGCAATTTCTGCACCTCACCTGCGTGCAGGATTCTGCCGTGTGACCAAAGTCTGTGCATTTTCTGCAGTAAATAGGCTGGCCCGAGTAGTACAGATATCCTCTATTTGTGCCTATGGTGAAGGAGGCAGGGGGGTGGTGGTAGCCATCGTGACCATCTGGGTCATCCTTCAGCCGCACACGACATTGTCTTTTTCCAGTCCAAACGTCAAGAGAGTCCCTGATTTCCCTCATGCTCGAAATCACTGTCACATGCTTAGAAAGGAAGTATCTGGTTGCTTCTTCAGTTACCCAGGGATTATAGTTATGAATTGTGATAACACGCTCACCAGTTCGGCAAAGGCTTTGAATCTGGTACTCCCTCAGTGGTCCATCAGCCAAACGATCAGCCAACCTTTTCGTTTCCTCCATCTTGGTGAGATTATAGAACGTAACATCAAAAAAACGGTCGGTGGCATTTCTCTGCAAGCAGAGGAGGTCATCTATCTTGAGGGACAAGGCTCCAAAAAGAATATTAACTCCAAATTCTCTCCTATCCAAAAAAACTTCAGTACTCTTCCAAATGAATCTCAAAGTATTTTTCAGCACGGGAAGTCCCTGCTGTGAAACTGTTGCTGACGTCATTATGACAATCCACGTCCGCAAACCCTTCTCACCTGGCTAGATCTTAGCCAAAAGGCCGAGAAGCGATAATCCACAAGTGTTGGATGTCCAAGCTAACCTCTTGGCACAAATCTCCCTTGCTGTGGTACCCCGTTTGTAGGTGTGCATAACAATGGCTGCTCATCACCTCCGCCCAAGCTCTCCTTTGTGGACACTTGATTGCTGACCTAGACAGCTCTTTGACTTTTCACAATTTCATAAGGCTCAGCCATACAGCAAAGCCTGCCAAAAATAGATTCAACTCATGTTTGTTCCTCTCCACGGAAGTCTTTAGTAAAAGGCGAAAGACTTGTGCGTTATGAAGAGAAACCAGAGTCAGCATGGCCCTCTGCTCGAGAGCAGCGGTGGAGCCTCTCGGTCACAGTCACCACCTTCGCGGTGGGCCTCTCTTTGCTTTGCGCATGTCAGATTCTAGTATACAACATTCCCACCACGCCCCCATCTGCCAACACAAATTATACAAGGCTTTATTTGCTCCTGCCCTGACTAGTGATTGGCTTTTAAGCCTTTTTAAGCAATACATCCCTGAACCACTTACATTGGGTCCAAAAGCGGACTCTGCTTTCTCACCAAGTCTCCCAGGAGATGTTGAGTGAAAACACGTTTCAGTTTTTGACAAATGCTTCTGATTCTATTTGGAATCCAGTTGATGCTCATTGTGACCCCGTGCAGAGTCATGCATAATCACTTCACAAGGCAGTGAGTCATAAGAGCAGTTTTGCACACTTGTCAAACTCTGCCAGGCCATTCCCTCAGTTTCATTGACCCAGTGTAGAATTCACCTTGAAACCTCCACAATTGTTTGAGTGTTTGCTTTTCTACAAGGTAAGAACAGAGTGCACCGTTCCCAGCGGCACTGCAATGCTAGGTCGATGCGTGGAGAGAAGGGAGCAAGCTCCAAATTTCTGCTCCTCTTGCCAAAAATCTGCTTAATATGTAGTCCTCATATAGAGGACATATCAGATATTAAACTGATAAGAACAGATACTACACTTGATCTTAGCCAAAAGGCCGAGAAGCGATAATCCACAAGTGTTGGATGTCCACGCTAACCTCTTGGCACAAATCTCCCTTGCTGTGGTACCCCGTTTGTAGGTGTGCATTACAATGGCTGCTCATCACCTCCGCCCAAGCTCTCCTTTGTGGACACCTGATTGCTGACCTAGACAGCTCTTTGACTTTTCACAATTTCATAAGGCTCAGCCAAACAGCAAAGCCTGCCAAAAATAGATTCAACTCATGTTTGTTCCTCTCCACGGAAGTCTTTAGTAAAAGGCGAAAGACTTGTGCGTTATGAAGAGAAACCAGAGTCAGCATGGCCCTCTGCTCGAGAGCAGCGGTGGAGCCTCTCGGTCACAGTCACCACCTTCGCGGTGGGCCTCTCTTTGCTTTCCGCATGTCAGATTCTAGTATACAACATTCCCACCACGCCCCCATCTGCCAACACAAATTATACAAGGCTTTATTTGCTCCTGCCCTGACTAGTGATTGGCTTTTAAGCCTTTTTAAGCAATACATCCCTGAACCACTTACATTGGGTCCAAAAGCGGACTCTGCTTTCTCACCAAGTCTCCCAGGAGATGTTGAGTGAAAACACGTTTCAGTTTTTGACAAATGCTTCTGATTCTATTTGGAATCCAGTTGATGCTCATTGTGACCCCGTGGAGATTCATGCATAATCGCTTCACAAGGCAGTGAGTCATCAGAGCAGTTTTGCACACTTGTCAAACTCTGCAAGGCCATTCCCTCAGTTTCATTGACCCAGTGTAGAATTCACCTTGAAACCTCCACAATTGTTTGAGTGCTTGCTTTTCTACAAGGTAAGAACAGAGTGCACCGTTCCCAGCGGCACTGCAATGCTAGGTCGATGCGTGGAGAGAAGGGAGCAAGCTCCAAATTTCTGCTCCTCTTGCCAAAAATCTGCTTAATATGTAGTCCTCATATAGAGAACATATCAGATATTAAACTGATAAGAACAGATACTACACTTGATCTTAGCCAAAAGGCCGAGAAGCGATAATCCACAAGTGTTGGATGTCCAAGCTAACCTCTTGGCACAAATCTCCCTTGCTGTGGTACCCCGTTTGTAGGTGTGCATAACAATGGCTGCTCATCACCTCCGCCCAAGCTCTCCTTTGTGGACACTTGATTGCTGACCTAGACAGCTCTTTGACTTTTCACAATTTCATAAGGCTCAGCCATACAGCAAAGCCTGCCAAAAATAGATTCAACTCATGTTTGTTCCTCTCCACGGAAGTCTTTAGTAAAAGGCGAAAGACTTGTGCGTTATGAAGAGAAACCAGAGTCAGCATGGCCCTCTGCTCGAGAGCAGCGGTGGAGCCTCTCGGTCACAGTCACCACCTTCGCGGTGGGCCTCTCTTTGCTTTCCGCATGTCAGATTCTAGTATACAACATTCCCACCACGCCCCCATCTGCCAACACAAATTATACAAGGCTTTATTTGCTCCTGCCCTGACTAGTGATTGGCTTTTAAGCCTTTTTAAGCAATACATCCCTGAACCACTTACATTGGGTCCAAAAGCGGACTCTGCTTTCTCACCAAGTCTCCCAGGAGATGTTGAGTGAAAACACGTTTCAGTTTTTGACAAATGCTTCTGATTCTATTTGGAATCCAGTTGATGCTCATTGTGACCCCGTGGAGATTCATGCATAATCGCTTCACAAGGCAGTGAGTCATCAGAGCAGTTTTGCACACTTGTCAAACTCTGCAAGGCCATTCCCTCAGTTTCATTGACCCAGTGTAGAATTCACCTTGAAACCTCCACAATTGGTTGAGTGCTTGCTTTTCTACAAGGTAAGAACAGAGTGCACCGTTCCCAGCGGCACTGCAATGCTAGGTCGATGCGTGGAGAGAAGGGAGCAAGCTCCAAATCTCTGCTCCTCTTGCCAAAAATCTGCTTAATATGTAGTCCTCATATAGAGCACATATCAGATATTAAACTGATAAGAACAGATACTACACTTGATCTTAGCCAAAAGGCCGAGAAGCGATAATCCACAAGTGTTGGATGTCCAAGCTAACCTCTTGGCACAAATCTCCCTTGCTGTGGTACCCCATTTGTAGGTGTGCATAACAATGGCTGCTCATCACCTCCGCCCAAGCTCTCCTTTGTGGACACTTGATTGCTGACCTAGACAGCTCTTTGACTTTTCACAATTTCATAAGGCTCAGCCATACAGCAAAGCCTGCCAAAAATAGATTCAACTCATGTTTGTTCCTCTCCACGGAAGTCTTTAGTAAAAGGCGAAAGACTTGTGCGTTATGAAGAGAAACCAGAGTCAGCATGGCCCTCTGCTCGAGAGCAGCGGTGGAGCCTCTCGGTCACAGTCACCACCTTCGCGGTGGGCCTCTCTTTGCTTTCCGCATGTCAGATTCTAGTATACAACATTCCCACCACGCCCCCATCTGCCAACACAAATTATACAAGGCTTTATTTGCTCCTGCCCTGACTAGTGATTGGCTTTTAAGCCTTTTTAAGCAATACATCCCTGAACCACTTACATTGGGTCCAAAAGCGGACTCTGCTTTCTCACCAAGTCTCCCAGGAGATGTTGAGTGAAAACACGTTTCAGTTTTTGACAAATGCTTCTGATTCTATTTGGAATCCAGTTGATGCTCATTGTGACCCTGTGGAGATTCATGCATAATCGCTTCACAAGGCAGTGAGTCATCAGAGCAGTCTTGCACACTTGTCAAACTCTGCCAGGCCATTCCCTCAGTTTCATTGACCCAGTGTAGAATTCACCTTGAAACCTCCACAATTGTTTGCTTTTCTACAAGGTAAGAACAGAGTGCACCGTTCCCAGCGGCACTGCAATACAGGTCGATGCGTGGAGAGAAGGGAGCAAGCTCCAAATTTCTGCTCCTCTTGCCAAAAATCTGCTTAATATGTAGTCCTCATATAGAGGACATATCAGATATTAAACTGATAAGAACAGATACTACACTTGATCTTAGCCAAAAGGCCGAGAAGCGATAATCCACAAGTGTTGGATGTCCACGCTAACCTCTTGGCACAAATCTCCCTTGCTGTGGTACCCCGTTTGTAGGTGTGCATTACAATGGCTGCTCATCACCTCCGCCCAAGCTCTCCTTTGTGGACACCTGATTGCTGACCTAGACAGCTCTTTGACTTTTCACAATTTCATAAGGCTCAGCCAAACAGCAAAGCCTGCCAAAAATAGATTCAACTCATGTTTGTTCCTCTCCACGGAGGTCTTTAGTAAAAGGCGAAAGACTTGTGCGTCATGAAGAGAAACCAGAGTCAGCATGGCCCTCTGCTCGAGAGCAGCGGTGGAGCCTCTCGGTCTCAGTCACCACCTTCGCGGTGGGCCTCTCTTTGCTTTCCGCATGTCAGATTCTAGTATACAACATTCCCACCACGCCCCCATCTGCCAACACAAATTATACAAGGCTTTATTTGCTCCTGCCCTGACTAGTGATTGGCTTTTAAGCCTTTTTAAGCAATACATCCCTGAACCACTTACATTGGGTCCAAAAGCGGACTCTGCTTTCTCACCAAGTCTCCCAGGAGATGTTGAGTGAAAACACGTTTCAGTTTTTGACAAATGCTTCTGATTCTATTTGGAATCCAGTTGATGCTCATTGTGACCCCGTGGAGATTCATGCATAATCGCTTCACAAGGCAGTGAGTCATCAGAGCAGTTTTGCACACTTGTCAAACTCTGCCAGGCCATTCCCTCAGTTTCATTGACCCAGTGTAGAATTCATCTTGAAACCTCCACAATTGTTTGAGTGTTTGCTTTTCTACAAGGTAAGAACAGAGTGCACCGTTCCCAGCGGCACTGCAATGCTAGGTCGATGCGTGGAGAGAAGGGAGCAAGCTCCAAATTTCTGCTCCTCTTGCCAAAAATCTGCTTAATATGTAGTCCTCATATAGAGGACATATCAGATATTAAACTGATAAGAACAGATACTACACTTGATCTTAGCCAAAAGGCCGAGAAGCGATAATCCACAAGTGTTGGATGTCCAAGCTAACCTCTTGGCACAAATCTCCTTTGCTGTGGTACCCCGTTTGTAGGTGTGCATAACAATGGCTGCTCATCACCTCCGCCCAAGCTCTCCTTTGTGGACACCTGATTGCTGACCTAGACAGCTCTTTGACTTTTCACAATTTCATAAGGCTCAGCCATACAGCAAAGCCTGCCAAAAATAGATTCAACTCATGTTTGTTCCTCTCCACGGAAGTCTTTAGTAAAAGGCGAAAGACTTGTGCGTTATGAAGAGAAACCAGAGTCAGCATGGCCCTCTGCTCGAGAGCAGCGGTGGAGCCTCTCGGTCACAGTCACCACCTTCGCGGTGGGCCTCTCTTTGCTTTGCGCATGTCAGATTCTAGTATACAACATTCCCACCACGCCCCCATCTGCCAACACAAATTATACAAGGCTTTATTTTCTCCTGCCCTGACTAGTGATTGGCTTTTAAGCCTTTTTAAGCGATACATCCCTGAACCACTTACATTGGGTCCAAAAGCGGACTCTGCTTTCTCACCAAGTCTCCCAGGAGATGTTGAGTGAAAACACGTTTCAGTTTTTGACAAATGCTTCTGATTCTATTTGGAATCCAGTTGATGCTCATTGTGACCCCGTGCAGAGTCATGCATAATCACTTCACAAGGCAGTGAGTCATAAGAGCAGTTTTGCACACTTGTCAAACTCTGCCAGGCCATTCCCTCAGTTTCATTGACCCAGTGTAGAATTCACCTTGAAACCTCCACAATTGTTTGAGTGTTTGCTTTTCTACAAGGTAAGAACAGAGTGCACCGTTCCCAGCGGCACTGCAATGCTAGGTCGATGCGTGGAGAGAAGGGAGCAAGCTCCAAATTTCTGCTCCTCTTGCCAAAAATCTGCTTAATATGTAGTCCTCATATAGAGGACATATCAGATATTAAACTGATAAGAACAGATACTACACTTGATCTTAGCCAAAAGGCCGAGAAGCGATAATCCACAAGTGTTGGATGTCCAAGCTAACCTCTTGGCACAAATCTCCCTTGCTGTGGTACCCCGTTTGTAGGTGTGCATAATAATGGCTGCTCATCACCTCCGCCCAAGCTCTCCTTTGTGGACACTTGATTGCTGACCTAAACAGCTCTTTGACTTTTCACAATTTCATAAGGCTCAGCCATACAGCAAAGCCTGCCAAAAATTGATTCAACTCATGTTTGTTCCTCTCCACGGAAGTCTTTAGTAAAAGGCGAAAGACTTGTGCGTTATGAAGAGAAACCAGAGTCAGCATGGCCCTCTGCTCGAGAGCAGCGGTGGAGCCTCTCGGTCACAGTCACCACCTTCGCGGTGGGCCTCTCTTTGCTTTCCGCATGTCAGATTCTAGTATACAACATTCCCACCACGCCCCCATCTGCCAACACAAATTATACAAGGCTTTATTTGCTCCTGCCCTGACTAGTGATTGGCTTTTAAGCCTTTTTAAGCAATACATCCCTGAACCACTTACATTGGGTCCAAAAGCGGACTCTGCTTTCTCACCAAGTCTCCCAGGAGATGTTGAGTGAAAACACGTTTCAGTTTTTGACAAATGCTTCTGATTCTATTTGGAATCCAGTTGATGCTCATTGTGACCCTGTGGAGATTCATGCATAATCGCTTCACAAGGCAGTGAGTCATCAGAGCAGTCTTGCACACTTGTCAAACTCTGCCAGGCCATTCCCTCAGTTTCATTGACCCAGTGTAGAATTCACCTTGAAACCTCCACAATTGTTTGCTTTTCTACAAGGTAAGAACAGAGTGCACTGTTCCCAGCGGCACTGCAATGCTAGGTCGATGCGTGGAGAGAAGGGAGCAAGCTCCAAATTTCTGCTCCTCTTGCCAAAAATCTGCTTAATATGTAGTCCTCATATAGAGGACATATCAGATATTAAACTGATAAGAACAGATACTACACATGATCTTAGCCAAAAGGCCGAGAAGCGATAATCCACAAGTGTTGGATGTCCACGCTAACCTCTTGGCACAAATCTCCCTTGCTGTGGTACCCCGTTTGTAGGTGTGCATTACAATGGCTGCTCATCACCTCCGCCCAAGCTCTCCATTGTGGACACCTGATTGCTGACCTAGACAGCTCTTTGACTTTTCACAATTTCATAAGGCTCAGCCAAACAGCAAAGCCTGCCAAAAATAGATTCAACTCATGTTTGTTCCTCTCCACGGAAGTCTTTAGTAAAAGGCGAAAGACTTGTGCGTTATGAAGAGAAACCAGAGTCAGCATGGCCCTCTGCTCGAGAGCAGCGGTGGAGCCTCTCGGTCTCAGTCACCACCTTCGCGGTGGGCCTCTCTTTGCTTTCCGCATGTCAGATTCTAGTATACAACATTCCCACCACGCCCCCATCTGCCAACACAAATTATACAAGGCTTTATTTGCTCCTGCCCTGACTAGTGATTGGCTTTTAAGCCTTTTTAAGCAATACATCCCTGAACCACTTACATTGGGTCCAAAAGCGGACTCTGCTTTCTCACCAAGTCTCCCAGGAGATGTTGAGTGAAAACACGTTTCAGTTTTTGACAAATGCTTCTGATTCTATTTGGAATCCAGGTAATGCTCATTGTGACCCCGTGCAGAGTCATGCATAATCGCTTCACAAGGCAGTGAGTCATCAGAGCAGTTTTGCACACTTGTCAAACTCTGCCAGGCCATTCCCTCAGTTTCATTGACCCAGTGTAGAATTCACCTTGAAACCTCCACAATTGTTTGAGTGTTTGCTTTTCTACAAGGTAAGAACAGAGTGCACCGTTCCCAGCGGCACTGCAATGCTAGGTCGATGCGTGGAGAGAAGGGAGCAAGCTCCAAATTTCTGCTCCTCTTGCCAAAAATCTGCTTAATATGTAGTCCTCATATAGAGGACATATCAGATATTAAACTGATAAGAACAGATACTACACTTGATCTTAGCCAAAAGGCCGAGAAGCGATAATCCACAAGTGTTGGATGTCCACGCTAACCTCTTGGCACAAATCTCTCTTGCTGTGGTACCCCGTTTGTAGGTGTGCATTACAATGGCTGCTCATCACCTCCGCCCAAGCTCTCCTTTGTGGACACCTGATTGCTGACCTAGACAGCTCTTTGACTTTTCACAATTTCATAAGGCTCAGCCATACAGCAAAGCCTGCCAAAAATAGATTCAACTCATGTTTGTTCCTCTCCACGGAAGTCTTTAGTAAAAGGCGAAAGACTTGTGCGTTATGAAGAGAAACCAGAGTCAGCATGGCCCTCTGCTCGAGAGCAGCGGTGGAGCCTCTCGGTCACAGTCACCACCTTCGCGGTGGGCCTCTCTTTGCTTTCCGCATGTCAGATTCTAGTATACAACATTCCCACCACGCCCCCATCTGCCAACACAAATTATACAAGGCTTTATTTGCTCCTGCCCTGACTAGTGATTGGCTTTTAAGCCTTTTTAAGCAATACATCCCTGAACCACTTACATTGGGTCCAAAAGCGGACTCTGCTTTCTCACCAAGTCTCCCAGGAGATGTTGAGTGAAAACACGTTTCAGTTTTTGACAAATGCTTCTGATTCTATTTGGAATCCAGTTGATGCTCATTGTGACCCTGTGGAGATTCATGCATAATCGCTTCACAAGGCAGTGAGTCATCAGAGCAGTCTTGCACACTTGTCAAACTCTGCCAGGCCATTCCCTCAGTTTCATTGACCCAGTGTAGAATTCACCTTGAAACCTCCACAATTGTTTGCTTTTCTACAAGGTAAGAACAGAGTGCACCGTTCCCAGCGGCACTGCAATACAGGTCGATGCGTGGAGAGAAGGGAGCAAGCTCCAAATTTCTGCTCCTCTTGCCAAAAATCTGCTTAATATGTAGTCCTCATATAGAGGACATATCAGATATTAAACTGATAAGAACAGATACTACACTTGATCTTAGCCAAAAGGCCGAGAAGCGATAATCCACAAGTGTTGGATGTCCACGCTAACCTCTTGGCACAAATCTCCCTTGCTGTGGTACCCCGTTTGTAGGTGTGCATTACAATGGCTGCTCATCACCTCCGCCCAAGCTCTCCTTTGTGGACACCTGATTGCTGACCTAGACAGCTCTTTGACTTTTCACAATTTCATAAGGCTCAGCCAAACAGCAAAGCCTGCCAAAAATAGATTCAACTCATGTTTGTTCCTCTCCACGGAGGTCTTTAGTAAAAGGCGAAAGACTTGTGCGTCATGAAGAGAAACCAGAGTCAGCATGGCCCTCTGCTCGAGAGCAGCGGTGGAGCCTCTCGGTCTCAGTCACCACCTTCGCGGTGGGCCTCTCTTTGCTTTCCGCATGTCAGATTCTAGTATACAACATTCCCACCACGCCCCCATCTGCCAACACAAATTATACAAGGCTTTATTTGCTCCTGCCCTGACTAGTGATTGGCTTTTAAGCCTTTTTAAGCAATACATCCCTGAACCACTTACATTGGGTCCAAAAGCGGACTCTGCTTTCTCACCAAGTCTCCCAGGAGATGTTGAGTGAAAACACGTTTCAGTTTTTGACAAATGCTTCTGATTCTATTTGGAATCCAGTTGATGCTCATTGTGACCCCGTGGAGATTCATGCATAATCGCTTCACAAGGCAGTGAGTCATCAGAGCAGTTTTGCACACTTGTCAAACTCTGCCAGGCCATTCCCTCAGTTTCATTGACCCAGTGTAGAATTCATCTTGAAACCTCCACAATTGTTTGAGTGTTTGCTTTTCTACAAGGTAAGAACAGAGTGCACCGTTCCCAGCGGCACTGCAATGCTAGGTCGATGCGTGGAGAGAAGGGAGCAAGCTCCAAATTTCTGCTCCTCTTGCCAAAAATCTGCTTAATATGTAGTCCTCATATAGAGGACATATCAGATATTAAACTGATAAGAACAGATACTACACTTGATCTTAGCCAAAAGGCCGAGAAGCGATAATCCACAAGTGTTGGATGTCCAAGCTAACCTCTTGGCACAAATCTCCCTTGCTGTGGTACCCCGTTTGTAGGTGTGCATAACAATGGCTGCTCATCACCTCCGCCCAAGCTCTCCTTTGTGGACACCTGATTGCTGACCTAGACAGCTCTTTGACTTTTCACAATTTCATAAGGCTCAGCCATACAGCAAAGCCTGCCAAAAATAGATTCAACTCATGTTTGTTCCTCTCCACGGAAGTCTTTAGTAAAAGGCGAAAGACTTGTGCGTTATGAAGAGAAACCAGAGTCAGCATGGCCCTCTGCTCGAGAGCAGCGGTGGAGCCTCTCGGTCACAGTCACCACCTTCGCGGTGGGCCTCTCTTTGCTTTGCGCATGTCAGATTCTAGTATACAACATTCCCACCACGCCCCCATCTGCCAACACAAATTATACAAGGCTTTATTTTCTCCTGCCCTGACTAGTGATTGGCTTTTAAGCCTTTTTAAGCGATACATCCCTGAACCACTTACATTGGGTCCAAAAGCGGACTCTGCTTTCTCACCAAGTCTCCCAGGAGATGTTGAGTGAAAACACGTTTCAGTTTTTGACAAATGCTTCTGATTCTATTTGGAATCCAGTTGATGCTCATTGTGACCCCGTGCAGAGTCATGCATAATCACTTCACAAGGCAGTGAGTCATAAGAGCAGTTTTGCACACTTGTCAAACTCTGCCAGGCCATTCCCTCAGTTTCATTGACCCAGTGTAGAATTCACCTTGAAACCTCCACAATTGTTTGAGTGTTTGCTTTTCTACAAGGTAAGAACAGAGTGCACCGTTCCCAGCGGCACTGCAATGCTAGGTCGATGCGTGGAGAGAAGGGAGCAAGCTCCAAATTTCTGCTCCTCTTGCCAAAAATCTGCTTAATATGTAGTCCTCATATAGAGGACATATCAGATATTAAACTGATAAGAACAGATACTACACTTGATCTTAGCCAAAAGGCCGAGAAGCGATAATCCACAAGTGTTGGATGTCCAAGCTAACCTCTTGGCACAAATCTCCCTTGCTGTGGTACCCCGTTTGTAGGTGTGCATAATAATGGCTGCTCATCACCTCCGCCCAAGCTCTCCTTTGTGGACACTTGATTGCTGACCTAAACAGCTCTTTGACTTTTCACAATTTCATAAGGCTCAGCCATACAGCAAAGCCTGCCAAAAATAGATTCAACTCATGTTTGTTCCTCTCCACGGAAGTCTTTAGTAAAAGGCGAAAGACTTGTGCGTTATGAAGAGAAACCAGAGTCAGCATGGCCCTCTGCTCGAGAGCAGCGGTGGAGCCTCTCGGTCACAGTCACCACCTTCGCGGTGGGCCTCTCTTTGCTTTCCGCATGTCAGATTCTAGTATACAACATTCCCACCACGCCCCCATCTGCCAACACAAATTATACAAGGCTTTATTTGCTCCTGCCCTGACTAGTGATTGGCTTTTAAGCCTTTTTAAGCAATACATCCCTGAACCACTTACATTGGGTCCAAAAGCGGACTCTGCTTTCTCACCAAGTCTCCCAGGAGATGTTGAGTGAAAACACGTTTCAGTTTTTGACAAATGCTTCTGATTCTATTTGGAATCCAGTTGATGCTCATTGTGACCCCGTGGAGATTCATGCATAATCGCTTCACAAGGCAGTGAGTCATCAGAGCAGTTTTGCACACTTGTCAAACTCTGCAAGGCCATTCCCTCAGTTTCATTCACCCAGTGTAGAATTCACCTTGAAACCTCCACAATTGTTTGAGTGCTTGCTTTTCTACAAGGTAAGAACAGAGTGCACCGTTCCCAGCGGCACTGCAATGCTAGGTCGATGCGTGGAGAGAAGGGAGCAAGCTCCAAATTTCTGCTCCTCTTGCCAAAAATCTGCTTAATATGTAGTCCTCATATAGAGAACATATCAGATATTAAACTGATAAGAACAGATACTACACTTGATCTTAGCCAAAAGGCCGAGAAGCGATAATCCACAAGTGTTGGATGTCCAAGCTAACCTCTTGGCACAAATCTCCCTTGCTGTGGTACCCCGTTTGTAGGTGTGCATAACAATGGCTGCTCATCACCTCCGCCCAAGCTCTCCTTTGTGGACACTTGATTGCTGACCTAGACAGCTCTTTGACTTTTCACAATTTCATAAGGCTCAGCCATACAGCAAAGCCTGCCAAAAATAGATTCAACTCATGTTTGTTCCTCTCCACGGAAGTCTTTAGTAAAAGGCGAAAGACTTGTGCGTTATGAAGAGAAACCAGAGTCAGCATGGCCCTCTGCTCGAGAGCAGCGGTGGAGCCTCTCGGTCACAGTCACCACCTTCGCGGTGGGCCTCTCTTTGCTTTCCGCATGTCAGATTCTAGTATACAACATTCCCACCACGCCCCCATCTGCCAACACAAATTATACAAGGCTTTATTTGCTCCTGCCCTGACTAGTGATTGGCTTTTAAGCCTTTTTAAGCAATACATCCCTGAACCACTTACATTGGGTCCAAAAGCGGACTCTGCTTTCTCACCAAGTCTCCCACGAGATGTTGAGTGAAAACACGTTTCAGTTTTTGACAAATGCTTCTGATTCTATTTGGAATCCAGTTGATGCTCATTGTGACCCTGTGGAGATTCATGCATAATCGCTTCACAAGGCAGTGAGTCATCAGAGCAGTCTTGCACACTTGTCAAACTCTGCCAGGCCATTCCCTCAGTTTCATTGACCCAGTGTAGAATTCACCTTGAAACCTCCACAATTGTTTGCTTTTCTACAAGGTAAGAACAGAGTGCACTGTTCCCAGCGGCACTGCAATGCTAGGTCGATGCGTGGAGAGAAGGGAGCAAGCTCCAAATTTCTGCTCCTCTTGCCAAAAATCTGCTTAATATGTAGTCCTCATATAGAGGACATATCAGATATTAAACTGATAAGAACAGATACTACACTTGATCTTAGCCAAAAGGCCGAGAAGCGATAATCCACAAGTGTTGGATGTCCACGCTAACCTCTTGGCACAAATCTCCCTTGCTGTGGTACCCCGTTTGTAGGTGTGCATTACAATGGCTGCTCATCACCTCCGCCCAAGCTCTCCTTTGTGGACACTTGATTGCTGACCTAAACAGCTCTTTGACTTTTCACAATTTCATAAGGCTCAGCCATACAGCAAAGCCTGCCAAAAATAGATTCAACTCATGTTTGTTCCTCTCCACGGAAGTCTTTAGTAAAAGGCGAAAGACTTGTGCGTTATGAAGAGAAACCAGAGTCAGCATGGCCCTCTGCTCGAGAGCAGCGGTGGAGCCTCTCGGTCACAGTCACCACCTTCGCGGTGGGCCTCTCTTTGCTTTCCGCATGTCAGATTCTAGTATACAACATTCCCACCACGCCCCCATCTGCCAACACAAATTATACAAGGCTTTATTTGCTCCTGCCCTGACTAGTGATTGGCTTTTAAGCCTTTTTAAGCAATACATCCCTGAACCACTTACATTGGGTCCAAAAGCGGACTCTGCTTTCTCACCAAGTCTCCCACGAGATGTTGAGTGAAAACACGTTTCAGTTTTTGACAAATGCTTCTGATTCTATTTGGAATCCAGTTGATGCTCATTGTGACCCTGTGGAGATTCATGCATAATCGCTTCACAAGGCAGTGAGTCATCAGAGCAGTCTTGCACACTTGTCAAACTCTGCCAGGCCATTCCCTCAGTTTCATTGACCCAGTGTAGAATTCACCTTGAAACCTCCACAATTGTTTGCTTTTCTACAAGGTAAGAACAGAGTGCACTGTTCCCAGCGGCACTGCAATGCTAGGTCGATGCGTGGAGAGAAGGGAGCAAGCTCCAAATTTCTGCTCCTCTTGCCAAAAATCTGCTTAATATGTAGTCCTCATATAGAGGACATATCAGATATTAAACTGATAAGAACAGATACTACACTTGATCTTAGCCAAAAGGCCGAGAAGCGATAATCCACAAGTGTTGGATGTCCACGCTAACCTCTTGGCACAAATCTCCCTTGCTGTGGTACCCCGTTTGTAGGTGTGCATTACAATGGCTGCTCATCACCTCCGCCCAAGCTCTCCATTGTGGACACCTGATTGCTGACCTAGACAGCTCTTTGACTTTTCACAATTTCATAAGGCTCAGCCAAACAGCAAAGCCTGCCAAAAATAGATTCAACTCATGTTTGTTCCTCTCCACGGAAGTCTTTAGTAAAAGGCGAAAGACTTGTGCGTTATGAAGAGAAACCAGAGTCAGCATGGCCCTCTGCTCGAGAGCAGCGGTGGAGCCTCTCGGTCTCAGTCACCACCTTCGCGGTGGGCCTCTCTTTGCTTTCCGCATGTCAGATTCTAGTATACAACATTCCCACCACGCCCCCATCTGCCAACACAAATTATACAAGGCTTTATTTGCTCCTGCCCTGACTAGTGATTGGCTTTTAAGCCTTTTTAAGCAATACATCCCTGAACCACTTACATTGGGTCCAAAAGCGGACTCTGCTTTCTCACCAAGTCTCCCAGGAGATGTTGAGTGAAAACACGTTTCAGTTTTTGACAAATGCTTCTGATTCTATTTGGAATCCAGGTAATGCTCATTGTGACCCCGTGCAGAGTCATGCATAATCGCTTCACAAGGCAGTGAGTCATCAGAGCAGTTTTGCACACTTGTCAAACTCTGCCAGGCCATTCCCTCAGTTTCATTGACCCAGTGTAGAATTCACCTTGAAACCTCCACAATTGTTTGAGTGTTTGCTTTTCTACAAGGTAAGAACAGAGTGCACCGTTCCCAGCGGCACTGCAATGCTAGGTCGATGCGTGGAGAGAAGGGAGCAAGCTCCAAATTTCTGCTCCTCTTGCCAAAAATCTGCTTAATATGTAGTCCTCATATAGAGGACATATCAGATATTAAACTGATAAGAACAGATACTACACTTGATCTTAGCCAAAAGGCCGAGAAGCGATAATCCACAAGTGTTGGATGTCCACGCTAACCTCTTGGCACAAATCTCTCTTGCTGTGGTACCCCGTTTGTAGGTGTGCATTACAATGGCTGCTCATCACCTCCGCCCAAGCTCTCCTTTGTGGACACCTGATTGCTGACCTAGACAGCTCTTTGACTTTTCACAATTTCATAAGGCTCAGCCATACAGCAAAGCCTGCCAAAAATAGATTCAACTCATGTTTGTTCCTCTCCACGGAAGTCTTTAGTAAAAGGCGAAAGACTTGTGCGTTATGAAGAGAAACCAGAGTCAGCATGGCCCTCTGCTCGAGAGCAGCGGTGGAGCCTCTCGGTCACAGTCACCACCTTCGCGGTGGGCCTCTCTTTGCTTTCCGCATGTCAGATTCTAGTATACAACATTCCCACCACGCCCCCATCTGCCAACACAAATTATACAAGGCTTTATTTGCTCCTGCCCTGACTAGTGATTGGCTTTTAAGCCTTTTTAAGCAATACATCCCTGAACCACTTACATTGGGTCCAAAAGCGGACTCTGCTTTCTCACCAAGTCTCCCAGGAGATGTTGAGTGAAAACACGTTTCAGTTTTTGACAAATGCTTCTGATTCTATTTGGAATCCAGTTGATGCTCATTGTGACCCCGTGGAGATTCATGCATAATCGCTTCACAAGGCAGTGAGTCATCAGAGCAGTTTTGCACACTTGTCAAACTCTGCAAGGCCATTCCCTCAGTTTCATTGACCCAGTGTAGAATTCACCTTGAAACCTCCACAATTGTTTGAGTGCTTGCTTTTCTACAAGGTAAGAACAGAGTGCACCGTTCCCAGCGGCACTGCAATGCTAGGTCGATGCGTGGAGAGAAGGGAGCAAGCTCCAAATTTCTGCTCCTCTTGCCAAAAATCTGCTTAATATGTAGTCCTCATATAGAGAACATATCAGATATTAAACTGATAAGAACAGATACTACACTTGATCTTAGCCAAAAGGCCGAGAAGCGATAATCCACAAGTGTTGGATGTCCAAGCTAACCTCTTGGCACAAATCTCCCTTGCTGTGGTACCCCGTTTGTAGGTGTGCATAACAATGGCTGCTCATCACCTCCGCCCAAGCTCTCCTTTGTGGACACTTGATTGCTGACCTAGACAGCTCTTTGACTTTTCACAATTTCATAAGGCTCAGCCATACAGCAAAGCCTGCCAAAAATAGATTCAACTCATGTTTGTTCCTCTCCACGGAAGTCTTTAGTAAAAGGCGAAAGACTTGTGCGTTATGAAGAGAAACCAGAGTCAGCATGGCCCTCTGCTCGAGAGCAGCGGTGGAGCCTCTCGGTCACAGTCACCACCTTCGCGGTGGGCCTCTCTTTGCTTTCCGCATGTCAGATTCTAGTATACAACATTCCCACCACGCCCCCATCTGCCAACACAAATTATACAAGGCTTTATTTGCTCCTGCCCTGACTAGTGATTGGCTTTTAAGCCTTTTTAAGCAATACATCCCTGAACCACTTACATTGGGTCCAAAAGCGGACTCTGCTTTCTCACCAAGTCTCCTAGGAGATGTTGAGTGAAAACACGTTTCAGTTTTTGACAAATGCTTCTGATTCTATTTGGAATCCAGTTGATGCTCATTGTGACCCCGTGCAGAGTCATGCATAATCACTTCACAAGGCAGTGAGTCATAAGAGCAGTTTTGCACACTTGTCAAACTCTGCCAGGCCATTCCCTCAGTTTCATTGACCCAGTGTAGAATTCACCTTGAAACCTCCACAATTGTTTGAGTGTTTGCTTTTCTACAAGGTAAGAACAGAGTGCACCGTTCCCAGCGGCACTGCAATGCTAGGTCGATGCGTGGAGAGAAGGGAGCAAGCTCCAAATTTCTGCTCCTCTTGCCAAAAATCTGCTTAATATGTAGTCCTCATATAGAGGACATATCAGATATTAAACTGATAAGAACAGATACTACACTTGATCTTAGCCAAAAGGCCGAGAAGCGATAATCCACAAGTGTTGGATGTCCAAGTTAACCTCTTGGCACAAATCTCCCTTGCTGTGGTACCCCGTTTGTAGGTGTGCATAACAATGGCTGCTCATCACCTCCGCCCAAGCTCTCCTTTGTGGACACTTGATTGCTGACCTAAACAGCTCTTTGACTTTTCACAATTTCATAAGGCTCAGCCATACAGCAAAGCCTGCCAAAAATAGATTCAACTCATGTTTGTTCCTCTCCACGGAAGTCTTTAGTAAAAGGCGAAAGACTTGTGCGTTATGAAGAGAAACCAGAGTCAGCATGGCCCTCTGCTCGAGAGCAGCGGTGGAGCCTCTCGGTCACAGTCACCACCTTCGCGGTGGGCCTCTCTTTGCTTTCCGCATGTCAGATTCTAGTATACAACATTCCCACCACGCCCCCATCTGCCAACACAAATTATACAAGGCTTTATTTGCTCCTGCCCTGACTAGTGATTGGCTTTTAAGCCTTTTTAAGCAATACATCCCTGAACCACTTACATTGGGTCCAAAAGCGGACTCTGCTTTCTCACCAAGTCTCCCAGGAGATGTTGAGTGAAAACACGTTTCAGTTTTTGACAAATGCTTCTGATTCTATTTGGAATCCAGTTGATGCTCATTGTGACCCCGTGGAGATTCATTCATAATCGCTTCACAAGGCAGTGAGTCATCAGAGCAGTTTTGCACACTTGTCAAACTCTGCCAGGCCATTCCCTCAGTTTCATTGACCCATTGTAGAATTCACCTTGAAACCTCCACAATTGTTTGAGTGTTTGCTTTTCTACAAGGTAAGAACAGAGTGCACCGTTCCCAGCGGCACTGCAATGCTAGGTCGATGCGTGGAGAGAAGGGAGCAAGCTCCAAATTTCTGCTCCTCTTGCCAAAAATCTGCTTAATATGTGGTCCTCATATAGAGGACATATCAGATATTAAACTGATAAGAACAGATACTACACTTGATCTTAGCCAAAAGGCCGAGAAGCGATAACCCACAAGTGTTGGATGTCCAACCTAACCTCTTGGCACAAATCTCCCTTGCTGTGGTACCCCGTTTGTAGGTGTGCATAACAATGGCTGCTCATCACCTCCGCCCAAGCTCTCCTTTGTGGACACTTGATTGCTGACCTAAACAGCTCTTTGACTTTTCACAATTTCATAAGGCTCAGCCATACAGCAAAGCCTGCCAAAAATAGATTCAACTCATGTTTGTTCCTCTCCACGGAAGTCTTTAGTAAAAGGCGAAAGACTTGTGCGTTATGAAGAGAAACCAGAGTCAGCATGGCCCTCTGCTCGAGAGCAGCGGTGGAGCCTCTCGGTCACAGTCACCACCTTCGCGGTGGGCCTCTCTTTGCTTTCCGCATGTCAGATTCTAGTATACAACATTCCCACCACGCCCCCATCTGCCAACACAAATTATACAAGGCTTTATTTGCTCCTGCCCTGACTAGTGATTGGCTTTTAAGCCTTTTTAAGCAATACATCCTTGAACCACTTACATTGGGTCCAAAAGCGGACTCTGCTTTCTCACCAAGTCTCCCAGGAGATGTTGAGTGAAAACACGTTTCAGTTTTTGACAAATGCTTCTGATTCTATTTGGAATCCAGTTGATGCTCATTGTGACCCCGTGGAGATTCATGCATAATCGCTTCACAAGGCAGTGAGTCATCAGAGCAGTTTTGCACACTTGTCAAACTCTGCCAGGCCATTCCCTCAGTTTCATTGACCCAGTGTAGAATTCACCTTGAAACCTCCACAATTGTTTGAGTGTTTGCTTTTCTACAAGGTAAGAACAGAGTGCACCGTTCCCAGCGGCACTGCAATGCTAGGTCGATGCGTGGAGAGAAGGGAGCAAGCTCCAAATTTCTGCTCCTCTTGCCAAAAATCTGCTTAATATGTAGTCCTCATATAGAGGACATATCAGATATTAAACTGATAAGAACAGATTTTTTTTTTTTTTTTTTTTTTTTTTGGAATATTTTTTTATTTAATTCACTCATGAGCAGTACAATACTTTACATTACAGAGATCATCATCTCTCCACACCTTAAGACCTCCAGAATTCTATCGGACTAAAAGAAAATAAGAGGAGGTACAATAAAAGACTCTTTCATGAGTTCAGTCTACAGATTGTCAAAAATAATTTTCCATCGATCTTTAATTGAGTCGATGCCCCATTTGCTCGCCTCCAATTTAAGTTTTCGCCGCATAATGTCTTCAATACTGTGTGTAGTGTTTTCTATCGACCACTTTTCCGTCTCATTTATTATACTACCTCTTACCTCCCATAACTTAGCCTTCACAATTGATGTAAGTTCTAAGGCTTTGCACACACCTTTGTCCCCCTCTAAACTAAAATCCATGAACAGAACTTTTTCCCAGTTCACCTCTTTTAGAAAACCGAATCTTTGGCCCAATTTCTTCCACAATTGTTTTGCAAAGGGACATTCAAATAATGCATGTTCCACGGTTTCTACCCCATTGCATCCACGTCTTGGGCATATCCTATTTAATGTTAAATCATGATTAAATAGAGTATTCCTCACAGGTAATTTCCTATGAAGCACCAACCAATTAAAATCTCTTAATCTGTTTTCTAGACTCTTGCATTGGGTTCTTCTCCACACGTCACTATGAACATGCAAACCATCTTTAGGGTCAAACTTAGCAATCAACGTTTCATACAGCTTTTTGTGATTAACTACTGAATCTCTTTTCCAACACTCCTTGTATTTCTTTGCCCAACTTATCATTTTTTTATAATGATCTGGCATGACCTCTGCTTTCGGAAAACTGTTTTCCCATTTCGCCACAAGAGGTCTCAGATGGATAGAGAGCCAGAATTTAATCAATGGTTGGCATTTGTGTTCAGGTGGGTTTAACATTATTCTACATGTATTTGAAAAAAACAAAACTTTGAACTTCAAACCTAAATTTGGCATGTCCCTACCACCTCTTTCGACCGGCTGATACATTGTAGCTCTTTTAATGTATTCATACCCTCCCCATATGAACTGAAACAGAGATTTTTGAAGTTTTAAACAAACTAAAGCCGGCATGGGGAAAATATAAGCCACATGAAGTAATGTCGGCAATAAATCAGATTTAATAACCAAAATCTTACCACTAATGGACAGCCTTCTTAATTTCCACATATTTAGTTTTTTCAGCACTTTTCCCAATTTTGTCTCCCAATTAGTTTCTCCATCATTGTTATTTCCAAAGGATATTCCCAGTAAAGTCATTGGCCCCGCACACAGAGAGAACCCTAAAGGGTTATCAACTCTGTCCTTCCACTTTCCAAAGTATTTGATTTGGGATTTTCCTGTATTGACTCTAGAACCAGAAGCAACTGAGAATGTGTCGATGACCTGCATAGCTTCGCGCAGACAGAAATCATCTTTTAAATACAGTACAGTGTCATCTGCATACTGGGATATGGTCAAGGATTCACCACCAGGCAGCTGTATACCCTTGATGTTAACATTTTTCCTGATTGCACATGCCAGCGTTTCAATGAATAGCACATACAAGGGGGCTGATGCTGGACATCCCTGTCTGACCCCTCTGGTTTGTTTAAAGAATTCACCAAGGTTGCCATTAACATTAACACTGCTTCCGACTTCTGTGTATAAAATCCTCAACCAACTCCTGAATCTAGCACCGAAGCCAAATTTCTTTAGTGTCCTAAACAAAAAATTGTGATCAACTCTGTCAAAGGCTTTTTCCTGGTCAAGACTGAGGACAATTAGTGGTATATTTCTGTCCTGAGAATAAGATAGTATATCTCTATGCATTTGTAAATTCCAGTTTAGTTGCCTGCCAGGTACTGCACATGTCTGATCTGAGCCGATGATTAAGGGTAGAGCTGACACCAAACGGTTTGTCAAAACCTTACTAAAAATCTTATAATCTGTACAAAGCATTGTTAGAGGCCTGTAGTTTGATATTTTGTTGACATCACCTTTTTTAAACAGCAGGGATATCACCCCTTTTCTCATGGATTCCCCCATAATCCCAGATGTACATATATAAGTGAACAACTCTAACAGCCATGACCCAATGTCTTCCCAAAATATTATATAAAATTCTTTTGTGATCCCATCTATTCCTGGCACCTTGCCCTTTTTCAAAGACATGGTTGCCCTCAGGATTTCTTCTAAAGTAAAATCTTTATCTAGCTCTGTTCTCAGATCTTCAGGTATGAATCTGTCTATATTTTCTAACAATGTTGCACCTTTCATGTAGTCAACCTTTTCTGCTTTAAAAAACGTAGAAAAATGATTAGAGATAACTTGAGCAATCCCATCAGGATCGTTAATCTCCTCACCTGTTTCATTTAAAACGGAAACTATGCTCCTCCTCTTTGCCTGTGCTTTGGACTGTCTAAAGAAGTAGGGGGAACACTTTTCGTCACTCTCCCACTTCTCTCTAAGACACCGGAATTTATAGGCCTCTGCTCTGTTGTGAAAAAATAACCTCTGTTTATCTTGCAAATGTTTCAGCAAGTCCTTATCAATTTGTCCACCTGCATTTCTCTGTTCCATTAATTTATTTATGGCTTTTTGCAGTCGGTAGTATAATTTAAATTCCTCTTTCCTTGATTCTTTTGAGTAATTCTGTGTGTAGTATCTAATACGCAGCTTTGTGCTTTCCCACCATTCACAGACATTTTCATAAAATACTCTCATATGAAAGCAATCTTTTAGAAAACACTTTAATGCTACCCTAAACTGCTGGAGCTCTAGAATATTGTTGTTTAATTTCCAATACCCTTTACCATTTTTGATCATCATTGAGGTTAGTTTTACTGAGAGCATGTTGTGATCTGTGTAAAAAACTGGTGATACTTTCGCCCCTGTCACCTGAATTTCTACCGGACAAAATATATAGTCTATCCTACTCTTCGCCCCTCTACTATTTGACCATGTGAAGCCAAGATCGTCTGGGTTAGCTTTTTTATATGAATCCACCAAATTATACTTTGTAACAATATTTATTAAACTGGCCTCGGCCTTGCTGCCCTCACTTTGGGAATTGAAGTCTCCTCCAATTACCACATGGCGGTTGGTCATGAAAGCAGTGTCCAGACTAAGAAAAAGCTCCCTTCTCTCCTTTGGAGAAGAGTGGGCATATATGTTAATAACTCTTAACCCCTTTCCCTTCCAGTCAATATCTGTTACCAAAACCCTCCCCTGTACCACTGAAAAACTGCCAACCACTTGGACTTCATTATTCCCACATAGTGTTCCCACCCCAGATGAATGGACCCCCCCAATGCTCCACCTAGATTCACCTTTGGTCCACTCTTTTGAGAATAGGTTCACGTCGTCTTCATTTTTCAAGTGGACCTCTTGCAAAAGGCATAAAGAAAAGTTGATTGAACATAAATGAGAAAAGACCACTTCCCTTTTGGCCTTGTTCCTCAAACCTCTAACATTTATGGAAACTATATGTAATGAGGACATTCTGGTAAATGAGGAATGAGACAAAAAACAAAACAAACAAACAAACCATCAAAGACGAGACACTGTGTTTTCTCTAATTTTCAACTTCACAGTCAAATTCCTCGGGCACCGCGTGCCCTGAGTTGGGGTATTACCCTCTGGAAGCAATGAGCATTGCTCTGAAACCAAATCCCTGTCAGAGTTGTTCGGAGCCAGGGACTCCACCAGGACACACCCGGACGGGGGCATGCTGCCGTCAGAGTCTGTCACCTCAGTCTGCACTGGAATTTGTCCATGCTTCCACCCTCCAGCCCATCCACCCTGGCAGCAGCCTTCACATCCTGATCGCTGTTCACCTGCAGCCCCTCCATCTCCCCTTCCTCCTGCGACTCCTCCACAACCTCAGAAAGAACACTGAACACGCTATCCACTCCCAGGGGCACAGCGCTTGTCTCGATCCTCCTTTTTTTCCCCTTGCCTCCCCTGCTTTCCACTGTGGTCCACTCAGGAACAGGTTGGCTCTCCTCTGAGGTTGTAGTCTCCTCCCCCTTCTTCTTCTCTGGGGGAGGTGCTCGTTCAGGTGGATCAACCACATTTGCCTCAATCTCATTGTCACCAAACATTTGATCAATTACCTCGTTAATTGCTCTCAGGGAGGAGGCATCAGGATCTTCGCACATTGGTCGCCTTACAATGCTTGCATAGGAGGAGCGGACCTCAGGGCAGTGCTTAAATAAATGTCCTTCAGACCCACAAAGATTGCATTTTCTGGAACGGTCACAAGTCCCCATTTTGTGTCCTAGACCCTTGCAATTTCTGCACCTCACCTGCGTGCAGGATTCTGCCGTGTGACCAAAGTCTGTGCATTTTCTGCAGTAAATAGGCTGGCCCGAGTAGTACAGATATCCTCTATTTGTGCCTATGGTGAAGGAGGCAGGGGGGTGGTGGTAGCCATCGTGACCATCTGGGTCATCCTTCAGCCGCACACGACATTGTCTTTTTCCAGTCCAAACGTCAAGAGAGTCCCTGATTTCCCTCATGCTCGAAATCACTGTCACATGCTTAGAAAGGAAGTATCTGGTTGCTTCTTCAGTTACCCAGGGATTATAGTTATGAATTGTGATAACCCGCTCACCAGTTCGGCAAAGGCTTTGAATCTGGTACTCCCTCAGTGGTCCATCAGCCAAACGATCAGCCAACCTTTTCGTTTCCTCCATCTTGGTGAGATTATAGAACGTAACATCAAAAAAACGGTCGGTGGCATTTCTCTGCAAGCAGAGGAGGTCATCTATCTTGAGGGACAAGGCTCCAAAAAGAATATTAACTCCAAATTCTCTCCTATCCAAAAAAACTTCAGTACTCTTCCAAATGAATCTCAAAGTATTTTTCAGCACGGGAAGTCCCTGCTGTGAAACTGTTGCTGACGTCATTATGACAATCCACGTCCGCAAACCCTTCTCACCTGGCTAGATCTTAGCCAAAAGGCCGAGAAGCGATAATCCACAAGTGTTGGATGTCCAAGCTAACCTCTTGGCACAAATCTCCCTTGCTGTGGTACCCCGTTTGTAGGTGTGCATAACAATGGCTGCTCATCACCTCCGCCCAAGCTCTCCTTTGTGGACACTTGATTGCTGACCTAAACAGCTCTTTGACTTTTCACAATTTCATAAGGCTCAGCCATACAGCAAAGCCTGCCAAAAATAGATTCAACTCATGTTTGTTCCTCTCCACGGAAGTCTTTAGTAAAAGGCGAAAGACTTGTGCGTTATGAAGAGAAACCAGAGTGAGCATGGCCCTCTGCTCGAGAGCAGCGGTGGACCCTCTCGGTCACAGTCACCACCTTCGCGGTGGGCCTCTCTTTGCTTTCCGCATGTCAGATTCTAGTATACAACATTCCCACCACGCCCCCATCTGCCAACACAAATTATACAAGGCTTTATTTGCTCCTGCCCTGACTAGTGATTGGCTTTTAAGCCTTTTTAAGCAATACATCCCTGAACCACTTACATTGGGTCCAAAAGCGGACTCTGCTTTCTCACCAAGTCTCCCAGGAGATGTTGAGTGAAAACACGTTTCAGTTTTTGACAAATGCTTCTGATTCTATTTGGAATCCAGTTGATGCTCATTGTGACCCCGTGGAGATTCATGCATAATCGCTTCACAAGGCAGTGAGTCATCACAGCAGTTTTGCACACTTGTCAAACTCTGCCAGGCCATTCCCTCAGTTTCATTGACCCATTGTAGAATTCACCTTGAAACCTCCACAATTGTTTGAGTGTTTGCTTTTCTACAAGGTAAGAACAGAGTGCACCGTTCCCAGCGGCACTGCAATGCTAGGTCGATGCGTGGAGAGAAGGGAGCAAGCTCCAAATTTCTGCTCCTCTTGCCAAAAATCTGCTTAATATGTGGTCCTCATATAGAGGACATATCAGATATTAAACTGATAAGAACAGATACTACACTTGATCTTAGCCAAAAGGCCGAGAAGCGATAACCCACAAGTGTTGGATGTCCAACCTAACATCTTGGCACAAATCTCCCTTGCTGTGGTACCCCGTTTGTAGGTGTGCATAACAATGGCTGCTCATCACCTCCGCCCAAGCTCTCCTTTGTGGACACCTGATTGCTGACCTAGACAGCTCTTTGACTTTTCACAATTTCATAAGGCTCAGCCATACAGCAAAGCCTGCCAAAAATAGATTCAACTCATGTTTGTTCCTCTCCACGGAAGTCTTTAGTAAAAGGCGAAAGACTTGTGCGTTATGAAGAGAAACCAGAGTCAGCATGGCCCTCTGCTCGAGAGCAGCGGTGGAGACTCTCGGTCACAGTCACCACCTTCGCGGTGGGCCTCTCTTTGCTTTCCGCATGTCAGATTCTAGTATACAACATTCCCACCACGCCCCCATCTGCCAACACAAATTATACAAGGCTTTATTTGCTCCTGCCCTGACTAGTGATTGGCTTTTAAGCCTTTTTAAGCAATACATCCTTGAACCACTTACATTGGGTCCAAAAGCGGACTCTGCTTTCTCACCAAGTCTCCCAGGAGATGTTGAGTGAAAACACGTTTCAGTTTTTGACAAATGCTTCTGATTCTATTTGGAATCCAGTTGATGCTCATTGTGACCCCGTGGAGATTCATGCATAATCGCTTCACAAGGCAGTGAGTCATCAGAGCAGTTTTGCACACTTGTCAAACTCTGCCAGGCCATTCCCTCAGTTTCATTGACCCAGTGTAGAATTCACCTTGAAACCTCCACAATTGTTTGAGTGCTTGCTTTTCTACAAGGTAAGAACAGAGTGCACCGTTCCCAGCGGCACTGCAATGCTAGGTCGATGCGTGGAGAGAAGGGAGCAAGCTCCAAATTTCTGCTCCTCTTGCCAAAAATCTGCTTAATATGTAGTCCTCATATAGAGGACATATCAGATATTAAACTGATAAGAACAGATACTACACTTGATCTTAGCCAAAAGGCCGAGAAGCGATAATCCACAATTGTTGGATGTCCAAGCTAACCTCTTGGCACAAATCTCCCTTGCTGTGGTACCCCGTTTGTAGGTGTGCATAACAATGGCTGCTCATCACCTCCGCCCAAGCTCTCCTTTGTGGACACCTGATTGCTGACCTAGACAGCTCTTTGACTTTTCAAAATTTCATAAGGCTCAGCCATACAGCAAAGCCTGCCAAAAATAGATTCAACTCATGTTTGTTCCTCTCCACGGAAGTCTTTAGTAAAAGGCGAAAGACTTGTGCGTTATGAAGAGAAACCAGAGTCAGCATGGCCCTCTGCTCGAGAGCAGCGGTGGAGCCTCTCGGTCACAGTCACCACCTTCGCGGTGGGCCTCTCTTTGCTTTCCGCATGTCAGATTCTAGTATACAACATTCCCACCACGCCCCCATCTGCCAACACAAATTATACAAGGCTTTATTTGCTCCTGCCCTGACTAGTGATTGGCTTTTAAGCCTTTTTAAGCGATACATCCCTGAACCACTTACATTGGGTCCAAAAGCGGACTCTGCTTTCTCACCAAGTCTCCCAGGAGATGTTGAGTGAAAACACGTTTCAGTTTTTGACAAATGCTTCTGATTCTATTTGGAATCCAGTTGATGCTCATTGTGACCCCGTGCAGAGTCATGCATAATCACTTCACAAGGCAGTGAGTCATAAGAGCAGTTTTGCACACTTGTCAAACTCTGCCAGGCCATTCCCTCAGTTTCATTGACCCAGTGTAGAATTCACCTTGAAACCTCCACAATTGTTTGAGTGTTTGCTTTTCTACAAGGTAAGAACAGAGTGCACCGTTCCCAGCGGCACTGCAATGCTAGGTTGATGCGTGGAGAGAAGGGAGCAAGCTCCAAATTTCTGCTCCTCTTGCCAAAAATCTGCTTAATATGTAGTCCTCATATAGAGGACATATCAGATATTAAACTGATAAGAACAGATACTACACTTGATCTTAGCCAAAAGGCCGAGAAGCGATAATCCACAAGTGTTGGATGTCCAAGCTAACCTCTTGGCACAAATCTCCCTTGCTGTGGTACCCCGTTTGTAGGTGTGCATAACAATGGCTGCTCATCACCTCCGCTCAAGCTCTCCTTTGTGGACACCTGATTGCTGATCTAGACAGCTCTTTGACTTTTCACAATTTCATAAGGCTCAGCCATACAGCAAAGCCTGCCAAAAATAGATTCAACTCATGTTTGTTCCTCTCCACGGAAGTCTTTAGTAAAAGGCGAAAGACTTGTGCGTTATGAAGAGAAACCAGAGTCAGCATGGCCCTCTGCTCGAGAGCAGCGGAGGAGCCTCTCGGTCACAGTCACCACCTTCGCGGTGGGCCTCTCTTTGCTTTCCGCATGTCAGATTCTAGTATACAACATTCCCACCACGCCCCCATCTGCCAACACAAATTATACAAGGCTTTATTTGCTCCTGCCCTGACTAATGATTGGCTTTTAAGCCTTTTTAAGCAATACATCCCTGAACCACTTACATTGGGTCCAAAAGCGGACTCTGCTTTCTCACCAAGTCTCCCAGGAGATGTTGAGTGAAAACACGTTTCAGTTTTTGACAAATGCTTCTGATTCTATTTGGAATCCAGTTGATGCTCATTGTGACCCCGTGCAGAGTCATGCATAATCACTTCACAAGGCAGTGAGTCATAAGAGCAGTATTGCACACTTGTCAAACTCTGCCAGGCCATTCCCTCAGTTTCATTCACCCAGTGTAGAATTCACCTTGAAACCTCCACAATTGTTTGAGTGTTTGGTTTTCTACAAGGTAAGAACAGAGTGCACCGTTCCCAGCGGCACTGCAATGCTAGGTCGATGCGTGGAGAGAAGGGAGCAAGCTCCAAATTTCTGCTCCTCTTGCCAAAAATCTGCTTAATATGTAGTCCTCATATAGAGCACATATCAGATATTAAACTGATAAGAACAGATACTACACTTGATCTTAGCCAAAAGGCCGAGAAGCGATAATCCACAAGTGTTGGATGTCCAAGCTAACCTCTTGGCACAAATCTCCCTTGCTGTGGTACCCCGTTTGTAGGTGTGCATAACAATGGCTGCTCATTACCTCCGCCCAAGCTCTCCTTTGTTGACACTTGATTGCTGACCTAGACAGCTCTTTGACTTTTCACAATTTCATAAGGCTCAGCCATACAGCAAAGCCTGCCAAAAATAGATTCAACTCATGTTTGTTCCTCTCCACGGAAGTCTTTAGTAAAAGGCGAAAGACTTGTGCGTTATGAAGAGAAACCAGAGTCAGCATGGCCCTCTGCTCGAGAGCAGCGGTGGAGCCTCTCGGTCACAGTCACCACCTTCGCGGTGGGCCTCTCTTTGCTTTCCGCATGTCAGATTCTAGTATACAACATTCCCACCACGCCCCCATCTGCCAACACAAATTATACAAGGCTTTATTTGCTCCTGCCCTAACTAGTGATTGGCTTTTAAGCCTTTTTAAGCAATACATCCCTGAACCACTTACATTGGGTCCAAAAGCGGACTCTGCTTTCTCACCAAGTCTCCCAGGAGATGTTGAGTGAAAACACGTTTCAGTTTTTGACAAATGCTTCTGATTCTATTTGGAATCCAGTTGATGCTCATTGTGACCCCGTGGAGATTCATGCATAATTGCTTCACAAGGCAGTGAGTCATCAGAGCAGTTTTGCACACTTGTCAAACTCTGCCAGGCCATTCCCTCAGTTTCATTGACCCAGTGTAGAATTCACCTTGAAACCTCCACAATTGTTTGAGTGTTTGCTTTTCTACAAGGTAAGAACAGAGTGCACCATTCCCAGCGGCACTGCAATGCTAGGTCGATGCGTGGAGAGAAGGGAGCAAGCTCCAAATTTCTGCTCCTCTTGCCAAAAATCTGCTTAATATGTAGTCCTCATATAGAGGACATATCAGATATTAAACTGATAAGAACAGATACTACACTTGATCTTAGCCAAAAGGCCGAGAAGCGATAATCCACAAGTGTTGGATGTCCAATCTAACCTCTTGGCACAAATCTCCCTTGCTGTGGTACCCCGTTTGTAGGTGTGCACAACAATGGCTGCTGCTCATCACCTCCGCCCAAGCTCTCCTTTGTGGACACTTGATTTCTGACCTAGACAGCTCTTTGACTTTTTACAATTTCATAAGGCTCAGCCATACAGCAAAGCCTGCCAAAAATAGATTCAACTCATGTTTGTTCCTCTCCACGGAAGTCTTTAGTAAAAGGCGAAAGACTTGTGCGCTATGAAGAGAAACCAGAGTCAGCATGGCCCTCTGCTCGAGAGCAGCAGTGGAGCCTCTCGGTCACAGTCACCACCTTCGCGGTGGGCCTCTCTTTGCTTTCCGCATGTCAGATTCTAGTATACAACATTCCCACCACGCCCCCATCTGCCAACACAAATTATACAAGGCTTTATTTGCTCCTGCCCTGACTAGTGATTGGCTTTTAAGCCTTTTTAAGCGATACATCCCTGAACCACTTACATTGGGTCCAAAAGCGGACTCTGCTTTCTCACCAAGTCTCCCAGGAGATGTTGAGTGAAAAAACGTTTCAGTTTTTGACAAACGCTTCTGATTCTATTTGGAATCTAGTTGATGCTTATTGTGACCCCATGCAGAGTCATGCATGATCGCTTTACAAGGCAGTGAGTCATCAGAGCAGTTTTGCACACTTGTCAAACTCTGCCAGGCCATTCCCTCAGTTTCATTGACCCAGTGTAGAATTCACCTTGAAACCTCCACAATTGTTTGAGTGTTTGCTTTTCTACAAGGTAAGAACAGAGTGCACCGTTCCCAGCGGCACTGCAATGCTAGGTCGATGCGTGGAGAGAAGGGAGCAAGCTCCAAATTTCTGCTCCTCTTGCCAAATATCTGCTTAATATGTAGTCCTCATATAGAGGACATATCATATATTAAACTGATAAGAACAGATACTACACTTGATCTTAGCCAAAAGGCCGAGAAGCGATAATCCACAAGTGTTGGATGTCCACGCTAACCTCTTGGCACAAATTTCCCTTGCTGTGGTACCCCGTTTGTAGGTGTGCATAACAATGGCTGCTGTTCATCACCTCCGCCCAAGCTCTCCTTTGTGGACACTTGATTTCTGACCTAGACAGCTCTTTGACTTTTCACAATTTCATAACGCTCAGCCATACAGCAAAGCCTGCCAAAAATAGATTCAACTCATGTTTGTTCCTCTCCACGGAAGTCTTTAGTAAAAGGCGAAAGACTTGTGCGTTATGAAGAGAAACCAGAGTCAGCATGGCCCTCTGCTCGAGAGCAGCGGTGGAGCCTCTCTGTCACAGTCACCACCTTCGCGGTGGGCCTCTCTTTGCTTTCCGCATGTCAGATTCTAGTATACAACATTCCCACCACGCCCCCATCTGCCAACACAAATTATACAAGGCTTTATTTGCTCCTGCCCTGACTAGTGATTGGCTTTTAAGCCTTTTTAAGCGATACATCCCTGAACCACTTACATTGGGTCCAAAAGCGGACTCTGCTTTCTCACCAAGTCTCCCAGGAGATGTTGAGTGAAAAAACGTTTCAGTTTTTGACAAACGCTTCTGATTCTATTTGGAATCTAGTTGATGCTCATTGTGACCCCGTGCAGAGTCATGCATGATCGCTTTACAAGGCAGTGAGTCATCAGAGCAGTTTTGCACACTTGTCAAACTCTGCCAGGCCATTCCCTCAGTTTCATTGACCCAGTGTAGAATTCACCTTGAAACCTCCACAATTGTTTGAGTGATTGCTTTTCTACAAGGTAAGAACAGAGTGCACCGTTCCCAGCGGCACTGCAATGCTAGGTCGATGCGTGGAGAGAAGGGAGCAAGCTCCAAATTTCTGCTCCTCTTGCCAAAAATCTGCTTAATATGTAGTCCTCATATAGAGGACATATCAGATATTAAACTGATAAGAACAGATACTACACTTGATCTTAGCCAAAAGGCCGAGAAGCGATAACCCACAAGTGTTGGATGTCCAACCTAACATCTTGGCACAAATCTCCCTTGCTGTGGTACCCCGTTTGTAGGTGTGCATAACAATGGCTGCTCATCACCTCCGCCCAAGCTCTCCTTTGTGGACACTTGATTGCTGACCTAAACAGCTCTTTGACTTTTCACAATTTCATAAGGCTCAGCCATACAGCAAAGCCTGCCAAAAATAGATTCAACTCATGTTTGTTCCTCTCCACGGAAGTCTTTAGTAAAAGGCGAAAGACTTGTGCGTTATGAAGAGAAACCAGAGTCAGCATGGCCCTCTGCTCGAGAGCAGCGGTGGAGCCTCTCGGTCACAGTCACCACCTTCGCGGTGGGCCTCTCTTTGCTTTCCGCATGTCAGATTCTAGTATACAACATTCCCACCACGCCCCCATCTGCCAACACAAATTATACAAGGCTTTATTTGCTCCTGCCCTGACTAGTGATTGGCTTTTAAGCCTTTTTAAGCAATACATCCTTGAACCACTTACATTGGGTCCAAAAGCGGACTCTGCTTTCTCACCAAGTCTCCCAGGAGATGTTGAGTGAAAACACGTTTCAGTTTTTGACAAATGCTTCTGATTCTATTTGGAATCCAGTTGATGCTCATTGTGACCCCGTGGAGATTCATGCATAATCGCTTCACAAGGCAGTGAGTCATCAGAGCAGTTTTGCACACTTGTCAAACTCTGCCAGGCCATTCCCTCAGTTTCATTGACCCAGTGTAGAATTCACCTTGAAACCTCCACAATTGTTTGAGTGCTTGCTTTTCTACAAGGTAAGAACAGAGTGCACCGTTCCCAGCGGCACTGCAATGCTAGGTCGATGCGTGGAGAGAAGGGAGCAAGCTCCAAATTTCTGCTCCTCTTGCCAAAAATCTGCTTAATATGTAGTCCTCATATAGAGGACATATCAGATATTAAACTGATAAGAACAGATACTACACTTGATCTTAGCCAAAAGGCCGAGAAGCGATAATCCACAATTGTTGGATGTCCAAGCTAACCTCTTGGCACAAATCTCCCTTGCTGTGGTACCCCGTTTGTAGGTGTGCATAACAATGGCTGCTCATCACCTCCGCCCAAGCTCTCCTTTGTGGACACCTGATTGCTGACCTAGACAGCTCTTTGACTTTTCAAAATTTCATAAGGCTCAGCCATACAGCAAAGCCTGCCAAAAATAGATTCAACTCATGTTTGTTCCTCTCCACGGAAGTCTTTAGTAAAAGGCGAAAGACTTGTGCGTTATGAAGAGAAACCAGAGTCAGCATGGCCCTCTGCTCGAGAGCAGCGGTGGAGCCTCTCGGTCACAGTCACCACCTTCGCGGTGGGCCTCTCTTTGCTTTCCGCATGTCAGATTCTAGTATACAACATTCCCACCACGCCCCCATCTGCCAACACAAATTATACAAGGCTTTATTTGCTCCTGCCCTGACTAGTGATTGGCTTTTAAGCCTTTTTAAGCGATACATCCCTGAACCACTTACATTGGGTCCAAAAGCGGACTCTGCTTTCTCACCAAGTCTCCCAGGAGATGTTGAGTGAAAACACGTTTCAGTTTTTGACAAATGCTTCTGATTCTATTTGGAATCCAGTTGATGCTCATTGTGACCCCGTGCAGAGTCATGCATAATCACTTCACAAGGCAGTGAGTCATAAGAGCAGTTTTGCACACTTGTCAAACTCTGCCAGGCCATTCCCTCAGTTTCATTGACCCAGTGTAGAATTCACCTTGAAACCTCCACAATTGTTTGAGTGTTTGCTTTTCTACAAGGTAAGAACAGAGTGCACCGTTCCCAGCGGCACTGCAATGCTAGGTCGATGCGTGGAGAGAAGGGAGCAAGCTCCAAATTTCTGCTCCTCTTGCCAAAAATCTGCTTAATATGTAGTCCTCATATAGAGGACATATCAGATATTAAACTGATAAGAACAGATACTACACTTGATCTTAGCCAAAAGGCCGAGAAGCGATAATCCACAAGTGTTGGATGTCCAAGCTAACCTCTTGGCACAAATCTCCCTTGCTGTGGTACCCCGTTTGTAGGTGTGCATAACAATGGCTGCTCATCACCTCCGCCCAAGCTCTCCTTTGTGGACACCTGATTGCTGACCTAGACAGCTCTTTGACTTTTCACAATTTCATAAGGCTCAGCCATACAGCAAAGCCTGCCAAAAATAGATTCAACTCATGTTTGTTCCTCTCCACGGAAGTCTTTAGTAAAAGGCGAAAGACTTGTGCGTTATGAAGAGAAACCAGAGTCAGCATGGCCCTCTGCTCGAGAGCAGCGGAGGAGCCTCTCGGTCACAGTCACCACCTTCGCGGTGGGCCTCTCTTTGCTTTCCGCATGTCAGATTCTAGTATACAACATTCCCACCACGCCCCCATCTGCCAACACAAATTATACAAGGCTTTATTTGCTCCTGCCCTGACAAATGATTGGCTTTTAAGCCTTTTTAAGCAATACATCCCTGAACCACTTACATTGGGTCCAAAAGCGGACTCTGCTTTCTCACCAAGTCTCCCAGGAGATGTTGAGTGAAAACACGTTTCAGTTTTTGACAAATGCTTCTGATTCTATTTGGAATCCAGTTGATGCTCATTGTGACCCCGTGCAGAGTCATGCATAATCACTTCACAAGGCAGTGAGTCATAAGAGCAGTATTGCACACTTGTCAAACTCTGCCAGGCCATTCCCTCAGTTTCATTCACCCAGTGTTGAATTCACCTTGAAACCTCCACAATTGTTTGGTTTTCTACAAGGTAAGAACAGAGTGCACCGTTCCCAGCGGCACTGCAATGCTAGGTCGATGCGTGGAGAGAAGGGAGCAAGCTCCAAATTTCTGCTCCTCTTGCCAAAAATCTGCTTAATCTGTAGTCCTCATATAGAGCACATATCAGATATTAAACTGATAAGAACAGATACTACACTTGATCTTAGCCAAAAGGCAGAGAAGCGATAATCCACAAGTGTTGGATGTCCAAGCTAACCTCTTGGCACAAATCTCCCTTGCTGTGGTACCCCGTTTGTAGGTGTGCATAACAATGGCTGCTCATTACCTCCGCCCAAGCTCTCCTTTGTTGACACTTGATTGCTGACCTAGACAGCTCTTTGACTTTTCACAATTTCATAAGGCTCAGCCATACAGCAAAGCCTGCCAAAAATAGATTCAACTCATGTTTGTTCCTCTCCACGGAAGTCTTTAGTAAAAGGCGAAAGACTTGTGCGTTATGAAGAGAAACCAGAGTCAGCATGGCCCTCTGCTCGAGAGCAGCGGTGGAGCCTCTCGGTCACAGTCACCACCTTCGCGGTGGGCCTCTCTTTGCTTTCCGCATGTCAGATTCTAGTATACAACATTCCCACCACGCCCCCATCTGCCAACACAAATTATACAAGGCTTTATTTGCTCCTGCCCTAACTAGTGATTGGCTTTTAAGCCTTTTTAAGCAATACATCCCTGAACCACTTACATTGGGTCCAAAAGCGGACTCTGCTTTCTCACCAAGTCTCCCAGGAGATGTTGAGTGAAAACACGTTTCAGTTTTTGACAAATGCTTCTGATTCTATTTGGAATCCAGTTGATGCTCATTGTGACCCCGTGGAGATTCATGCATAATTGCTTCACAAGGCAGTGAGTCATCAGAGCAGTTTTGCACACTTGTCAAACTCTGCCAGGCCATTCCCTCAGTTTCATTGACCCAGTGTAGAATTCACCTTGAAACCTCCACAATTGTTTGAGTGTTTGCTTTTCTACAAGGTAAGAACAGAGTGCACCATTCCCAGCGGCACTGCAATGCTAGGTCGATGCGTGGAGAGAAGGGAGCAAGCTCCAAATTTCTGCTCCTCTTGCCAAAAATCTGCTTAATATGTAGTCCTCATATAGAGGACATATCAGATATTAAACTAATAAGAACAGATACTACACTTAATCTTAGCCAAAAGGCCGAGAAGCGATAATCCACAAGTGTTGGATGTCCAATCTAACCTCTTGGCACAAATCTCCCTTGCTGTGGTACCCCGTTTGTAGGTGTGCACAACAATGGCTGCTGCTCATCACCTCCGCCCAAGCTCTCCTTTGTGGACACTTGATTTCTGACCTAGACAGCTCTTTGACTTTTTACAATTTCATAAGGCTCAGCCATACAGCAAAGCCTGCCAAAAATAGATTCAACTCATGTTTGTTCCTCTCCACGGAAGTCTTTAGTAAAAGGCGAAAGACTTGTGCGCTATGAAGAGAAACCAGAGTCAGCATGGCCCTCTGCTCGAGAGCAGCGGTGGAGCCTCTCGGTCACAGTCACCACCTTCGCGGTGGGCCTCTCTTTGCTTTCCGCATGTCAGATTCTAGTATACAACATTCCCACCACGCCCCCATCTGCCAACACAAATTATACAAGGCTTTATTTGCTCCTGCCCTGACTAGTGATTGGCTTTTAAGCCTTTTTAAGCGATACATCCCTGAACCACTTACATTGGGTCCAAAAGCGGACTCTGCTTTCTCACCAAGTCTCCCAGGAGATGTTGAGTGAAAAAACGTTTCAGTTTTTGACAAACGCTTCTGATTCTATTTGGAATCTAGTTGATGCTTATTGTGACCCCGTGCAGAGTCATGCATGATCGCTTTACAAGGCAGTGAGTCATCAGAGCAGTTTTGCACACTTGTCAAACTCTGCCAGGCCATTCCCTCAGTTTCATTGACCCAGTGTAGAATTCACCTTGAAACCTCCACAATTGTTTGAGTGTTTGCTTTTCTACAAGGTAAGAACAGAGTGCACCGTTCCCAGCGGCACTGCAATGCTAGGTCGATGCGTGGAGAGAAGGGAGCAAGCTCCAAATTTCTGCTCCTCTTGCCAAAAATCTGCTTAATATGTAGTCCTCATATAGAGCACATATCAGATATTAAACTGATAAGAACAGATACTACACTTGATCTTAGCCAAAAGGCCGAGAAGCGATAATCCACAAGTGTTGGATGTCCAAGCTAACCTCTTGGCACAAATCTCCCTTGCTGTGGTACCCCGTTTGTAGGTGTGCATAACAATGGCTGCTCATTACCTCCGCCCAAGCTCTCCTTTGTTGACACTTGATTGCTGACCTAGACAGCTCTTTGACTTTTCACAATTTCATAAGGCTCAGCCATACAGCAAAGCCTGCCAAAAATAGATTCAACTCATGTTTGTTCCTCTCCACGGAAGTCTTTAGTAAAAGGCGAAAGACTTGTGCGTTATGAAGAGAAACCAGAGTCAGCATGGCCCTCTGCTCGAGAGCAGCGGTGGAGCCTCTCGGTCACAGTCACCACCTTCGCGGTGGGCCTCTCTTTGCTTTCCGCATGTCAGATTCTAGTATACAACATTCCCACCACGCCCCCATCTGCCAACACAAATTATACAAGGCTTTATTTGCTCCTGCCCTAACTAGTGATTGGCTTTTAAGCCTTTTTAAGCAATACATCCCTGAACCACTTACATTGGGTCCAAAAGCGGACTCTGCTTTCTCACCAAGTCTCCCAGGAGATGTTGAGTGAAAACACGTTTCAGTTTTTGACAAATGCTTCTGATTCTATTTGGAATCCAGTTGATGCTCATTGTGACCCCGTGGAGATTCATGCATAATTGCTTCACAAGGCAGTGAGTCATCAGAGCAGTTTTGCACACTTGTCAAACTCTGCCAGGCCATTCCCTCAGTTTCATTGACCCAGTGTAGAATTCACCTTGAAACCTCCACAATTGTTTGAGTGTTTGCTTTTCTACAAGGTAAGAACAGAGTGCACCATTCCCAGCGGCACTGCAATGCTAGGTCGATGCGTGGAGAGAAGGGAGCAAGCTCCAAATTTCTGCTCCTCTTGCCAAAAATCTGCTTAATATGTAGTCCTCATATAGAGGACATATCAGATATTAAACTGATAAGAACAGATTTTTTTTTTTTTTGGAATTTTTTTTTATTTAATTCACTCATGAGCAGTACAATACTTTACATTACAAAGATCATCATCCCTCCACATCTTAAGACCTCCAGAATTCCTGATAAGAACAGATACTACACTTAATCTTAGCCAAAAGGCCGAGAAGCGATAATCCACAAGTGTTGGATGTCCAATCTAACCTCTTGGCACAAATCTCCCTTGCTGTGGTACCCCGTTTGTAGGTGTGCACAACAATGGCTGCTGCTCATCACCTCCGCCCAAGCTCTCCTTTGTGGACACTTGATTTCTGACCTAGACAGCTCTTTGACTTTTTACAATTTCATAAGGCTCAGCCATACAGCAAAGCCTGCCAAAAATAGATTCAACTCATGTTTGTTCCTCTCCACGGAAGTCTTTAGTAAAAGGCGAAAGACTTGTGCGCTATGAAGAGAAACCAGAGTCAGCATGGCCCTCTGCTCGAGAGCAGCGGTGGAGCCTCTCGGTCACAGTCACCACCTTCGCGGTGGGCCTCTCTTTGCTTTCCGCATGTCAGATTCTAGTATACAACATTCCCACCACGCCCCCATCTGCCAACACAAATTATACAAGGCTTTATTTGCTCCTGCCCTGACTAGTGATTGGCTTTTAAGCCTTTTTAAGCGATACATCCCTGAACCACTTACATTGGGTCCAAAAGCGGACTCTGCTTTCTCACCAAGTCTCCCAGGAGATGTTGAGTGAAAAAACGTTTCAGTTTTTGACAAACGCTTCTGATTCTATTTGGAATCTAGTTGATGCTTATTGTGACCCCGTGCAGAGTCATGCATGATCGCTTTACAAGGCAGTGAGTCATCAGAGCAGTTTTGCACACTTGTCAAACTCTGCCAGGCCATTCCCTCAGTTTCATTGACCCAGTGTAGAATTCACCTTGAAACCTCCACAATTGTTTGAGTGTTTGCTTTTCTACAAGGTAAGAACAGAGTGCACCGTTCCCAGCGGCACTGCAATGCTAGGTCGATGCGTGGAGAGAAGGGAGCAAGCTCCAAATTTCTGCTCCTCTTGCCAAATATCTGCTTAATATGTAGTCCTCATATAGAGGACATATCAGATATTAAACTGATAAGAACAGATACTACACTTGATCTTAGCCAAAAGGCCGAGAAGCGATAATCCACAAGTGTTGGATGTCCACGCTAACCTCTTGGCACAAATTTCCCTTGCTGTGGTACCCCGTTTGTAGGTGTGCATAACAATGGCTGCTGTTCATCACCTCCGCCCAAGCTCTCCTTTGTGGACACTTGATTTCTGACCTAGACAGCTCTTTGACTTTTCACAATTTCATAACGCTCAGCCATACAGCAAAGCCTGCCAAAAATAGATTCAACTCATGTTTGTTCCTCTCCACGGAAGTCTTTAGTAAAAGGCGAAAGACTTGTGCGTTATGAAGAGAAACCAGAGTCAGCATGGCCCTCTGCTCGAGAGCAGCGGTGGAGCCTCTCTGTCACAGTCACCACCTTCGCGGTGGGCCTCTCTTTGCTTTCCGCATGTCAGATTCTAGTATACAACATTCCCACCACGCCCCCATCTGCCAACACAAATTATACAAGGCTTTATTTGCTCCTGCCCTGACTAGTGATTGGCTTTTAAGCCTTTTTAAGCGATACATCCCTGAACCACTTACATTGGGTCCAAAAGCGGACTCTGCTTTCTCACCAAGTCTCCCAGGAGATGTTGAGTGAAAAAACGTTTCAGTTTTTGACAAACGCTTCTGATTCTATTTGGAATCTAGTTGATGCTCATTGTGACCCCGTGCAGAGTCATGCATGATCGCTTTACAAGGCAGTGAGTCATCAGAGCAGTTTTGCACACTTGTCAAACTCTGCCAGGCCATTCCCTCAGTTTCATTGACCCAGTGTAGAATTCACCTTGAAACCTCCACAATTGTTTGAGTGATTGCTTTTCTACAAGGTAAGAACAGAGTGCACCGTTACCAGCGGCACTGCAATGCTAGGTCGATGCGTGGAGAGAAGGGAGCAAGCTCCAAATTTCTGCTCCTCTTGCCAAAAATCTGCTTAATATGTAGTCCTCATATAGAGGACATATCAGATATTAAACTGATAAGAACAGATACTACACTTGATCTTAGCCAAAAGGCCGAGAAGCGATACTCCACAAGTGTTGGATGTCCAAGCTAACCTCTTGGCACAAATCTCCCTTGCTGTGGTACCCCGTTTGTAGGTGTGCATAACAATGGCTGCTCATCACCTCCGCCCAAGCTCTCCTTTGTGGACACCTGATTGCTGACCTAGACAGCTCTTTGACTTTTCACAATTTCATAAGGCTCAGCCATACAGCAAAGCCTGCCAAAAATAGATTCAACTCATGTTTGTTCCTCTCCACGGAAGTCTTTAGTAAAAGGCGAAAGACTTGTGCGTTATGAAGAGAAACCAGAGTCAGCATGGCCCTCTGCTCGAGAGCAGCGGTGGAGCCTCTCGGTCACAGTCACCACCTTCGCGGTGGGCCTCTCTTTGCTTTGCGCATGTCAGATTCTAGTATACAACATTCCCACCACGCCCCCATCTGCCAACACAAATTATACAAGGCTTTATTTGCTCCTGCCCTGACTAGTGATTGGCTTTTAAGCCTTTTTCAGCGATACATCCCTGAACCACTTACATTGGGTCCAAAAGCGGACTCTGCTTTCTCACCAAGTCTCCCAGGAGATGTTGAGTGAAAACACGTTTCAGTTTTTGACAAATGCTTCTGATTCTATTTGGAATCCAGTTGATGCTCATTGTGACCCCGTGCAGAGTCATGCATAATCACTTCACAAGGCAGTGAGTCATAAGAGCAGTTTTGCACACTTGTCAAACTCTGCCAGGCCATTCCCTCAGTTTCATTGACCCAGTGTAGAATTCACCTTGAAACCTCCACAATTGTTTGAGTGTTTGCTTTTCTACAAGGTAAGAACAGAGTGCACCGTTCCCAGCGGCACTGCAATGCTAGGTCGATGCGTGGAGAGAAGGGAGCAAGCTCCAAATTTCTGCTCCTCTTGCCAAAAATCTGCTTAATATGTAGTCCTCATATAGAGGACATATCAGATATCAAACTGATAAGAACAGATACTACACTTGATCTTAGCCAAAATGCCGAGAAGCGATAATCCACAAGTGTTGGATGTCCAAGCCAACCTCTTGGCACAAATCTCCCTTGCTGTGGTACCCCGTTTGTAGGTGTGCATAACAATGGCTGCTCATCACCTCCGCCCAAGCTCTCCTTTGTGGACACCTGATTGCTGACCTAGACAGCTCTATGACTTTTCACAATTTCATAAGGCTCAGCCATACAGCAAAGCCTGCCAAAAATAGATTCAACTCATGTTTGTTCCTCTCCACGGAAGTCTTTAGTAAAAGGCGAAAGACTTGTGCTTTATGAAGAGAAACCAGAGTCAGCATGGCCCTCTGCTCGAGAGCAGCGGTGGACCCTCTCGGTCACAGTCACCACCTTCGCGGTGGGCCTCTCTTTGCTTTCCGCATGTCAGATTCTAGTATACAACATTCCCACCACGCCCCCATCTGCCAACACAAATTATACAAGGCTTTATTTGCTCCTGCCCTGACTAGTGATTGGCTTTTAAGCCTTTTTAAGCAATACATCCCTGAACCACTTACATTGGGTCCAAAAGCGGACTCTGCTTTCTCACCAAGTCTCCCAGGAGATGTTGAGTGAAAACACGTTTCAGTTTTTGACAAATGCTTCTGATTCTATTTGGAATCCAGTTGATGCTCATTGTGACCCCGTGCAGATTCATGCATAATCGCTTCACAAGGCAGTGAGTCATCAGAGCAGTTTTGCACACTTGTCAAACTCTGCCAGGCCATTCCCTCAGTTTCATTGACCCAGTGTAGAATTCACCTTGAAACCTCCACAATTGTTTGAGTGTTTGCTTTTCTACAAGGTAAGAACAGAGTGCACCGTTCCCAGCGGCACTGCAATGCTAGGTCGATGCGTGGAGAGAAGGGAGCAAGCTCCAAATTTCTGCTCCTCTTGCCAAAAATCTGCTTAATATGTAGTCCTCATATAGAGGACATATCAGATATTAAACTGATAAGAACAGATTTTTTTTTTTTTTTGTTTTTTTTTTTGGAATATTTTTTTATTTAATTCACTCATGAGCGGTACAATACTTTACATTACAAAGATCATCATCTCTCCACACCTTAAGACCTCCAGAATTCTATCGGACTAAAAGAAAATAAGAGGAGGTACAATAAAAGACTCTTTCATGAGTTCAGTCTACAGATTGTCAAAAATAATTTTCCATCGATCTTTAATTGAGTCGATGCCCCATTTGCTCGCCTCCAATTTAAGTTTTCGCCGCATAATGTCTTCAATACTGTGTGTAGTGTTTTCTATCGACCACTTTTCCGTCTCATTTATTATACTACCTCTTACCTCCCATAACTTAGCCTTCACAATTGATGTAAGTTCTAAGGCTTTGCACACACCTTTGTCCCCCTCTAAACTAAAATCCATGAACAGAACTTTTTCCCAGTTCACCTCTTTTAGAAAACCGAATCTTTGGCCCAATTTCTTCCACAATTGTTTTGCAAAGGGACATTCAAATAATGCATGTTCCACGGTTTCTACCCCATTGCATCCACGTCTTGGGCATATCCTATTTAATGTTAAATCATGATTAAATAGAGTATTCCTCACAGGTAATTTCCTATGAAGCACCAACCAATTAAAATCTCTTAATCTGTTTTCTAGACTCTTGCATTGGGTTCTTCTCCACACGTCACTATGAACATGCAAACCATCTTTAGGGTCAAATTTAGCAATCAACGTTTCATACAGCTTTTTGTGATTAACTACTGAATCTCTTTTCCAACACTCCTTGTATTTCTTTGCCCAACTTATCATTTTTTTATAATGATCTGGCATGACCTCTGCTTTCGGAAAACTGTTTTCCCATTTCGCCACAAGAGGTCTCAGATGAATAGAGAGCCAGAATTTAATCAATGGTTGGCATTTGTGTTCAGGTGGGTTTAACATTATTCTACATGTATTTGAAAAAAACAAAACTTTGAACTTCAAACCTAAATTTGGCATGTCCCTACCACCTCTTTCGACCGGCTGATACATTGTAGCTCTTTTAATGTATTCATACCCTCCCCATATGAACTGAAACAGAGATTTTTGAAGTTTTAAACAAACTAAAGCCGGCATGGGGAAAATATAAGCCACATGAAGTAATGTCGGCAATAAATCAGATTTAATAACCAAAATCTTACCACTAATGGACAGCCTTCTTAATTTCCACATATTTAGTTTTTTCAGCACTATTCCCAATTTTGTCTCCCAATTAGTTTCTCCATCATTGTTATTTCCAAAGGATATTCCCAGTAAAGTCATTGGCCCCGCACACAGAGAGAACCCTAAAGGGTTATCAACTCTGTCCTTCCACTTTCCAAAGTATTTGATTTGGGATTTTCCTGTATTGACTCTAGAACCAGAAGCAACTGAGAATGTGTCGATGACCTGCATAGCTTCGCGCAGACAGAAATCATCTTTTAAATACAGTACAGTGTCATCTGCATACTGGGATATGGTCAAGGATTCACCACCAGGCAGCTGTATACCCTTGATGTTAACATTTTTCCTGATTGCACATGCCAGCGTTTCAATGAATAGCACATACAAGGGGGCTGATGCTGGACATCCCTGTCTGACCCCTCTGGTTTGTTTAAAGAATTCACCAAGGTTGCCATTAACATTAACACTGCTTCCGACTTCTGTGTATAAAATCCTCAACCAACTCCTGAATCTAGCACCGAAGCCAAATTTCTTTAGTGTCCTAAACAAAAAATTGTGATCAACTCTGTCAAAGGCTTTTTCCTGGTCAAGACTGAGGACAATTAGTGGTATATTTCTGTCCTGAGAATAAGATAATATATCTCTATGCATTTGTAAATTCCAGTTTAGTTGCCTGCCAGGTACTGCACATGTCTGATCTGAGCCGATGATTAAGGGTAGAGCTGACACCAAACGGTTTGTCAAAACCTTACTAAAAATCTTATAATCTGTACAAAGCATTGTTAGAGGCCTGTAGTTTGATATTTTGTTGACATCACCTTTTTTAAACAGCAGGGATATCACCCCTTTTCTCATGGATTCCCCCATAATCCCAGATGTACATATATAAGTGAACAACTCTAACAGCCATGACCCAATGTCTTCCCAAAATATTATATAAAATTCTTTTGTGATCCCATCTATTCCTGGCACCTTGCCCTTTTTCAAAGACATGGTTGCCCTCAGGATTTCTTCTAAAGTAAAATCTTTATCTAGCTCTGTTCTCAGATCTTCAGGTATGAATCTGTCTATATTGTCTAACAATGTTGCACCTTTCATGTAGTCAACCTTTTCTGCTTTAAAAAACGTAGAAAAATGATTAGAGATAACTTGAGCAATCCCATCAGGATCGTTAATCTCCTCACCTGTTTCATTTAAAACGGAAACTATGCTCCTCCTCTTTGCCTGTGCTTTGGACTGTCTAAAGAAGTAGGGGGAACACTTTTCGTCACTCTCCCACTTCTCTCTAAGACACCGGAATTTATAGGCCTCTGCTCTGTTGTGAAAAAATAACCTCTGTTTATCTTGCAAATGTTTCAGCAAGTCCTTATCATTTTGTCCACCTGCATTTCTCTGTTCCATTAATTTATTTATGGCTTTTTGCAGTCGGTAGTATAATTTAAATTCCTCTTTCCTTGATTCTTTTGAGTAATTCTGTGTGTAGTATCTAATACGCAGCTTTGTGCTTTCCCACCATTCACAGACATTTTCATAAAATACTCTCATATGAAAGCAATCTTTTAGAAAACACTTTAATGCTACCCTAAACTGCTGGAGCTCTAGAATATTGTTGTTTAATTTCCAATACCCTTTACCATTTTTGATCATCATTGAGGTTAGTTTTACTGAGAGCATGTTGTGATCTGTGTAAAAAACTGGTGATACTTTCGCCCCTGTCACCTGAAATTCTACCGGACAAAATATATAGTCTATCCTACTCTTCGCCACTCTACTATTTGACCATGTGAAGCCAAGATCGTCTGGGTTAGCTTTTTTATATGAATCCACCAAATTATACTTTGTAACAATATTTATTAAACTGGCATCGGCCTTGCTGCCCTCACTTTGGGAATTGAAGTCTCCTCCAATTACCACATGGCGGTTGGTCATGAAAGCAGTGTCCAGACTAAGAAAAAGCTCCCTTCTCTCCTTTGGAGAAGAGTGGGCATATATGTTAATAACTCTTAACCCCTTTCCCTTCCAGTCAATATCTGTTACCAAAACCCTCCCCTGTACCACTGAAAAACTGCCAACCACTTGGACTTCATTATTCCCACATAGTGTTCCCACCCCAGATGAATGGACCCCCCCAATGCTCCACCTAGATTCACCTTTGGTCCACTCTTTTGAGAATAGGTTCACGTCGTCTTCATTTTTCAAGTGGACCTCTTGCAAAAGGCATAAAGAAAAGTTGATTGAACATAAATGAGAAAAGACCACTTCCCTTTTGGCCTTGTTCCTCAAACCTCTAACATTTATGGAAACTATATGTAATGAGGACATTCTGGTAAATGAGGAATGAGACAAAAAACAAAACAAACAAACAAACCATCAAAGACGAGACACTGTGTTTTCTCTAATTTTCAACTTCACAGTCAAATTCAATGCCTTCCCTATGTGTCTTTTCCTCGGGCACCGCGTGCCTTGAGTTGGGGGTATTACCCTCTGGAAGCAATGAGCATTGCTCTGAAACCAAATCCCTGTCAGAGTTGTTCGGAGCCAGGGACTCCACCAGGACACACCCGGACGGGGGCTTGCTGCCGTCAGAGTCTGTCACCTCAGTCTGCACTGGAATTTGTCCATGCTTCCACCCTCCAGCCCATCCACCCTGGCAGCAGCCTTCACATCCTGATCGCTGTTCACCTGCAGCCCCTCCATCTCCCCTTCCTCCTGCGACTCCTCCACAACCTCAGAAAGAACACTGAACACGCTATCCACTCCCAGGGGCACAGCGCTTGTCTCGATCCTCCTTTTTTTCCCCTTGCCTCCCCTGCTTTCCACTGTGGTCCACTCAGGAACAGGTTGGCTCTCCTCTGAGGTTGTAGTCTCCTCCCCCTTCTTCTTCTCTGGGGGAGGTGCTCGTTCAGGTGGATCAACCACATTTGCCTCAATCTCATTGTCACCAAACATTTGATCAATTACCTCGTTAATTGCTCTCAGGGAGGAGGCATCAGGATCTTCGCACATTGGTCGCCTTACAATGCTTGCATAGGAGGAGCGGACCTCAGGGCAGTGCTTAAATAAATGTCCTTCAGACCCACAAAGATTGCATTTTCTGGAACGGTCACAAGTCCCCATTTTGTGTCCTAGACCCTTGCAATTTCTGCACCTCACCTGCGTGCAGGATTCTGCCGTGTGACCAAAGTCTGTGCATTTTCTGCAGTAAATAGGCTGGCCCGAGTAGTACAGATATCCTCTATTTGTGCCTATGGTGAAGGAGGCAGGGGGGTGGTGGTAGCCATCGTGACCATCTGGGTCATCCTTCAGCCGCACACGACATTGTCTTTTTCCAGTCCAAACGTCAAGAGAGTCCCTGATTTCCCTCATGCTCGAAATCACTGTCACATGCTTAGAAAGGAAGTATCTGGTTGCTTCTTCAGTTACCCAGGGATTATAGTTATGAATTGTGATAACCCGCTCACCAGTTCGGCAAAGGCTTTGAATCTGGTACTCCCTCAGTGGTCCATCAGCCAAACGATCAGCCAACCTTTTCGTTTCCTCCATCTTGGTGAGATTATAGAACGTAACATCAAAAAAACGGTCGGTGGCATTTCTCTGCAAGCAGAGGAGGTCATCTATCTTGAGGGACAAGGCTCCAAAAAGAATATTAACTCCAAATTCTCTCCTATCCAAAAAAACTTCAGTATTCTTCCAAATGAATCTCAAAGTATTTTTCAGCACGGGAAGTCCCTGCTGTGAAACTGTTGCTGACGTCATTATGACAATCCACTTCCGCAAACCCTTCTCACCTGGCTAGATCTTAGCCAAAAGGCCGAGAAGCGATAATCCACAAGTGTTGGATGTCCAAGCTAACCTCTTGGCACAAATCTCCCTTGCTGTGGTACCCCGTTTGTAGGTGTGCATAACAATGGCTGCTCATCACCTCCGCCCAAGCTCTCCTTTGTGGACACCTGATTGCTGACCTAGACAGCTCTTTGACTTTTCACAATTTCATAAGGCTCAGCCATACAGCAAAGCCTGCCAAAAATAGATTCAACTCATGTTTGTTCCTCTCCACGGAAGTCTTTAGTAAAAGGCGAAAGACTTGTGCGTTATGAAGAGAAACCAGAGTCAGCATGGCCCTCTGCTCGAGAGCAGCGGTGGAGCCTCTCGGTCACAGTCACCACCTTCGCGGTGGGCCTCTCTTTGCTTTCCGCATGTCAGATTCTAGTATACAACATTCCCACCACGCCCCCATCTGCCAACACAAATTATACAAGGCTTTATTTGCTCCTGCCCTGACTAGTGATTGGCTTTTAAGCCTTTTTAAGCGATACATCCCTGAACCACTTACATTGGGTCCAAAAGCGGACTCTGCTTTCTCACCAAGTCTCCCAGGAGATGTTGAGTGAAAACACGTTTCAGTTTTTGACAAATGCTTCTGATTCTATTTGGAATCCAGTTGATGCTCATTGTGACCCCGTGCAGAGTCATGCATAATCACTTCACAAGGCAGTGAGTCATAAGAGCAGTTTTGCACACTTGTCAAACTCTGCCAGGCCATTCCCTCAGTTTCATTGACCCAGTGTAGAATTCACCTTGAAACCTCCACAATTGTTTGAGTGTTTGCTTTTCTACAAGGTAAGAACAGAGTGCACCGTTCCCAGCGGCACTGCAATGCTAGGTCGATGCGTGGAGAGAAGGGAGCAAGCTCCAAATTTCTGCTCCTCTTGCCAAAAATCTGCTTAATATGTAGTCCTCATATAGAGGACATATCAGATATTAAACTGATAAGAACAGATACTACACTTGATCTTAGCCAAAAGGCCGAGAAGCGATAATCCACAAGTGTTGGATGTCCAAGCTAACCTCTTGGCACAAATCTCCCTTGCTGTGGTACCCCGTTTGTAGGTGTGCATAACAATGGCTGCTCATCACCTCCGCCCAAGCTCTCCTTTGTGGACACCTGATTGCTGACCTAGACAGCTCTTTGACTTTTCACAATTTCATAAGGCTCAGCCATACAGCAAAGCCTGCCAAAAATAGATTCAACTCATGTTTGTTCCTCTCCACGGAAGTCTTTAGTAAAAGGCGAAAGACTTGTGCGTTATGAAGAGAAACCAGAGTCAGCATGGCCCTCTGCTCGAGAGCAGCGGTGGAGCCTCTCGGTCACAGTCACCACCTTCGCGGTGGGCCTCTCTTTGCTTTCCGCATGTCAGATTCTAGTATACAACATTCCCACCACGCCCCCATCTGCCAACACAAATTATACAAGGCTTTATTTGCTCCTGCCCTGACTAATGATTGGCTTTTAAGCCTTTTTAAGCAATACATCCCTGAACCACTTACATTGGGTCCAAAAGCGGACTCTGCTTTCTCACCAAGTCTCCCAGGAGATGTTGAGTGAAAACACGTTTCAGTTTTTGACAAATGCTTCTGATTCTATTTGGAATCCAGTTGATGCTCATTGTGACCCCGTGCAGAGTCATGCATAATCACTTCACAAGGCAGTGAGTCATAAGAGCAGTTTTGCACACTTGTCAAACTCTGCCAGGCCATTCCCTCAGTTTCATTCACCCAGTGTAGAATTCACCTTGAAACCTCCACAATTGTTTGAGTGTTTGCTTTTCTACAAGGTAAGAACAGAGTGCACCGTTCCCAGCGGCACTGCAATGCTAGGTCGATGCGTGGAGAGAAGGGAGCAAGCTCCAAATTTCTGCTCCTCTTGCCAAAAATCTGCTTAATATGTAGTCCTCATATAGAGCACATATCAGATATTAAACTGATAAGAACAGATACTACACTTGATCTTAGCCAAAAGGCCGAGAAGCGATAATCCACAAGTGTTGGATGTCCAAGCTAACCTCTTGGCACAAATCTCCCTTGCTGTGGTACCCCGTTTGTAGGTGTGCATAACAATGGCTGCTCATTACCTCCGCCCAAGCTCTCCTTTGTGGACACTTGATTGCTGACCTAGACAGCTCTTTGACTTTTCACAATTTCATAAGGCTCAGCCATACAGCAAAGCCTGCCAAAAATAGATTCAACTCATGTTTGTTCCTCTCCACGGAAGTCTTTAGTAAAAGGCGAAAGACTTGTGCGTTATGAAGAGAAACCAGAGTCAGCATGGCCCTCTGCTCGAGAGCAGCGGTGGAGCCTCTCGGTCACAGTCACCACCTTCGCGGTGGGCCTCTCTTTGCTTTCCGCATGTCAGATTCTAGTATACAACATTCCCACCACGCCCCCATCTGCCAACACAAATTACACAAGGCTTTATTTGCTCCTGCCCTGACTAGTGATTGGCTTTTAAGCCTTTTTAAGCAATACATCCCTGAACCACTTACATTGGGTCCAAAAGCGGACTCTGCTTTCTCACCAAGTCTCCCAGGAGATGTTGAGTGAAAACACGTTTCAGTTTTTGACAAATGCTTCTGATTCTATTTGGAATCCAGTTGATGCTCATTGTGACCCCGTGGAGATTCATGCATAATCGCTTCACAAGGCAGTGAGTCATCAGAGCAGTTTTGCACACTTGTCAAACTCTGCCAGGCCATTCCCTCAGTTTCATTGACCCAGTGTAGAATTCACCTTGAAACCTCCACAATTGTTTGAGTATTTGCTTTTCTACAAGGTAAGAACAGAGTGCACCATTCCCAGCGGCACTGCAATGCTAGGTCGATGCGTGGAGAGAAGGGAGCAAGCTCCAAATTTCTGCTCCTCTTGCCAAAAATCTGCTTAATATGTAGTCCTCATATAGAGGACATATCAGATATTAAACTGATAAGAACAGATACTACACTTGATCTTAGAGAAAAAGGCCGAGAAGCGATAATCCACAAGTGTTGGATGTCCAAGCCAACCTCTTGGCACAAATCTCCCTTGCTGTGGTACCCCGTTTGTAGGTGTGCATAACAATGGCTGCTCATCACCTCCACCCAAGCTCTCCTTTGTGGACACCTGATTGCTGACCTAGACAGCTCTTTGACTTTTCACAATTTCATAAGGCTCAGCCATACAGCAAAGCCTGCCAAAAATAGATTCAACTCATGTTTGTTCCTCTCCACGGAAGTCTTTAGTAAAAGGCGAAAGACTTGTGCGTTATGAAGAGAAACCAGAGTCAGCATGGCCCTCTGCTCGAGAGCAGCGGTGGAGCCTCTCGGTCACAGTCACCACCTTCGCGGTGGGCCTCTCTTTGCTTTCCGCATGTCAGATTCTAGTATACAACATTCCCACCACGCCCCCATCTGCCAACACAAATTATACAAGGCTTTATTTGCTCCTGCCCTGACTAGTGATTGGCTTTTAAGCCTTTTTAAGCAATACATCCCTGAACCACTTACATTGGGTCCAAAAGCGGACTCTGCTTTCTCACCAGGTCTCCCAGGAGATGTTGAGTGAAAACACGTTTCAGTTTTTGACAAATGCTTCTGATTCTATTTGGAATCCAGTTGATGCTCATTGTGACCCCGTGCAGATTCATGCATAATCGCTTCACAAGGCAGTGAGTCATCAGAGCAGTTTTGCACACATGTCAAACTCTGCCAGGCCATTCCCTCAGTTTTATTGACCCAGTGTAGAATTCACCTTAAAACCTCCACAATTGTTTGAGTGTTTGCTTTTCTACAAGGTAAGAACAGAGAGCACCGTGCCCAGCGGCACTGCAATGCTAGGCCAATGCTCGGAGAGAAGGGAGCAAGCTCCAAATTTCTGCTCCTCTTGCCAAAAATCTGCTTAATATGTAGTCCTCATATAGAGGACATATCAGATATTAAACTGATAAGAACAGATACTACACTTGATCTTAGCCAAAAGGCCGAGAAGCGATAATCCACAAGTGTTGGATGTCCAAGCCAACCTCTTGGCACAAATCTCCCTTGCTGTGGTACCCCGTTTGTAGGTGTGCATAACAATGGCTGCTCATCACCTCCGCCCAAGCTCTCCTTTGTGGACACCTGATTGCTGACCTAGACAGCTCTTTGACTTTTCACAATTTCATAAGGCTCAGCCATACAGCAAAGCCTGCCAAAAATAGATTCAACTCATGTTTGTTCCTCTCCACGGAAGTCTTTAGTAAAAGGCGAAAGACTTGTGCGTTATGAAGAGAAACCAGAGTCAGCATGGCCCTCTGCTCGAGAGCAGCGGTGGAGCCTCTCGGTCACAGTCACCACCTTCGCGGTGGGCCTCTCTTTGCTTTCCGCATGTCAGATTCTAGTATACAACATTCCAACCACGCCCCCATCTGCCAACACAAATTATACAAGGCTTTATTTGCTCCTGCCCTGACTAGTGATTGGCTTTTAAGCCTTTTTAAGCAATACATCCCTGAACCACTTACATTGGGTCCAAAAGCGGACTCTGCTTTCTCACCAAGTCTCCCAGGAGATGTTGAGTGAAAACACGTTTCAGTTTTTGACAAATGCTTCTGATTCTATTTGGAATCCAGTTGATGCTCATTGTGACCCCGTGGAGATTCATGCATAATCGCTTCACAAGGCAGTGAGTCATCAGAGCAGTTTTGCACACTTGTCAAACTCTGCCAGGCCATTCCCTCAGTTTCATTGACCCAGTGTAGAATTCACCTTGAAACCTCCACAATTGTTTGAGTATTTGCTTTTCTACAAGGTAAGAACAGAGTGCACCATTCCCAGCGGCACTGCAATGCTAGGTCGATGCGTGGAGAGAAGGGAGCAAGCTCCAAATTTCTGCTCCTCTTGCCAAAAATCTGCTTAATATGTAGTCCTCATATAGAGGACATATCAGATATTAAACTGATAAGAACAGATACTACACTTGATCTTAGCCAAAAGGCCGAGAAGCGATAATCCACAAGTGTTGGATGTCCAAGCCAACCTCTTGGCACAAATCTCCCTTGCTGTGGTACCCCGTTTGTAGGTGTGCATAACAATGGCTGCTCATCACCTCCACCCAAGCTCTCCTTTGTGGACACCTGATTGCTGACCTAGACAGCTCTTTGACTTTTCACAATTTCATAAGGCTCAGCCATACAGCAAAGCCTGCCAAAAATAGATTCAACTCATGTTTGTTCCTCTCCACGGAAGTCTTTAGTAAAAGGCGAAAGACTTGTGCGTTATGAAGAGAAACCAGAGTCAGCATGGCCCTCTGCTCGAGAGCAGCGGTGGAGCCTCTCGGTCACAGTCACCACCTTCGCGGTGGGCCTCTCTTTGCTTTCCGCATGTCAGATTCTAGTATACAACATTCCCACCACGCCCCCATCTGCCAACACAAATTATACAAGGCTTTATTTGCTCCTGCCCTGACTAGTGATTGGCTTTTAAGCCTTTTTAAGCGATACATCCCTGAACCACTTACATTGGGTCCAAAAGCGGACTCTGCTTTCTCACCAAGTCTCCCAGGAGATGTTGAGTGAAAACACGTTTCAGTTTTTGACAAATGCTTCTGATTCTATTTGGAATCCAGTTGATGCTCATTGTGACCCCGTGGAGATTCATGCATAATCGCTTCACAAGGCAGTGAGTCATCAGAGCAGTTTTGCACACTTGTCAAACTCTGCCAGGCCATTCCCTCAGTTTCATTGACCCAGTGTAGAATTCACCTTGAAACCTCCACAATTGTTTGAGTGTTTGCTTTTCTACAAGGTAAGAACAGAGTGCACCATTCCCAGCGGCACTGCAATGCTAGGTCGATGCGTGGAGAGAAGGGAGCAAGCTCCAAATTTCTGCTCCTCTTGCCAAAAATCTGCTTAATATGTAGTCCTCATATAGAGGACATATCAGATATTAAACTGATAAGAACAGATTTTTTTTTTTTTTTTTTTTTTTTTTGGAATTTTTTTTTATTTAATTCACTCATGAGCAGTACAATACTTTACATTACAAAGATCATCATCTCTCCACATCTTAAGACCTCCAGAATTCTATCGGACTAAAAGAAAATAAGAGGAGGTACAATAAAAGACTCTTTCATGAGTTCAGATATCCTATTTAATGTTAAATCATGATTAAATAGAGTATTCCTCACAGGTAATTTCCTATGAAGCACCAACCAATTAAAATCTCTTAATCTGTTTTCTAGACTCTTGCATTGGGTTCTTCTCCACACGTCACTATGAACATGCAAACCATCTTTAGGGTCAAACTTAGCAATCAACGTTTCATACAGCTTTTTGTGATTAACTATTGAATCTCTTTTCCAACACTCCTTGTATTTCTTTGCCCAACTTATCATTTTTTTATAATGATCTGGCATGACCTCTGCTTTCGGAAAACTGTTTTCCCATTTCGCCACAAGAGGTCTCAGATGGATAGAGAGCCAGAATTTAATCAATGGTTGGCATTTGTGTTCAGGTGGGTTTAACATTATTCTACATGTATTTGAAAAAAACAAAACTTTGAACTTCAAACCTAAATTTGGCATGTCCCTACCACCTCTTTCGACCGGCTGATACATTGTAGCTCTTTTAATGTATTCATACCCTCCCCATATGAACTGAAACAGAGATTTTTGAAGTTTTAAACAAACTAAAGCCGGCATGGGGAAAATATAAGCCACATGAAGTAATGTCGGCAATAAATCAGATTTAATAACCAAAATCTTACCACTAATGGACAGCCTTCTTAATTTCCACATATTTAGTTTTTTCAGCACTTTTCCCAATTTTGTCTCCCAATTAGTTTCTCCATCATTGTTATTTCCAAAGGATATTCCCAGTAAAGTCATTGGCCCCGCACACAGAGAGAACCCTAAAGGGTTATCAACTCTGTCCTTCCACTTTCCAAAGTATTTGATTTGGGATTTTCCTGTATTGACTCTAGAACCAGAAGCAACTGAGAATGTGTCGATGACCTGCATAGCTTCGCGCAGACAGAAATCATCTTTTAAATACAGTACAGTGTCATCTGCATACTGGGATATGGTCAAGGATTCACCACCAGGCAGCTGTATACCCTTGATGTTAACATTTTTCCTGATTGCACATGCCAGCGTTTCAATGAATAGCACATACAAGGGGGCTGATGCTGGACATCCCTGTCTGACCCCTCTGGTTTGTTTAAAGAATTCACCAAGGTTGCCATTAACATTAACACTGCTTCCGACTTCTGTGTATAAAATCCTCAACCAACTCCTGAATCTAGCACCGAAGCCAAATTTCTTTAGTGTCCTAAACAAAAAATTGTGATCAACTCTGTCAAAGGCTTTTTCCTGGTCAAGACTGAGGACAATTAGTGGTATATTTCTGTCCTGAGAATAAGATAGTATATCTCTATGCATTTGTAAATTCCAGTTTAGTTGCCTGCCAGGTACTGCACATGTCTGATCTGAGCCGATGATTAAGGGTAGAGCTGACACCAAACGGTTTGTCAAAACCTTACTAAAAATCTTATAATCTGTACAAAGCATTGTTAGAGGCCTGTAGTTTGATATTTTGTTGACATCACCTTTTTTAAACAGCAGGGATATCACCCCTTTTCTCATGGATTCCCCCATAATCCCAGATGTACATATATAAGTGAACAACTCTAACAGCCATGACCCAATGTCTTCCCAAAATATTATATAAAATTCTTTTGTGATCCCATCTATTCCTGGCACCTTGCCCTTTTTCAAAGACATGGTTGCCCTCAGGATTTCTTCTAAAGTAAAATCTTTATCTAGCTCTGTTCTCAGATCTTCAGGTATGAATCTGTCTATATTGTCTAACAATGTTGCACCTTTCATGTAGTCAACCTTTTCTGCTTTAAAAAACGTAGAAAAATGATTAGAGATAACTTGAGCAATCCCATCAGGATCGTTAATCTCCTCACCTGTTTCATTTAAAACGGAAACTATGCTCCTCCTCTTTGCCTGTGCTTTGGACTGTCTAAAGAAGTAGGGAGAACACTTTTCGTCACTCTCCCACTTCTCTCTAAGACACCGGAATTTATAGGCCTCTGCTCTGTTGTGAAAAAATAACCTCTGTTTATCTTGCAAATGTTTCAGCAAGTCCTTATCAATTCGTCCACCTGCATTTCTCTGTTCCATTAATTTATTTATGGCTTTTTGCAGTCGGTAGTATAATTTAAATTCCTCTTTCCTTGATTCTTTTGAGTAATTCTGTGTGTAGTATCTAATACGCAGCTTTGTGCTTTCCCACCATTCACAGACATTTTCATAAAATACTCTCATATGAAAGCAATCTTTTAGAAAACACTTTAATGCTACCCTAAACTGCTGGAGCTCTAGAATATTGTTGTTTAATTTCCAATACCCTTTACCATTTTTGATCATCATTGAGGTTAGTTTTACTGAGAGCATGTTGTGATCTGTGTAAAAAACTGGTGATACTTTCGCCCCTGTCACCTGAAATTCTACCGGACAAAATATATAGTCTATCCTACTCTTCGCCCCTCTACTATTTGACCATGTGAAGCCAAGATCGTCTGGGTTAGCTTTTTTATATGAATCCACCAAATTATACTTTGTAACAATATTTATTAAACTGGCCTCGGCCTTGCTGCCCTCACTTTGGGAATTGAAGTCTCCTCCAATTACCACATGGCGGTTGGTCATGAAAGCAGTGTCAAGACTAAGAAAAAGCTCCCTTCTCTCCTTTGGAGAAGAGTGGGCATATATGTTAATAACTCTTAACCCCTTTCCCTTCCAGTCAATATCTGTTACCAAAACCCTCCCCTGTACCACTGAAAAACTGCCAACCACTTGGACTTCATTATTCCCACATAGTGTTCCCACCCCAGATGAATGGACCCCCCCAATGCTCCACCTAGATTCACCTTTGGTCCACTCTTTTGAGAATAGGTTCACGTCGTCTTCATTTTTCAAGTGGACCTCTTGCAAAAGGCATAAAGAAAAGTTGATTGAACATAAATGAGAAAAGACCACTTCCCTTTTGGCCTTGTTCCTCAAACCTCTAACATTTATGGAAACTATATGTAATGAGGACATTCTGGTAAATGAGGAATGAGACAAAAAACAAAACAAACAAACAAACCATCAAAGACGAGACACTGTGTTTTCTCTAATTTTCAACTTCACAGTCAAATTCAATGCCTTCCCTATGTGTCTTTTCCTCGGGCACCGCGTGCCCTGAGTTGGGGGTATTACCCTCTGGAAGCAATGAGCATTGCTCTGAAACCAAATCCCTGTCAGAGTTGTTCGGAGCCAGGGACTCCACCAGGACACACCCGGACGGGGGCATGCTGCCGTCAGAGTCTGTCACCTCAGTCTGCACTGGAATTTGTCCATGTTCTCCACCCTCCAGCCCATCCACCCTGGCAGCAGCCTTCACATCCTGATCGCTGTTCACCTGCAGCCCCTCCATCTCCCCTTCCTCCTGCGACTCCTCCACAACCTCAGAAAGAACACTGAACACGCTATCCACTCCCAGGGGCACAGCGCTTGTCTCGATCCTCCTTTTTTTCCCCTTGCCTCCCCTGCTTTCCACTGTGGTCCACTCAGGAACAGGTTGGCTCTCCTCTGAGGTTGTAGTCTCCTCCCCCTTCTTCTTCTCTGGGGGAGGTGCTCGTTCAGGTGGATCAACCACATTTGCCTCAATCTCATTGTCCACAAACATTTGATCAATTACCTCGTTAATTGCTCTCAGGGAGGAGGCATCAGGATCTTCGCACATTGGTCGCCTTACAATGCTTGCATAGGAGGAGCGGACCTCAGGGCAGTGCTTAAATAAATGTCCTTCAGACCCACAAAGATTGCATTTTCTGGAACGGTCACAAGTCCCCATTTTGTGTCCTAGACCCTTGCAATTTCTGCACCTCACCTGCGTGCAGGATTCTGCCGTGTGACCAAAGTCTGTGCATTTTCTGCAGTAAATAGGCTGGCCCGAGTAGTACAGATATCCTCTATTTGTGCCTATGGTGAAGGAGGCAGGGGGGTGGTGGTAGCCATCGTGACCATCTGGGTCATCCTTCAGCCGCACACGACATTGTCTTTTTCCAGTCCAAACGTCAAGAGAGTCCCTGATTTCCCTCATGCTCGAAATCACTGTCACATGCTTAGAAAGGAAGTATCTGGTTGCTTCTTCAGTTACCCAGGGATTATAGTTATGAATTGTGATAACACGCTCACCAGTTCGGCAAAGGCTTTGAATCTGGTACTCCCTCAGTGGTCCATCAGCCAAACGATCAGCCAACCTTTTCGTTTCCTCCATCTTGGTGAGATTATAGAACGTAACATCAAAAAAACGGTCGGTGGCATTTCTCTGCAAGCAGAGGAGGTCATCTATCTTGAAGGACAAGGCTCCAAAAAGAATATTAACTCCAAATTCTCTCCTATCCAAAAAAACTTCAGTACTCTTCCAAATGAATCTCAAAGTATTTTTCAGCACGGGAAGTCCCTGCTGTGAAACTGTTGCTGACGTCATTATGACAATCCACGTCCGCAAACCCTTCTCACCTGGCTAGATCTTAGCCAAAAGGCCGAGAAGCGATAATCCACAAGTGTTGGATGTCCACGCTAACCTCTTGGCACAAATCTCCCTTGCTGTGGTACCCCGTTTGTAGGTGTGCATTACAATGGCTGCTCATCACCTCCGCCCAAGCTCTCCTTTGTGGACACCTGATTGCTGACCTAGACAGCTCTTTGACTTTTCACAATTTCATAAGGCTCAGCCAAACAGCAAAGCCTGCCAAAAATAGATTCAACTCATGTTTGTTCCTCTCCACGGAGGTCTTTAGTAAAAGGCGAAAGACTTGTGCGTTATGAAGAGAAACCAGAGTCAGCATGGCCCTCTGCTCGAGAGCAGCGGTGGAGCCTTTCGGTCTCAGTCACCACCTTCGCGGTGGGCCTCTCTTTGCTTTCCGCATGTCAGATTCTAGTATACAACATTCCCACCACGCCCCCATCTGCCAACACAAATTATACAAGGCTTTATTTGCTCCTGCCCTGACTAGTGATTGGCTTTTAAGCCTTTTTAAGCAATACATCCCTGAACCACTTACATTGGGTCCAAAAGCGGACTCTGCTTTCTCACCAAGTCTCCCAGGAGATGTTGAGTGAAAACACGTTTCAGTTTTTGACAAATGCTTCTGATTCTATTTGGAATCCAGTTGATGCTCATTGTGACCCCGTGGAGATTCATGCATAATCGCTTCACAAGGCAGTGAGTCATCAGAGCAGTTTTGCACACTTGTCAAACTCTGCCAGGCCATTCCCTCAGTTTCATTGACCCAGTGTAGAATTCACCTTGAAACCTCCACAATTGTTTGAGTGTTTGCTTTTCTACAAGGTAAGAACAGAGTGCACCGTTCCCAGCGGCACTGCAATGCTAGGTCGATGCGTGGAGAGAAGGGAGCAAGCTCCAAATTTCTGCTCCTCTTGCCAAAAATCTGCTTAATATGTAGTCCTCATATAGAGGACATATCAGATATTAAACTGATAAGAACAGATACTACACTTGATCTTAGCCAAAAGGCCGAGAAGCGATAATCCACAAGTGTTGGATGTCCAAGCTAACCTCTTGGCACAAATCTCCCTTGCTGTGGTACCCCGTTTGTAGGTGTGCATAACAATGGCTGCTCATCACCTCCGCCCAAGCTCTCCTTTGTGGACACCTGATTGCTGACCTAGACAGCTCTTTGACTTTTCACAATTTCATAAGGCTCAGCCATACAGCAAAGCCTGCCAAAAATAGATTCAACTCATGTTTGTTCCTCTCCACGGAAGTCTTTAGTAAAAGGCGAAAGACTTGTGCGTTATGAAGAGAAACCAGAGTCAGCATGGCCCTCTGCTCGAGAGCAGCGGTGGAGCCTCTCGGTCACAGTCACCACCTTCGCGGTGGGCCTCTCTTTGCTTTCCGCATGTCAGATTCTAGTATACAACATTCCCACCACGCCCCCATCTGCCAACACAAATTATACAAGGCTTTATTTGCTCCTGCCCTGACTAGTGATTGGCTTTTAAGCCTTTTTAAGCAATACATCCCTGAACCACTTACATTGGGTCCAAAAGCGGACTCTGCTTTCTCACCAGGTCTCCCAGGAGATGTTGAGTGAAAACACGTTTCAGTTTTTGACAAATGCTTCTGATTCTATTTGGAATCCAGTTGATGCTCATTGTGACCCCGTGCAGATTCATGCATAATCGCTTCACAAGGCAGTGAGTCATCAGAGCAGTTTTGCACACTTGTCAAACTCTGCCAGGCCATTCCCTCAGTTTTATTGACCCAGTGTAGAATTTACCTTAAAACCTCCACAATTGTTTGAGTGTTTGCTTTTCTACAAGGTAAGAACAGAGAGCACCGTGCCCAGCGGCACTGCAATGCTAGGCCAATGCTCGGAGAGAAGGGAGCAAGCTCCAAATTTCTGCTCCTCTTGCCAAAAATCTGCTTAATATGTAGTCCTCATATAGAGGACATATCAGATATTAAACTGATAAGAACAGATACTACACTTGATCTTAGCCAAAAGGCCGAGAAGCGATAATCCACAAGTGTTGGATGTCCAAGCTAACCTCTTGGCACAAATCTCCCTTGCTGTGGTACCCCGTTTGTAGGTGTGCATAACAATGGCTGCTCATTACCTCCGCCCAAGCTCTCCTTTGTGGACACTTGATTGCTGACCTAGACAGCTCTTTGACTTTTCACAATTTCATAAGGCTCAGCCATACAGCAAAGCCTGCCAAAAATAGATTCAACTCATGTTTGTTCCTCTCCACGGAAGTCTTTAGTAAAAGGCGAAAGACTTGTGCGTTATGAAGAGAAACCAGAGTCAGCATGGCCCTCTGCTCGAGAGCAGCGGTGGAGCCTCTCGGTCACAGTCACCACCTTCGCGGTGGGCCTCTCTTTGCTTTCCGCATGTCAGATTCTAGTATACAACATTCCCACCATGCCCCCATCTGCCAACACAAATTATACAAGGCTTTATTTGCTCCTGCCCTGACTAGTGATTGGCTTTTAAGCCTTTTTAAGCAATACATCCCTGAACCACTTACATTGGGTCCAAAAGCGGACTCTGCTTTCTCACCAAGTCTCCCAGGAGATGTTGAGTGAAAACACGTTTCAGTTTTTGACAAATGCTTCTGATTCTATTTGGAATCCAGTTGATGCTCATTGTGACCACGTGGAGATTCATGCATAATCGCTTCACAAGGCAGTGAGTCATCAGAGCAGTTTTGCACACTTGTCAAACTCTGCCAGGCCATTCCCTCAGTTTCATTGACCCAGTGTAGAATTCACCTTGAAACCTCCACAATTGTTTGAGTATTTGCTTTTCTACAAGGTAAGAACAGAGTGCACCATTCCCAGCGGCACTGCAATGCTAGGTCGATGCGTGGAGAGAAGGGAGCAAGCTCCAAATTTCTGCTCCTCTTGCCAAAAATCTGCTTAATATGTAGTCCTCATATAGAGGACATATCAGATATTAAACTGATAAGAACAGATACTACACTTGATCTTAGCCAAAAGGCCGAGAAGCGATAATCCACAAGTGTTGGATGTCCAAGGCAACCTCTTGGCACAAATCTCCCTTGCTGTGGTACCCCGTTTGTAGGTGTGCATAACAATGGCTGCTCATCACCTCCACCCAAGCTCTCCTTTGTGGACACCTGATTGCTGACCTAGACAGCTCTTTGACTTTTCACAATTTCATAAGGCTCAGCCATACAGCAAAGCCTGCCAAAAATAGATTCAACTCATGTTTGTTCCTCTCCACGGAAGTCTTTAGTAAAAGGCGAAAGACTTGTGCGTTATGAAGAGAAACCAGGGTCAGCATGGCCCTCTGCTCGAGAGCAGCGGTGGAGCCTCTCGGTCACAGTCACCACCTTCGCGGTGGGCCTCTCTTTGCTTTCCGCATGTCAGATTCTAGTATACAACATTCCCACCACGCCCCCATCTGCCAACACAAATTATACAAGGCTTTATTTGCTCCTGCCCTGACTAGTGATTGGCTTTTAAGCCTTTTTAAGCAATACATCCCTGAACCACTTACATTGGGTCCAAAAGCGGACTCTGCTTTCTCACCAGGTCTCCCAGGAGATGTTGAGTGAAAACACGTTTCAGTTTTTGACAAATGCTTCTGATTCTATTTGGAATCCAGTTGATGCTCATTGTGACCCCGTGCAGATTCATGCATAATCGCTTCACAAGGCAGTGAGTCATCAGAGCAGTTTTGCACACTTGTCAAACTCTGCCAGGCCATTCCCTCAGTTTTATTGACCCAGTGTAGAATTCACCTTAAAACCTCCACAATTGTTTGAGTGTTTGCTTTTCTACAAGGTAAGAACAGAGAGCACCGTGCCCAGCGGCACTGCAATGCTAGGCCAATGCTCGGAGAGAAGGGAGCAAGCTCCAAATTTCTGCTCCTCTTGCCAAAAATCTGCTTAATATGTAGTCCTCATATAGAGGACATATCAGATATTAAACTGATAAGAACAGATACTACACTTGATCTTAGCCAAAAGGCCGAGAAGAGATAATCCACAACTGTTGGATGTCCAAGCCAACCTCTTGGCACAAATCTCCCTTGCTGTGGTACCCCGTTTGTAGGTGTGCATAACAATGGCTGCTCCTCACCTCCGCCCAAGCTCTCCTTTGTGGACACCTGATTGCTGACCTAGACAGCTCTTTGACTTTTCACAATTTCATAAGGCTCAGCCATACAGCAAAGCCTGCCAAAAATAGATTCAACTCATGTTTGTTCCTCTCCACGGAAGTCTTTAGTAAAAGGCGAAAGACTTGTGCGTTATGAAGAGAAACCAGAGTCAGCATGGCCCTCTGCTCGAGAGCAGCGGTGGAGCCTCTCGGTCACAGTCACCACCTTCGCGGTGGGCCTCTCTTTGCTTTCCGCATGTCAGATTCTAGTATACAACATTCCCACCACGCCCCCATCTGCCAACACAAATTATACAAGGCTTTATTTGCTCCTGCCCTGACTAGTGATTGGCTTTTAAGCCTTTTTAAGCGATACATCCCTGAACCACTTACATTGGGTCCAAAAGCGGACTCTGCTTTCTCACCAAGTCTCCCAGGAGATGTTGAGTGAAAACACGTTTCAGTTTTTGACAAATGCTTCTGATTCTATTTGGAATCCAGTTGATGCTCATTGTGACCCCGTGCAGAGTCATGCATAATCACTTCACAAGGCAGTGAGTCATAAGAGCAGTTTTGCACACTTGTCAAACTCTGCCAGGCCATTCCCTCAGTTTCATTGACCCAGTGTAGAATTCACCTTGAAACCTCCACAATTGTTTGAGTGTTTGCTTTTCTACAAGGTAAGAACAGAGTGCACCGTTCCCAGCGGCACTGCAATGCTAGGTCGATGCGTGGAGAGAAGGGAGCAAGCTCCAAATTTCTGCTCCTCTTGCCAAAAATCTGCTTAATATGTAGTCCTCATATAGAGGACATATCAGATATTAAACTGATAAGAACAGATTTTTTTTTTTTTTTTTTTTTTTTTTGGAATTTTTTTTTTATTTAATTCACTCATGAGCAGTACAATACTTTACATTACAAAGATCATCATCTCTCCACATCTTAAGACCTCCAGAATTCTATCGGACTAAAAGAAAATAAGAGGAGGTACAATAAAAGACTCTTTCATGAGTTCAGTCTACAGATTGTCAAAAATAATTTTCCATCGATCTTTAATTGAGTCGATGCCCCATTTGCTCGCCTCCAATTTAAGTTTTCGCCGCATAATGTCTTCAATACTGTGTGTAGTGTTTTCTATCGACCACTTTTCCGTCTCATTTATTATACTACCTCTTACCTCCCATAACTTAGCCTTCACAATTGATGTAAGTTCTAAGGCTTTGCACACACCTTTGTCCCCCTCTAAACTAAAATCCATGAACAGAACTTTTTCCCAATTCACCTCTTTTAGAAACCCGAATCTTTGGCCCAATTTCTTCCACAATTGTTTTGCAAAGGGACATTCAAATAATGCATGTTCCACGGTTTCTACCCCATTGCATCCACGTCTTGGGCATATCCTATTTAATGTTAAATCATGATTAAATAGAGTATTCCTCACAGGTAATTTCCTATGAAGCACCAACCAATTAAAATCTCTTAATCTGTTTTCTAGACTCTTGCATTGGGTTCTTCTCCACACGTCACTATGAACATGCAAACCATCTTTAGGGTCAAACTTAGCAATCAACGTTTCATACAGCTTTTTGTGATTAACTACTGAATCTCTTTTCCAACACTCCTTGTATTTCTTTGCCCAACTTATCATTTTTTTATAATGATCTGGCATGACCTCTGCTTTCGGAAAACTGTTTTCCCATTTCGCCACAAGAGGTCTCAGATGGATAGAGAGCCAGAATTTAATCAATGGTTGGCATTTGTGTTCAGGTGGGTTTAACATTATTCTACATGTATTTGAAAAAAACAAAACTTTGAACTTCAAACCTAAATTTGGCATGTCCCTACCACCTCTTTCGACCGGCTGATACATTGTAGCTCTTTTAATGTATTCATACCCTCCCCATATGAACTGAAACAGAGATTTTTGAAGTTTTAAACAAACTAAAGCCGGCATGGGGAAAATATAAGCCACATGAAGTAATGTCGGCAATAAATCAGATTTAATAACCAAAATCTTACCACTAATGGACAGCCTTCTTAATTTCCACATATTTAGTTTTTTCAGCACTTTTCCCAATTTTGTCTCCCAATTAGTTTCTCCATCATTGTTATTTCCAAAGGATATTCCCAGTAAAGTCATTGGCCCCGCACACAGAGAGAACCCTAAAGGGTTATCAACTCTGTCCTTCCACTTTCCAAAGTATTTGATTTGGGATTTTCCTGTATTGACTCTAGAACCAGAAGCAACTGAGAATGTGTCGATGACCTGCATAGCTTCGCGCAGACAGAAATCATCTTTTAAATACAGTACAGTGTCATCTGCATACTGGGATATGGTCAAGGATTCACCACCAGGCAGCTGTATACCCTTGATGTTAACATTTTTCCTGATTGCACATGCCAGCGTTTCAATGAATAGCACATACAAGGGGGCTGATGCTGGACATCCCTGTCTGACCCCTCTGGTTTGTTTAAAGAATTCACCAAGGTTGCCATTAACATTAACACTGCTTCCGACTTCTGTGTATAAAATCCTCAACCAACTCCTGAATCTAGCACCGAAGCCAAATTTCTTTAGTGTCCTAAACAAAAAATTGTGATCAACTCTGTCAAAGGCTTTTTCCTGGTCAAGACTGAGGACAATTAGTGGTATATTTCTGTCCTGAGAATAAGATAGTATATCTCTATGCATTTGTAAATTCCAGTTTAGTTGCCTGCCAGGTACTGCACATGTCTGATCTGAGCCGATGATTAAGGGTAGAGCTGACACCAAACGGTTTGTCAAAACCTTACTAAAAATCTTATAATCTGTACAAAGCATTGTTAGAGGCCTGTAGTTTGATATTTTGTTGACATCACCTTTTTTAAACAGCAGGGATATCACCCCTTTTCTCATGGATTCCCCCATAATCCCAGATGTACATATATAAGTGAACAACTCTAACAGCCATGACCCAATGTCTTCCCAAAATATTATATAAAATTCTTTTGTGATCCCATCTATTCCTGGCACCTTGCCCTTTTTCAAAGACATGGTTGCCCTCAGGATTTCTTCTAAAGTAAAATCTTTATCTAGCTCTGTTCTCAGATCTTCAGGTATGAATCTGTCTATATTGTCTAACAATGTTGCACCTTTCATGTAGTCAACCTTTTCTGCTTTAAAAAACGTAGAAAAATGATTAGAGATAACTTGAGCAATCCCATCAGGATCGTTAATCTCCTCACCTGTTTCATTTAAAACGGAAACTATGCTCCTCCTCTTTGCCTGTGCTTTGGACTGTCTAAAGAAGTAGGGAGAACACTTTTCGTCACTCTCCCACTTCTCTCTAAGACACCGGAATTTATAGGCCTCTGCTCTGTTGTGAAAAAATAACCTCTGTTTATCTTGCAAATGTTTCAGCAAGTCCTTATCAATTTGTCCACCTGCATTTCTCTGTTCCATTAATTTATTTATGGCTTTTTGCAGTCGGTAGTATAATTTAAATTCCTCTTTCCTTGATTCTTTTGAGTAATTCTGTGTGTAGTATCTAATACGCAGCTTTGTGCTTTCCCACCATTCACAGACATTTTCATAAAATACTCTCATATGAAAGCAATCTTTTAGAAAACACTTTAATGCTACCCTAAACTGCTGGAGCTCTAGAATATTGTTGTTTAATTTCCAATACCCTTTACCATTTTTGATCATCATTGAGGTTAGTTTTACTGAGAGCATGTTGTGATCTGTGTAAAAAACTGGTGATACTTTCGCCCCTGTCACCTGAAATTCTACCGGACAAAATATATAGTCTATCCTACTCTTCGCCCCTCTACTATTTGACCATGTGAAGCCAAGATCGTCTGGGTTAGCTTTTTTATATGAATCCACCAAATTATACTTTGTAACAATATTTATTAAACTGGCCTCGGCCTTGCTGCCCTCACTTTGGGAATTGAAGTCTCCTCCAATTACCACATGGCGGTTGGTCATGAAAGCAGTGTCAAGACTAAGAAAAAGCTCCCTTCTCTCCTTTGGAGAAGAGTGGGCATATATGTTAATAACTCTTAACCCCTTTCCCTTCCAGTCAATATCTGTTACCAAAACCCTCCCCTGTACCACTGAAAAACTGCCAACCACTTGGACTTCATTATTCCCACATAGTGTTCCCACCCCAGATGAATGGACCCCCCCAATGCTCCACCTAGATTCACCTTTGGTCCACTCTTTTGAGAATAGGTTCACGTCGTCTTCATTTTTCAAGTGGACCTCTTGCAAAAGGCATAAAGAAAAGTTGATTGAACATAAATGAGAAAAGACCACTTCCCTTTTGGCCTTGTTCCTCAAACCTCTAACATTTATGGAAACTATATGTAATGAGGACATTCTGGTAAATGAGGAATGAGACAAAAAACAAAACAAACAAACAAACCATCAAAGACGAGATACTGTGTTTTCTCTAATTTTCAACTTCACAGTCAAATTCAATGCCTTCCCTATGTGTCTTTTCCTCGGGCACCGCGTGCCCTGAGTTGGGGGTATTACCCTCTGGAAGCAATGAGCATTGCTCTGAAACCAAATCCCTGTCAGAGTTGTTCGGAGCCAGGGACTCCACCAGGACACACCCGGACGGGGGCATGCTGCCGTCAGAGTCTGTCACCTCAGTCTGCACTGGAATTTGTCCATGTTCTCCACCCTCCAGCCCATCCACCCTGGCAGCAGCCTTCACATCCTGATCGCTGTTCACCTGCAGCCCCTCCATCTCCCCTTCCTCCTGCGACTCCTCCACAACCTCAGAAAGAACACTGAACACGCTATCCACTCCCAGGGGCACAGCGCTTGTCTCGATCCTCCTTTTTTTCCCCTTGCCTCCCCTGCTTTCCACTGTGGTCCACTCAGGAACAGGTTGGCTCTCCTCTGAGGTTGTAGTCTCCTCCCCCTTCTTCTTCTCTGGGGGAGGTGCTCGTTCAGGTGGATCAACCACATTTGCCTCAATCTCATTGTCCACAAACATTTGATCAATTACCTCGTTAATTGCTCTCAGGGAGGAGGCATCAGGATCTTCGCACATTGGTCGCCTTACAATGCTTGCATAGGAGGAGCGGACCTCAGGGCAGTGCTTAAATAAATGTCCTTCAGACCCACAAAGATTGCATTTTCTGGAACGGTCACAAGTCCCCATTTTGTGTCCTAGACCCTTGCAATTTCTGCACCTCACCTGCGTGCAGGATTCTGCCGTGTGACCAAAGTCTGTGCATTTTCTGCAGTAAATAGGCTGGCCCGAGTAGTACAGATATCCTCTATTTGTGCCTATGGTGAAGGAGGCAGGGGGGTGGTGGTAGCCATCGTGACCATCTGGGTCATCCTTCAGCCGCACACGACATTGTCTTTTTCCAGTCCAAACGTCAAGAGAGTCCCTGATTTCCCTCATGCTCGAAATCACTGTCACATGCTTAGAAAGGAAGTATCTGGTTGCTTCTTCAGTTACCCAGGGATTATAGTTATGAATTGTGATAACACGCTCACCAGTTCGGCAAAGGCTTTGAATCTGGTACTCCCTCAGTGGTCCATCAGCCAAACGATCAGCCAACCTTTTCGTTTCCTCCATCTTGGTGAGATTATAGAACGTAACATCAAAAAAACGGTCGGTGGCATTTCTCTGCAAGCAGAGGAGGTCATCTATCTTGAGGGACAAGGCTCCAAAAAGAATATTAACTCCAAATTCTCTCCTATCCAAAAAAACTTCAGTACTCTTCCAAATGAATCTCAAAGTATTTTTCAGCACGGGAAGTCCCTGCTGTGAAACTGTTGCTGACGTCATTATGACAATCCACGTCCGCAAACCCTTCTCACCTGGCTAGATCTTAGCCAAAAGGCCGAGAAGCGATAATCCACAAGTGTTGGATGTCCAAGCTAACCTCTTGGCACAAATCTCCCTTGCTGTGGTACCCCGTTTGTAGGTGTGCATAACAATGGCTGCTCATCACCTCCGCCCAAGCTCTCCTTTGTGGACACCTGATTGCTGACCTAGACAGCTCTTTGACTTTTCACAATTTCATAAGGCTCAGCCATACAGCAAAGCCTGCCAAAAATAGATTCAACTCATGTTTGTTCCTCTCCACGGAAGTCTTTAGTAAAAGGCGAAAGACTTGTGCGTTATGAAGAGAAACCAGAGTCAGCATGGCCCTCTGCTCGAGAGCAGCGGTGGAGCCTCTCGGTCACAGTCACCACCTTCGCGGTGGGCCTCTCTTTGCTTTCCGCATGTCAGATTCTAGTATACAACATTCCCACCACGCCCCCATCTGCCAACACAAATTATACAAGGCTTTATTTGCTCCTGCCCTGACTAGTGATTGGCTTTTAAGCCTTTTTAAGCAATACATCCCTGAACCACTTACATTGGGTCCAAAAGCGGACTCTGCTTTCTCACCAAGTCTCCCAGGAGATGTTGAGTGAAAACACGTTTCAGTTTTTGACAAATGCTTCTGATTCTATTTGGAATCCAGTTGATGCTCATTGTGACCCCGTGGAGATTCATGCATAATCGCTTCACAAGGCAGTGAGTCATCAGAGCAGTTTTGCACACTTGTCAAACTCTGCCAGGCCATTCCCTCAGTTTCATTGACCCAGTGTAGAATTCACCTTGAAACCTCCACAATTGTTTGAGTGTTTGCTTTTCTACAAGGTAAGAACAGAGTGCACCATTCCCAGCGGCACTGCAATGCTAGGTCGATGCGTGGAGAGAAGGGAGCAAGCTCCAAATTTCTGCTCCTCTTGCCAAAAATCTGCTTAATATGTAGTCCTCATATAGAGGACATATCAGATATTAAACTGATAAGAACAGATACTACACTTGATCTTAGCCAAAAGGCCGAGAAGCGATAATCCACAAGTGTTGGATGTCCAAGCCAACCTCTTGGCACAAATCTCCCTTGCTGTGGTACCCCGTTTGTAGGTGTGCATAACAATGGCTGCTCATCACCTCCGCCCAAGCTCTCCTTTGTGGACACCTGATTGCTGACCTAGACAGCTCTTTGACTTTTCACAATTTCATAAGGCTCAGCCATACAGCAAAGCCTGCCAAAAATAGATTCAACTCATGTTTGTTCCTCTCCACGGAAGTCTTTAGTAAAAGGCGAAAGACTTGTGCGTTATGAAGAGAAACCAGAGTCAGCATGGCCCTCTGCTCGAGAGCAGCGGTGGAGCCTCTCGGTCACAGTCACCACCTTCGCGGTGGGCCTCTCTTTGCTTTCCGCATGTCAGATTCTAGTATACAACATTCCCACCACGCCCCCATCTGCCAACACAAATTATACAAGGCTTTATTTGCTCCTGCCCTGACTAGTGATTGGCTTTTAAGCCTTTTTAAGCAATACATCCCTGAACCACTTACATTGGGTCCAAAAGCGGACTCTGCTTTCTCACCAGGTCTCCCAGGAGATGTTGAGTGAAAACACGTTTCAGTTTTTGACAAATGCTTCTGATTCTATTTGGAATCCAGTTGATGCTCATTGTGACCCCGTGCAGATTCATGCATAATCGCTTCACAAGGCAGTGAGTCATCAGAGCAGTTTTGCACACTTGTCAAACTCTGCCAGGCCATTCCCTCAGTTTTATTGACCCAGTGTAGAATTTACCTTAAAACCTCCACAATTGTTTGAGTGTTTGCTTTTCTACAAGGTAAGAACAGAGAGCACCGTGCCCAGCGGCACTGCAATGCTAGGCCAATGCTCGGAGAGAAGGGAGCAAGCTCCAAATTTCTGCTCCTCTTGCCAAAAATCTGCTTAATATGTAGTCCTCATATAGAGGACATATCAGATATTAAACTGATAAGAACAGATACTACACTTGATCTTAGCCAAAAGGCCGAGAAGCGATAATCCACAAGTGTTGGATGTCCAAGCCAACCTCTTGGCACAAATCTCCCTTGCTGTGGTACCCCGTTTGTAGGTGTGCATAACAATGGCTGCTCATCACCTCCGCCCAAGCTCTCCTTTGTGGACACCTGATTGCTGACCTAGACAGCTCTTTGACTTTTCACAATTTCATAAGGCTCAGCCATACAGCAAAGCCTGCCAAAAATAGATTCAACTCATGTTTGTTCCTCTCCACGGAAGTCTTTAGTAAAAGGCGAAAGACTTGTGCGTTATGAAGAGAAACCAGAGTCAGCATGGCCCTCTGCTCGAGAGCAGCGGTGGAGCCTCTCGGTCACAGTCACCACCTTCGCGGTGGGCCTCTCTTTGCTTTCCGCATGTCAGATTCTAGTATACAACATTCCCACCACGCCCCCATCTGCCAACACAAATTATACAAGGCTTTATTTGCTCCTGCCCTGACTAGTGATTGGCTTTTAAGCCTTTTTAAGCAATACATCCCTGAACCACTTACATTGGGTCCAAAAGCGGACTCTGCTTTCTCACCAGGTCTCCCAGGAGATGTTGAGTGAAAACACGTTTCAGTTTTTGACAAATGCTTCTGATTCTATTTGGAATCCAGTTGATGCTCATTGTGACCCCGTGCAGATTCATGCATAATCGCTTCACAAGGCAGTGAGTCATCAGAGCAGTTTTGCACACTTGTCAAACTCTGCCAGGCCATTCCCTCAGTTTTATTGACCCAGTGTAGAATTTACCTTAAAACCTCCACAATTGTTTGAGTGTTTGCTTTTCTACAAGGTAAGAACAGAGAGCACCGTGCCCAGCGGCACTGCAATGCTAGGCCAATGCTCGGAGAGAAGGGAGCAAGCTCCAAATTTCTGCTCCTCTTGCCAAAAATCTGCTTAATATGTAGTCCTCATATAGAGGACATATCAGATATTAAACTGATAAGAACAGATACTACACTTGATCTTAGCCAAAAGGCCGAGAAGCGATAATCCACAAGTGTTGGATGTCCAAGCCAACCTCTTGGCACAAATCTCCCTTGCTGTGGTACCCCGTTTGTAGGTGTGCATAACAATGGCTGCTCATCACCTCCGCCCAAGCTCTCCTTTGTGGACACCTGATTGCTGACCTAGACAGCTCTTTGACTTTTCACAATTTCATAAGGCTCAGCCATACAGCAAAGCCTGCCAAAAATAGATTCAACTCATGTTTGTTCCTCTCCACGGAAGTCTTTAGTAAAAGGCGAAAGACTTGTGCGTTATGAAGAGAAACCAGAGTCAGCATGGCCCTCTGCTCGAGAGCAGCGGTGGAGCCTCTCGGTCACAGTCACCACCTTCGCGGTGGGCCTCTCTTTGCTTTCCGCATGTCAGATTCTAGTATACAACATTCCCACCACGCCCCCATCTGCCAACACAAATTATACAAGGCTTTATTTGCTCCTGCCCTGACTAGTGATTGGCTTTTAAGCCTTTTTAAGCAATACATCCCTGAACCACTTACATTGGGTCCAAAAGCGGACTCTGCTTTCTCACCAGGTCTCCCAGGAGATGTTGAGTGAAAACACGTTTCAGTTTTTGACAAATGCTTCTGATTCTATTTGGAATCCAGTTGATGCTCATTGTGACCCCGTGCAGATTCATGCATAATCGCTTCACAAGGCAGTGAGTCATCAGAGCAGTTTTGCACACTTGTCAAACTCTGCCAGGCCATTCCCTCAGTTTTATTGACCCAGTGTAGAATTCACCTTAAAACCTCCACAATTGTTTGAGTGTTTGCTTTTCTACAAGGTAAGAACAGAGAGCACCGTGCCCAGCGGCACTGCAATGCTAGGCCAATGCTTGGAGAGAAGGGAGCAAGCTCCAAATTTCTGCTCCTCTTGCCAAAAATCTGCTTAATATGTAGTCCTCATATAGAGGACATATCAGATATTAAACTGATAAGAACAGATACTACACTTGATCTTAGCCAAAAGGCCGAGAAGCGATAATCCACAAGTGTTGGATGTCCAAGCCAACCTCTTGGCACAAATCTCCCTTGCTGTGGTACCCCGTTTGTAGGTGTGCATAACAATGGCTGCTGTTCATCACCTCCGCCCAAGCTCTCCTTTGTGGACACTTGATTTCTGACCTAGACAGCTCTTTGACTTTTCACAATTTCATAACGCTCAGCCATACAGCAAAGCCTGCCAAAAATAGATTCAACTCATGTTTGTTCCTCTCCACGGAAGTCTTTAGTAAAAGGCGAAAGACTTGTGCGTTATGAAGAGATACCAGAGTCAGCATGGCCCTCTGCTCGAGAGCAGCGGTGGAGCCTCTCGGTCACAGTCACCACCTTCGCGGTGGGCCTCTCTTTGCTTTCCGCATGTCAGATTCTAGTATACAACATTCCCACCACGCCCCCATCTGCCAACACAAATTATACAAGGCTTTATTTGCTCCTGCCCTGACTAGTGATTGGCTTTTAAGCCTTTTTAAGCGATACATCCCTGAACCACTTACATTGGGTCCAAAAGCGGACTCTGCTTTCTCACCAAGTCTCCCAGGAGATGTTGAGTGAAAAAACGTTTCAGTTTTTGACAAACGCTTCTGATTCTATTTGGAATCTAGTTGATGCTCATTGTGACCCCGTGCAGAGTCATGCATGATCGCTTTACAAGGCAGTGAGTCATCAGAGCAGTTTTGCACACTTGTCAAACTCTGCCAGGCCATTCCCTCAGTTTCATTGACCCAGTGTAAAATTCACCTTGAAACCTCCACAATTGTTTGAGTGATTGCTTTTCTACAAGGTAAGAACAGAGTGCACCGTTCCCAGCGGCACTGCAATGCTAGGTCGATGCGTGGAGAGAAGGGAGCAAGCTCCAAATTTCTGCTCCTCTTGCCAAAAATCTGCTTAATATGTAGTCCTCATATAGAGGACATATCAGATATTAAACTGATAAGAACAGATACTACACTTGATCTTAGCCAAAAGGCCGAGAAGCGATAATCCACAAATGTTGGATGTCCAAGCCAACCTCTTGGCACAAATCTCCCTTGCTGTGGTACCCCGTTTGTAGGTGTGCATAACAATGGCTGCTCATCACCTCCGCCCAAGCTCTCCTTTGTGGACACCTGATTGCTGACCTAGACAGCTCTTTGACTTTTCACAATTTCATAAGGCTCAGCCATACAGCAAAGCCTGCCAAAAATAGATTCAACTCATGTTTGTTCCTCTCCACGGAAGTCTTTAGTAAAAGGCGAAAGACTTGTGCGTTATGAAGAGAAACCAGAGTCAGCATGGCCCTCTGCTCGAGAGCAGCGGTGGAGCCTCTCGGTCACAGTCACCACCTTCGCGGTGGGCCTCTCTTTGCTTTCCGCATGTCAGATTCTAGTATACAACATTCCCACCACGCCCCCATCTGCCAACACAAATTATACAAGGCTTTATTTGCTCCTGCCCTGACTAGTGATTGGCTTTTAAGCCTTTTTAAGCAATACATCCCTGAACCACTTACATTGGGTCCAAAAGCGGACTCTGCTTTCTCACCAGGTCTCCCAGGAGATGTTGAGTGAAAACACGTTTCAGTTTTTGACAAATGCTTCTGATTCTATTTGGAATCCAGTTGATGCTCATTGTGACCCCGTGCAGATTCATGCATAATCGCTTCACAAGGCAGTGAGTCATCAGAGCAGTTTTGCACACTTGTCAAACTCTGCCAGGCCATTCCCTCAGTTTTATTGACCCAGTGTAGAATTTACCTTAAAACCTCCACAATTGTTTGAGTGTTTGCTTTTCTACAAGGTAAGAACAGAGAGCACCGTGCCCAGCGGCACTGCAATGCTAGGCCAATGCTCGGAGAGAAGGGAGCAAGCTCCAAATTTCTGCTCCTCTTGCCAAAAATCTGCTTAATATGTAGTCCTCATATAGAGGACATATCAGATATTAAACTGATAAGAACAGATACTACACTTGATCTTAGCCAAAAGGCCGAGAAGCGATAATCCACAAGTGTTGGATGTCCAAGCCAACCTCTTGGCACAAATCTCCCTTGCTGTGGTACCCCGTTTGTAGGTGTGCATAACAATGGCTGCTCATCACCTCCGCCCAAGCTCTCCTTTGTGGACACCTGATTGCTGACCTAGACAGCTCTTTGACTTTTCACAATTTCATAAGGCTCAGCCATACAGCAAAGCCTGCCAAAAATAGATTCAACTCATGTTTGTTCCTCTCCACGGAAGTCTTTAGTAAAAGGCGAAAGACTTGTGCGTTATGAAGAGAAACCAGAGTCAGCATGGCCCTCTGCTCGAGAGCAGCGGTGGAGCCTCTCGGTCACAGTCACCACCTTCGCGGTGGGCCTCTCTTTGCTTTCCGCATGTCAGATTCTAGTATACAACATTCCCACCACGCCCCCATCTGCCAACACAAATTATACAAGGCTTTATTTGCTCCTGCCCTGACTAGTGATTGGCTTTTAAGCCTTTTTAAGCAATACATCCCTGAACCACTTACATTGGGTCCAAAAGCGGACTCTGCTTTCTCACCAGGTCTCCCAGGAGATGTTGAGTGAAAACACGTTTCAGTTTTTGACAAATGCTTCTGATTCTATTTGGAATCCAGTTGATGCTCATTGTGACCCCGTGCAGATTCATGCATAATCGCTTCACAAGGCAGTGAGTCATCAGAGCAGTTTTGCACACTTGTCAAACTCTGCCAGGCCATTCCCTCAGTTTTATTGACCCAGTGTAGAATTCACCTTAAAACCTCCACAATTGTTTGAGTGTTTGCTTTTCTACAAGGTAAGAACAGAGAGCACCGTGCCCAGCGGCACTGCAATGCTAGGCCAATGCTCGAAGAGAAGGGAGCAAGCTCCAAATTTCTGCTCCTCTTGCCAAAAATCTGCTTAATATGTAGTCCTCATATAGAGGACATATCAGATATTAAACTGATAAGAACAGATACTACACTTGATCTTAGCCAAAAGGCCGAGAAGCGATAATCCACAAGTGTTGGATGTCCAAGCCAACCTCTTGGCACAAATCTCCCTTGCTGTGGTACCCCGTTTGTAGGTGTGCATAACAATGGCTGCTCATCACCTCCGCCCAAGCTCTCCTTTGTGGACACCTGATTGCTGACCTAGACAGCTCTTTGACTTTTCACAATTTCATAAGGCTCAGCCATACAGCAAAGCCTGCCAAAAATAGATTCAACTCATGTTTGTTCCTCTCCACGGAAGTCTTTAGTAAAAGGCGAAAGACTTGTGCGTTATGAAGAGAAACCAGAGTCAGCATGGCCCTCTGCTCGAGAGCAGCGGTGGAGCCTCTCGGTCACAGTCACCACCTTCGCGGTGGGCCTCTCTTTGCTTTCCGCATGTCAGATTCTAGTATACAACATTCCCACCACGCCCCCATCTGCCAACACAAATTATACAAGGCTTTATTTGCTCCTGCCCTGACTAGTGATTGGCTTTTAAGCCTTTTTAAGCAATACATCCCTGAACCACTTACATTGGGTCCAAAAGCGGACTCTGCTTTCTCACCAGGTCTCCCAGGAGATGTTGAGTGAAAACACGTTTCAGTTTTTGACAAATGCTTCTGATTCTATTTGGAATCCAGTTGATGCTCATTGTGACCCCGTGCAGATTCATGCATAATCGCTTCACAAGGCAGTGAGTCATCAGAGCAGTTTTGCACACTTGTCAAACTCTGCCAGGCCATTCCCTTAGTTTTATTGACCCAGTGTAGAATTCACCTTAAAACCTCCACAATTGTTTGAGTGTTTGCTTTTCTACAAGGTAAGAACAGAGAGCACCGTGCCCAGCGGCACTGCAATGCTAGGCCAATGCTTGGAGAGAAGGGAGCAAGCTCCAAATTTCTGCTCCTCTTGCCAAAAATCTGCTTAATATGTAGTCCTCATATAGAGGACATATCAGATATTAAACTGATAAGAACAGATACTACACTTGATCTTAGCCAAAAGGCCGAGAAGCGATAATCCACAAGTGTTGGATGTCCAAGCCAACCTCTTGGCACAAATCTCCCTTGCTGTGGTACCCCGTTTGTAGGTGTGCATAACAATGGCTGCTCATCACCTCCGCCCAAGCTCTCCTTTGTGGACACCTGATTGCTGACCTAGACAGCTCTTTGACTTTTCACAATTTCATAAGGCTCAGCCATACAGCAAAGCCTGCCAAAAATAGATTCAACTCATGTTTGTTCCTCTCCACGGAAGTCTTTAGTAAAAGGCGAAAGACTTGTGCGTTATGAAGAGAAACCAGAGTCAGCATGGCCCTCTGCTCGAGAGCAGCGGTGGAGCCTCTCGGTCACAGTCACCACCTTCGCGGTGGGCCTCTCTTTGCTTTCCGCATGTCAGATTCTAGTATACAACATTCCCACCACGCCCCCATCTGCCAACACAAATTATACAAGGCTTTATTTGCTCCTGCCCTGACTAGTGATTGGCTTTTAAGCCTTTTTAAGCGATACATCCCTGAACCACTTACATTGGGTCCAAAAGCGGACTCTGCTTTCTCACCAAGTCTCCCAGGAGATGTTGAGTGAAAACACGTTTCAGTTTTTGACAAATGCTTCTGATTCTATTTGGAATCCAGTTGATGCTCATTGTGACCCCGTGCAGAGTCATGCATAATCACTTCACAAGGCAGTGAGTCATAAGAGCAGTTTTGCACACTTGTCAAACTCTGCCAGGCCATTCCCTCAGTTTCATTGACCCAGTGTAGAATTCACCTTGAAACCTCCACAATTGTTTGAGTGTTTGCTTTTCTACAAGGTAAGAACAGAGTGCACCGTTCCCAGCGGCACTGCAATGCTAGGTCGATGCGTGGAGAGAAGGGAGCAAGCTCCAAATTTCTGCTCCTCTTGCCAAAAATCTGCTTAATATGTAGTCCTCATATAGAGGACATATCAGATATTAAACTGATAAGAACAGATACTACACTTGATCTTAGCCAAAAGGCCGAGAAGCGATAATCCACAAGTGTTGGATGTCCAAGCCAACCTCTTGGCACAAATCTCCCTTGCTGTGGTACCCCGTTTGTAGGTGTGCATAACAATGGCTGCTCATCACCTCCGCCCAAGCTCTCCTTTGTGGACACCTGATTGCTGACCTAGACAGCTCTTTGACTTTTCACAATTTCATAAGGCTCAGCCATACAGCAAAGCCTGCCAAAAATAGATTCAACTCATGTTTGTTCCTCTCCACGGAAGTCTTTAGTAAAAGGCGAAAGACTTGTGCGTTATGAAGAGAAACCAGAGTCAGCATGGCCCTCTGCTCGAGAGCAGCGGTGGAGCCTCTCGGTCACAGTCACCACCTTCGCGGTGGGCCTCTCTTTGCTTTCCGCATGTCAGATTCTAGTATACAACATTCCCACCACGCCCCCATCTGCCAACACAAATTATACAAGGCTTTATTTGCTCCTGCCCTGACTAGTGATTGGCTTTTAAGCCTTTTTAAGCGATACATCCCTGAACCACTTACATTGGGTCCAAAAGCGGACTCTGCTTTCTCACCAAGTCTCCCAGGAGATGTTGAGTGAAAACACGTTTCAGTTTTTGACAAATGCTTCTGATTCTATTTGGAATCCAGTTGATGCTCATTGTGACCCCGTGCAGAGTCATGCATAATCACTTCACAAGGCAGTGAGTCATAAGAGCAGTTTTGCACACTTGTCAAACTCTGCCAGGCCATTCCCTCAGTTTCATTGACCCAGTGTAGAATTCACCTTGAAACCTCCACAATTGTTTGAGTGTTTGCTTTTCTACAAGGTAAGAACAGAGTGCACCGTTCCCAGCGGCACTGCAATGCTAGGTCGATGCGTGGAGAGAAGGGAGCAAGCTCCAAATTTCTGCTCCTCTTGCCAAAAATCTGCTTAATATGTAGTCCTCATATAGAGGACATATCAGATATTAAACTGATAAGAACAGATACTACACTTGATCTTAGCCAAAAGGCCGAGAAGCGATAATCCACAAGTGTTGGATGTCCAAGCCAACCTCTTGGCACAAATCTCCCTTGCTGTGGTACCCCGTTTGTAGGTGTGCATAACAATGGCTGCTCATCACCTCCGCCCAAGCTCTCCTTTGTGGACACCTGATTGCTGACCTAGACAGCTCTTTGACTTTTCACAATTTCATAAGGCTCAGCCATACAGCAAAGCCTGCCAAAAATAGATTCAACTCATGTTTGTTCCTCTCCACGGAAGTCTTTAGTAAAAGGCGAAAGACTTGTGCGTTATGAAGAGAAACCAGAGTCAGCATGGCCCTCTGATCGAGAGCAGCGGTGGAGCCTCTCGGTCACAGTCACCACCTTCGCGGTGGGCCTCTCTTTGCTTTCCGCATGTCAGATTCTAGTATACAACATTCCCACCACGCCCCCATCTGCCAACACAAATTATACAAGGCTTTATTTGCTCCTGCCCTGACTAGTGATTGGCTTTTAAGCCTTTTTAAGCAATACATCCCTGAACCACTTACATTGGGTCCAAAAGCGGACTCTGCTTTCTCACCAAGTCTCCCAGGAGATGTTGAGTGAAAACACGTTTCAGTTTTTGACAAATGCTTCTGATTCTATTTGGAATCCAGTTGATGCTCATTGTGACCCCGTGGAGATTCATGCATAATCGCTTCACAAGGCAGTGAGTCATCAGAGCAGTTTTGCACACTTGTCAAACTCTGCCAGGCCATTCCCTCAGTTTCATTGACCCAGTGTAGAATTCACCTTGAAACCTCCACAATTGTTTGAGTGTTTGCTTTTCTACAAGGTAAGAACAGAGTGCACCTTTCCCAGCGGCACTGCAATGCTAGGTCGATGCGTGGAGAGAAGGGAGCAAGCTCCAAATTTCTGCTCCTCTTGCCAAAAATCTGCTTAATATGTAGTCCTCATATAGAGGACATATCAGATATTATATGATAAGAACAGATACTACACTTGATCTTAGCCAAAAGGCCGAGAAGCGATAATCCACAAGTGTTGGATGTCCAAGCCAACCTCTTGGCACAAATCTCCCTTGCTGTGGTACCCCGTTTGTAGGTGTGCATAACAATGGCTGCTCATCACCTCCGCCCAAGCTCTCCTTTGTGGACACCTGATTGCTGACCTAGACAGCTCTTTGACTTTTCACAATTTCATAAGGCTCAGCCATACAGCAAAGCCTGCCAAAAATAGATTCAACTCACGTTTGTTCCTCTCCACGGAAGTCTTTAGTAAAAGGCGAAAGACTTGTGCGTTATGAAGAGAAACCAGAGTCAGCATGGCCCTCTGCTCGAGAGCAGCGGTGGAGCCTCTCGGTCACAGTCACCACCTTCGCGGTGGGCCTCTCTTTGCTTTCCGCATGTCAGATTCTAGTATACAACATTCCCACCACGCCCCCATCTGCCAACACAAATTATACAAGGCTTTATTTGCTCCTGCCCTGACTAGTGATTGGCTTTTAAGCCTTTTTAAGCGATACATCCCTGAACCACTTACATTGGGTCCAAAAGCGGACTCTGCTTTCTCACCAAGTCTCCCAGGAGATGTTGAGTGAAAACACGTTTCAGTTTTTGACAAATGCTTCTGATTCTATTTGGAATCCAGTTGATGCTCATTGTGACCCCGTGCAGAGTCATGCATAATCACTTCACAAGGCAGTGAGTCATAAGAGCAGTTTTGCACACTTGTCAAACTCTGCCAGGCCATTCCCTCAGTTTCATTGACCCAGTGTAGAATTCACCTTGAAACCTCCACAATTGTTTGAGTGTTTGCTTTTCTACAAGGTAAGAACAGAGTGCACCGTTCCCAGCGGCACTGCAATGCTAGGTCGATGCGTGGAGAGAAGGGAGCAAGCTCCAAATTTCTGCTCCTCTTGCCAAAAATCTGCTTAATATGTAGTCCTCATATAGAGGACATATCAGATATTAAACTGATAAGAACAGATACTACACTTGATCTTAGCCAAAAGGCCGAGAAGCGATAATCCACAAGTGTTGGATGTCCAAGCCAACCTCTTGGCACAAATCTCCCTTGCTGTGGTACCCCGTTTGTAGGTGTGCATAACAATGGCTGCTCATCACCTCCGCCCAAGCTCTCCTTTGTGGACACCTGATTGCTGACCTAGACAGCTCTTTGACTTTTCACAATTTCATAAGGCTCAGCCATACAGCAAAGCCTGCCAAAAATAGATTCAACTCATGTTTGTTCCTCTCCACGGAAGTCTTTAGTAAAAGGCGAAAGACTTGTGCGTTATGAAGAGAAACCAGAGTCAGCATGGCCCTCTGCTCGAGAGCAGCGGTGGAGCCTCTCGGTCACAGTCACCACCTTCGCGGTGGGCCTCTCTTTGCTTTCCGCATGTCAGATTCTAGTATACAACATTCCCACCACGCCCCCATCTGCCAACACAAATTATACAAGGCTTTATTTGCTCCTGCCCTGACTAGTGATTGGCTTTTAAGCCTTTTTAAGCGATACATCCCTGAACCACTTACATTGGGTCCAAAAGCGGACTCTGCTTTCTCACCAAGTCTCCCAGGAGATGTTGAGTGAAAACACGTTTCAGTTTTTGACAAATGCTTCTGATTCTATTTGGAATCCAGTTGATGCTCATTGTGACCCCGTGCAGAGTCATGCATAATCACTTCACAAGGCAGTGAGTCATAAGAGCAGTTTTGCACACTTGTCAAACTCTGCCAGGCCATTCCCTCAGTTTCATTGACCCAGTGTAGAATTCACCTTGAAACCTCCACAATTGTTTGAGTGTTTGCTTTTCTACAAGGTAAGAACAGAGTGCACCGTTCCCAGCGGCACTGCAATGCTAGGTCGATGCGTGGAGAGAAGGGAGCAAGCTCCAAATTTCTGCTCCTCTTGCCAAAAATCTGCTTAATATGTAGTCCTCATATAGAGGACATATCAGATATTAAACTGATAAGAACAGATACTACACTTGATCTTAGCCAAAAGGCCGAGAAGCGATAATCCACAAGTGTTGGATGTCCAAGCCAACCTCTTGGCACAAATCTCCCTTGCTGTGGTACCCCGTTTGTAGGTGTGCATAACAATGGCTGCTCATCACCTCCGCCCAAGCTCTCCTTTGTGGACACCTGATTGCTGACCTAGACAGCTCTTTGACTTTTCACAATTTCATAAGGCTCAGCCATACAGCAAAGCCTGCCAAAAATAGATTCAACTCATGTTTGTTCCTCTCCACGGAAGTCTTTAGTTAAAGGCGAAAGACTTGTGCGTTATGAAGAGAAACCAGAGTCAGCATGGCCCTCTGCTCGAGAGCAGCGGTGGAGCCTCTCGGTCACAGTCACCACCTTCGCGGTGGGCCTCTCTTTGCTTTCCGCATGTCAGATTCTAGTATACAACATTCCCACCACGCCCCCATCTGCCAACACAAATTATACAAGGCTTTATTTGCTCCTGCCCTGACTAGTGATTGGCTTTTAAGCCTTTTTAAGCGATACATCCCTGAACCACTTACATTGGGTCCAAAAGCGGACTCTGCTTTCTCACCAAGTCTCCCAGGAGATGTTGAGTGAAAACACGTTTCAGTTTTTGACAAATGCTTCTGATTCTATTTGGAATCCAGTTGATGCTCATTGTGACCCCGTGCAGAGTCATGCATAATCACTTCACAAGGCAGTGAGTCATAAGAGCAGTTTTGCACACTTGTCAAACTCTGCCAGGCCATTCCCTCAGTTTCATTGACCCAGTGTAGAATTCACCTTGAAACCTCCACAATTGTTTGAGTGTTTGCTTTTCTACAAGGTAAGAACAGAGTGCACCGTTCCCAGCGGCACTGCAATGCTAGGTCGATGCGTGGAGAGAAGGGAGCAAGCTCCAAATTTCTGCTCCTCTTGCCAAAAATCTGCTTAATATGTAGTCCTCATATAGAGGACATATCAGATATTAAACTGATAAGAACAGATACTACACTTGATCTTAGCCAAAAGGCCGAGAAGCGATAATCCACAAGTGTTGGATGTCCAAGCCAACCTCTTGGCACAAATCTCCCTTGCTGTGGTACCCCGTTTGTAGGTGTGCATAACAATGGCTGCTCATCACCTCCGCCCAAGCTCTCCTTTGTGGACACCTGATTGCTGACCTAGACAGCTCTTTGACTTTTCACAATTTCATAAGGCTCAGCCATACAGCAAAGCCTGCCAAAAATAGATTCAACTCATGTTTGTTCCTCTCCACGGAAGTCTTTAGTAAAAGGCGAAAGACTTGTGCGTTATGAAGAGAAACCAGAGTCAGCATGGCCCTCTGATCGAGAGCAGCGGTGGAGCCTCTCGGTCACAGTCACCACCTTCGCGGTGGGCCTCTCTTTGCTTTCCGCATGTCAGATTCTAGTATACAACATTCCCACCACGCCCCCATCTGCCAACACAAATTATACAAGGCTTTATTTGCTCCTGCCCTGACTAGTGATTGGCTTTTAAGCCTTTTTAAGCAATACATCCCTGAACCACTTACATTGGGTCCAAAAGCGGACTCTGCTTTCTCACCAAGTCTCCCAGGAGATGTTGAGTGAAAACACGTTTCAGTTTTTGACAAATGCTTCTGATTCTATTTGGAATCCAGTTGATGCTCATTGTGACCCCGTGGAGATTCATGCATAATCGCTTCACAAGGCAGTGAGTCATCAGAGCAGTTTTGCACACTTGTCAAACTCTGCCAGGCCATTCCCTCAGTTTCATTGACCCAGTGTAGAATTCACCTTGAAACCTCCACAATTGTTTGAGTGTTTGCTTTTCTACAAGGTAAGAACAGAGTGCACCGTTCCCAGCGGCACTGCAATGCTAGGTCGATGCGTGGAGAGAAGGGAGCAAGCTCCAAATTTCTGCTCCTCTTGCCAAAAATCTGCTTAATATGTAGTCCTCATATAGAGGACATATCAGATATTATATGATAAGAACAGATACTACACTTGATCTTAGCCAAAAGGCCGAGAAGCGATAATCCACAAGTGTTGGATGTCCAAGCCAACCTCTTGGCACAAATCTCCCTTGCTGTGGTACCCCGTTTGTAGGTGTGCATAACAATGGCTGCTCATCACCTCCGCCCAAGCTCTCCTTTGTGGACACCTGATTGCTGACCTAGACAGCTCTTTGACTTTTCACAATTTCATAAGGCTCAGCCATACAGCAAAGCCTGCCAAAAATAGATTCAACTCACGTTTGTTCCTCTCCACGGAAGTCTTTAGTAAAAGGCGAAAGACTTGTGCGTTATGAAGAGAAACCAGAGTCAGCATGGCCCTCTGCTCGAGAGCAGCGGTGGAGCCTCTCGGTCACAGTCACCACCTTCGCGGTGGGCCTCTCTTTGCTTTCCGCATGTCAGATTCTAGTATACAACATTCCCACCACGCCCCCATCTGCCAACACAAATTATACAAGGCTTTATTTGCTCCTGCCCTGACTAGTGATTGGCTTTTAAGCCTTTTTAAGCGATACATCCCTGAACCACTTACATTGGGTCCAAAAGCGGACTCTGCTTTCTCACCAAGTCTCCCAGGAGATGTTGAGTGAAAACACGTTTCAGTTTTTGACAAATGCTTCTGATTCTATTTGGAATCCAGTTGATGCTCATTGTGACCCCGTGCAGAGTCATGCATAATCACTTCACAAGGCAGTGAGTCATAAGAGCAGTTTTGCACACTTGTCAAACTCTGCCAGGCCATTCCCTCAGTTTCATTGACCCAGTGTAGAATTCACCTTGAAACCTCCACAATTGTTTGAGTGTTTGCTTTTCTACAAGGTAAGAACAGAGTGCACCGTTCCCAGCGGCACTGCAATGCTAGGTCGATGCGTGGAGAGAAGGGAGCAAGCTCCAAATTTCTGCTCCTCTTGCCAAAAATCTGCTTAATATGTAGTCCTCATATAGAGGACATATCAGATATTAAACTGATAAGAACAGATACTACACTTGATCTTAGCCAAAAGGCCGAGAAGCGATAATCCACAAGTGTTGGATGTCCAAGCCAACCTCTTGGCACAAATCTCCCTTGCTGTGGTACCCCGTTTGTAGGTGTGCATAACAATGGCTGCTCATCACCTCCGCCCAAGCTCTCCTTTGTGGACACCTGATTGCTGACCTAGACAGCTCTTTGACTTTTCACAATTTCATAAGGCTCAGCCATACAGCAAAGCCTGCCAAAAATAGATTCAACTCATGTTTGTTCCTCTCCACGGAAGTCTTTAGTAAAAGGCGAAAGACTTGTGCGTTATGAAGAGAAACCAGAGTCAGCATGGCCCTCTGCTCGAGAGCAGCGGTGGAGCCTCTCGGTCACAGTCACCACCTTCGCGGTGGGCCTCTCTTTGCTTTCCGCATGTCAGATTCTAGTATACAACATTCCCACCACGCCCCCATCTGCCAACACAAATTATACAAGGCTTTATTTGCTCCTGCCCTGACTAGTGATTGGCTTTTAAGCCTTTTTAAGCGATACATCCCTGAACCACTTACATTGGGTCCAAAAGCGGACTCTGCTTTCTCACCAAGTCTCCCAGGAGATGTTGAGTGAAAACACGTTTCAGTTTTTGACAAATGCTTCTGATTCTATTTGGAATCCAGTTGATGCTCATTGTGACCCCGTGCAGATTCATGCATAATCGCTTCACAAGGCAGTGAGTCATCAGAGCAGTTTTGCACACTTGTCAAACTCTGCCAGGCCATTCCCTCAGTTTTATTGACCCAGTGTAGAATTCACCTTAAAACCTCCACAATTGTTTGAGTGTTTGCTTTTCTACAAGGTAAGAACAGAGAGCACCGTGCCCAGCGGCACTGCAATGCTAGGCCAATGCTCGGAGAGAAGGGAGCAAGCTCCAAATTTCTGCTCTTCTTGCCAAAAATCTGCTTAATATGTAGTCCTCATATAGAGGACATATCAGATATTAAACTGATAAGAACAGATACTACACTTGATCTTAGCCAAAAGGCCGAGAAGCGATAATCCACAAGTGTTGGATGTCCAAGCCAACCTCTTGGCACAAATCTCCCTTGCTGTGGTACCCCGTTTGTAGGTGTGCATAACAATGGCTGCTCATCACCTCCGCCCAAGCTCTCCTTTGTGGACACCTGATTGCTGACCTAGACAGCTCTTTGACTTTTCACAATTTCATAAGGCTCAGCCATACAGCAAAGCCTGCCAAAAATAGATTCAACTCATGTTTGTTCCTCTCCACGGAAGTCTTTAGTAAAAGGCGAAAGACTTGTGCGTTATGAAGAGAAACCAGAGTCAGCATGGCCCTCTGCTCGAGAGCAGCGGTGGAGCCTCTCGGTCACAGTCACCACCTTCGCGGTGGGCCTCTCTTTGCTTTCCGCATGTCAGATTCTAGTATACAACATTCCCACCACGCCCCAATCTGCCAACACAAATTATACAAGGCTTTATTTGCTCCTGCCCTGACTAGTGATTGGCTTTTAAGCCTTTTTAAGCGATACATCCCTGAACCACTTACATTGGGTCCAAAAGCGGACTCTGCTTTCTCACCAAGTCTCCCAGGAGATGTTGAGTGAAAACACGTTTCAGTTTTTGACAAATGCTTCTGATTCTATTTGGAATCCAGTTGATGCTCATTGTGACCCCGTGCAGAGTCATGCATAATCGCTTCACAAGGCAGTGAGTCATCAGAGCAGTTTTGCACACTTGTCAAACTCTGCCAGGCCATTCCCTCAGTTTTATTGACCCAGTGTAGAATTCACCTTAAAACCTCCACAATTGTTTGAGTGTTTGCTTTTCTACAAGGTAAGAACAGAGAGCACCGTGCCCAGCGGCACTGCAATGCTAGGCCAATGCTCGGAGAGAAGGGAGCAAGCTCCAAATTTCTGCTCCTCTTGCCAAAAATCTGCTTAATATGTAGTCCTCATATAGAGGACATATCAGATATTAAACTGATAAGAACAGATACTACACTTGATCTTAGCCAAAAGGCCGAGAAGCGATAATCCACAAGTGTTGGATGTCCAAGCCAACCTCTTGGCACAAATCTCCCTTGCTGTGGTACCCCGTTTGTAGGTGTGCATAACAATGGCTGCTCATCACCTCCGCCCAAGCTCTCCTTTGTGGACACCTGATTGCTGACCTAGACAGCTCTTTGACTTTTCACAATTTCATAAGGCTCAGCCATACAGCAAAGCCTGCCAAAAATAGATTCAACTCATGTTTGTTCCTCTCCACGGAAGTCTTTAGTAAAAGGCGAAAGACTTGTGCGTTATGAAGAGAAACCAGAGTCAGCATGGCCCTCTGCTCGAGAGCAGCGGTGGAGTCTCTCGGTCACAGTCACCACCTTCGCGGTGGGCCTCTCTTTGCTTTCCGCATGTCAGATTCTAGTATACAACATTCCCACCACGCCCCCATCTGCCAACACAAATTATACAAGGCTTTATTTGCTCCTGCCCTGACTAGTGATTGGCTTTTAAGCCTTTTTAAGCGATACATCCCTGAACCACTTACATTGGGTCCAAAAGCGGACTCTGCTTTCTCACCAAGTCTCCCAGGAGATGTTGAGTGAAAACACGTTTCAGTTTTTGACAAATGCTTCTGATTCTATTTGGAATCCAGTTGATGCTCATTGTGACCCCGTGCAGATTCATGCATAATCGCTTCACAAGGCAGTGAGTCATCAGAGCAGTTTTGCACACTTGTCAAACTCTGCCAGGCCATTCCCTCAGTTTCATTGACCCAGTGTAGAATTCACCTTAAAACCTCCACAATTGTTTGAGTGTTTGCTTTTCTACAAGGTAAGAACAGAGAGCACCGTGCCCAGCGGCACTGCAATGCTAGGCCAATGCTCGGAGAGAAGGGAGCAAGCTCCAAATTTCTGCTCTTCTTGCCAAAAATCTGCTTAATATGTAGTCCTCATATAGAGGACATATCAGATATTAAACTGATAAGAACAGATACTACACTTGATCTTAGCCAAAAGGCCGAGAAGCGATAATCCACAAGTGTTGGATGTCCAAGCTAACCTCTTGGCACAAATCTCCCTTGCTGTGGTACCCCGTTTGTAGGTGTGCATAACAATGGCTGCTCATCACCTCCGCCCAAGCTCTCCTTTGTGGACACCTGATTGCTGACCTAGACAGCTCTTTGACTTTTCACAATTTCATAAGGCTCAGCCATACAGCAAAGCCTGCCAAAAATAGATTCAACTCATGTTTGTTCCTCTCCACGGAAGTCTTTAGTAAAAGGCGAAAGACTTGTGCGTTATGAAGAGAAACCAGAGTCAGCATGGCCCTCTGCTCGAGAGCAGCGGTGGAGCCTCTCGGTCACAGTCACCACCTTCGCGGTGGGCCTCTCTTTGCTTTCCGCATGTCAGATTCTAGTATACAACATTCCCACCACGCCCCCATCTGCCAACACAAATTATACAAGGCTTTATTTGCTCCTGCCCTGACTAGTGATTGGCTTTTAAGCCTTTTTAAGCAATACATCCCTGAACCACTTACATTGGGTCCAAAAGCGGACTCTGCTTTCTCACCAGGTCTCCCAGGAGATGTTGAGTGAAAACACGTTTCAGTTTTTGACAAATGCTTCTGATTCTATTTGGAATCCAGTTGATGCTCATTGTGACCCCGTGCAGATTCATGCATAATCGCTTCACAAGGCAGTGAGTCATCAGAGCAGTTTTGCACACTTGTCAAACTCTGCCAGGCCATTCCCTCAGTTTTATTGACCCAGTGTAGAATTCACCTTAAAACCTCCACAATTGTTTGAGTGTTTGCTTTTCTACAAGGTAAGAACAGAGAGCACCGTGCCCAGCGGCACTGCAATGCTAGGCCAATGCTCGGAGAGAAGGGAGCAAGCTCCAAATTTCTGCTCCTCTTGCCAAAAATCTGCTTAATATGTAGTCCTCATATAGAGGACATATCAGATATTAAACTGATAAGAACAGATACTACACTTGATCTTAGCCAAAAGGCCGAGAAGCGATAATCCACAAGTGTTGGATGTCCAAGACAGCCTCTTGGCACAAATCTCCCTTGCTGTGGTACCCCGTTTGTAGGTGTGCATAACAATGGCTGCTCATCACCTCCGCCCAAGCTCTCCTTTGTGGACACCTGATTGCTGACCTAGACAGCTCTTTGACTTTTCACAATTTCATAAGGCTCAGCCATACAGCAAAGCCTGCCAAAAATAGATTCAACTCATGTTTGTTCCTCTCCACGGAAGTCTTTAGTAAAAGGCGAAAGACTTGTGCGTTATGAAGAGAAACCAGAGTCAGCATGGCCCTCTGCTCGAGAGCAGCGGTGGAGCCTCTCGGTCACAGTCACCACCTTCGCGGTGGGCCTCTCTTTGCTTTCCGCATGTCAGATTCTAGTATACAACATTCCCACCACGCCCCAATCTGCCAACACAAATTATACAAGGCTTTATTTGCTCCTGCCCTGACTAGTGATTGGCTTTTAAGCCTTTTTAAGCGATACATCCCTGAACCACTTACATTGGGTCCAAAAGCGGACTCTGCTTTCTCACCAAGTCTCCCAGGAGATGTTGAGTGAAAACACGTTTCAGTTTTTGACAAATGCTTCTGATTCTATTTGGAATCCAGTTGATGCTCATTGTGACCCCGTGCAGAGTCATGCATAATCGCTTCACAAGGCAGTGAGTCATCAGAGCAGTTTTGCACACTTGTCAAACTCTGCCAGGCCATTCCCTCAGTTTTATTGACCCAGTGTAGAATTCACCTTAAAACCTCCACAATTGTTTGAGTGTTTGCTTTTCTACAAGGTAAGAACAGAGAGCACCGTGCCCAGCGGCACTGCAATGCTAGGCCAATGCTCGGAGAGAAGGGAGCAAGCTCCAAATTTCTGCTCCTCTTGCCAAAAATCTGCTTAATATGTAGTCCTCATATAGAGGACATATCAGATATTAAACTGATAAGAACAGATACTACACTTGATCTTAGCCAAAAGGCCGAGAAGCGATAATCCACAAGTGTTGGATGTCCAAGCCAACCTCTTGGCACAAATCTCCCTTGCTGTGGTACCCCGTTTGTAGGTGTGCATAACAATGGCTGCTCATCACCTCCGCCCAAGCTCTCCTTTGTGGACACCTGATTGCTGACCTAGACAGCTCTTTGACTTTTCACAATTTCATAAGGCTCAGCCATACAGCAAAGCCTGCCAAAAATAGATTCAACTCATGTTTGTTCCTCTCCACGGAAGTCTTTAGTAAAAGGCGAAAGACTTGTGCGTTATGAAGAGAAACCAGAGTCAGCATGGCCCTCTGCTCGAGAGCAGCGGTGGAGCCTCTCGGTCACAGTCACCACCTTCGCGGTGGGCCTCTCTTTGCTTTCCGCATGTCAGATTCTAGTATACAACATTCCCACCACGCCCCCATCTGCCAACACAAATTATACAAGGCTTTATTTGCTCCTGCCCTGACTAGTGATTGGCTTTTAAGCCTTTTTAAGCAATACATCCCTGAACCACTTACATTGGGTCCAAAAGCGGACTCTGCTTTCTCACCAGGTCTCCCAGGAGATGTTGAGTGAAAACACGTTTCAGTTTTTGACAAATGCTTCTGATTCTATTTGGAATCCAGTTGATGCTCATTGTGACCCCGTGCAGATTCATGCATAATCGCTTCACAAGGCAGTGAGTCATCAGAGCAGTTTTGCACACTTGTCAAACTCTGCCAGGCCATTCCCTCAGTTTTATTGACCCAGTGTAGAATTCACCTTAAAACCTCCACAATTGTTTGAGTGTTTGCTTTTCTACAAGGTAAGAACAGAGAGCACCGTGCCCAGCGGCACTGCAATGCTAGGCCAATGCTCGGAGAGAAGGGAGCAAGCTCCAAATTTCTGCTCCTCTTGCCAAAAATCTGCTTAATATGTAGTCCTCATATAGAGGACATATCAGATATTAAACTGATAAGAACAGATACTACACTTGATCTTAGCCAAAAGGCCGAGAAGCGATAATCCACAAGTGTTGGATGTCCAAGACAGCCTCTTGGCACAAATCTCCCTTGCTGTGGTACCCCGTTTGTAGGTGTGCATAACAATGGCTGCTCATCACCTCCGCCCAAGCTCTCCTTTGTGGACACCTGATTGCTGACCTAGACAGCTCTTTGACTTTTCACAATTTCATAAGGCTCAGCCATACAGCAAAGCCTGCCAAAAATAGATTCAACTCATGTTTGTTCCTCTCCACGGAAGTCTTTAGTAAAAGGCGAAAGACTTGTGCGTTATGAAGAGAAACCAGAGTCAGCATGGCCCTCTGCTCGAGAGCAGCGGTGGAGCCTCTCGGTCACAGTCACCACCTTCGCGGTGGGCCTCTCTTTGCTTTCCGCATGTCAGATTCTAGTATACAACATTCCCACCACGCCCCCATCTGCCAACACAAATTATACAAGGCTTTATTTGCTCCTGCCCTGACTAGTGATTGGCTTTTAAGCCTTTTTAAGCGATACATCCCTGAACCACTTACATTGGGTCCAAAAGCGGACTCTGCTTTCTCACCAAGTCTCCCAGGAGATGTTGAGTGAAAACACGTTTCAGTTTTTGACAAATGCTTCTGATTCTATTTGGAATCCAGTTGATGCTCATTGTGACCCCGTGGAGATTCATGCATAATCGCTTCACAAGGCAGTGAGTCATCAGAGCAGTTTTGCACACTTGTCAAACTCTGCCAGGCCATTCCCTCTGTTTCATTGACCCAGTGTAGAATTCACCTTGAAACCTCCACAATTGTTTGAGTGTTTGCTTTTCTACAAGGTAAGAACAGAGTGCACCGTTCCCAGCGGCACTGCAATGCTAGGTCGATGCGTGGAGAGAAGGGAGCAAGCTCCAAATTTCTGCTCCTCTTGCCAAAAATCTGCTTAATATGTAGTCCTCATATAGAGGACATATCAGATATTAAACTGATAAGAACAGATACTACACTTGATCTTAGCCAAAAGGCCGAGAAGCGATAATCCACAAGAGTTGGATGTCCATGCCAACCTCTTGGCACAAATCTCCCTTGCTGTGGTACCCCGTTTGTAGGTGTGCATAACAATGGCTGCTCATCACCTCCGCCCAAGCTCTCCTTTGTGGACACCTGATTGCTGACCTAGACAGCTCTTTGACTTTTCACAATTTCATAAGGCTCAGCCATACAGCAAAGCCTGCCAAAAATAGATTCAACTCATGTTTGTTCCTCTCCACGGAAGTCTTTAGTAAAAGGCGAAAGACTTGTGCGTTATGAAGAGAAACCAGAGTCAGCATGGCCCTCTGCTCGAGAGCAGCGGTGGAGCCTCTCGGTCACAGTCACCACCTTCGCGGTGGGCCTCTCTTTGCTTTCCGCATGTCAGATTCTAGTATACAACATTCCCACCACGCCCCCATCTGCCAACACAAATTATACAAGGCTTTATTTGCTCCTGCCCTGACTAGTGATTGGCTTTTAAGCCTTTTTAAGCAATACATCCCTGAACCACTTACATTGGGTCCAAAAGCGGACTCTGCTTTCTCACCAGGTCTCCCAGGAGATGTTGAGTGAAAACACGTTTCAGTTTTTGACAAATGCTTCTGATTCTATTTGGAATCCAGTTGATGCTCATTGTGACCCCGTGCAGATTCATGCATAATCGCTTCACAAGGCAGTGAGTCATCAGAGCAGTTTTGCACACTTGTCAAACTCTGCCAGGCCATTCCCTCAGTTTTATTGACCCAGTGTAGAATTCACCTTAAAACCTCCACAATTGTTTGAGTGTTTGCTTTTCTACAAGGTAAGAACAGAGAGCACCGTGCCCAGCGGCACTGCAATGCTAGGCCAATGCTCGGAGAGAAGGGAGCAAGCTCCAAATTTCTGCTCCTCTTGCCAAAAATCTGCTTAATATGTAGTCCTCATATAGAGGACATATCAGATATTAAACTGATAAGAACAGATACTACACTTGATCTTAGCCAAAAGGCCGAGAAGCGATAATCCACAAGTGTTGGATGTCCAACCCAACCTCTTGGCACAAATCTCCCTTGCTGTGGTACCCCGTTTGTAGGTGTGCATAACAATGGCTGCTCATCACCTCCGCCCAAGCTCTCCTTTGTGGACACCTGATTGCTGACCTAGACAGCTCTTTGACTTTTCACAATTTCATAAGGCTCAGCCATACAGCAAAGCCTGCCAAAAATAGATTCAACTCATGTTTGTTCCTCTCCACGGAAGTCTTTAGTAAAAGGCGAAAGACTTGTGCGTTATGAAGAGAAACCAGAGTCAGCATGGCCCTCTGCTCGAGAGCAGCGGTGGAGCCTCTCGGTCACAGTCACCACCTTCGCGGTGGGCCTCTCTTTGCTTTCCGCATGTCAGATTCTAGTATACAACATTCCCACCACGCCCCCATCTGCCAACACAAATTATACAAGGCTTTATTTGCTCCTGCCCTGACTAGTGATTGGCTTTTAAGCCTTTTTAAGCAATACATCCCTGAACCACTTACATTGGGTACAAAAGCGGACTCTGCTTTCTCACCAGGTCTCCCAGGAGATGTTGAGTGAAAACACGTTTCAGTTTTTGACAAATGCTTCTGATTCTATTTGGAATCCAGTTGATGCTCATTGTGACCCCGTGCAGATTCATGCATAATCGCTTCACAAGGCAGTGAGTCATCAGAGCAGTTTTGCACACTTGTCAAACTCTGCCAGGCCATTCCCTCAGTTTTATTGACCCAGTGTAGAATTCACCTTAAAACCTCCACAATTGTTTGAGTGTTTGCTTTTCTACAAGGTAAGAACAGAGAGCACCGTGCCCAGCGGCACTGCAATGCTAGGCCAATGCTCGGAGAGAAGGGAGCAAGCTCCAAATTTCTGCTCTTCTTGCCAAAAATCTGCTTAATATGTAGTCCTCATATAGAGGACATATCAGATATTAAACTGATAAGAACAGATACTACACTTGATCTTAGCCAAAAGGCCGAGAAGCGATAATCCACAAGTGTTGGATGTCCAAGCTAACCTCTTGGCACAAATCTCCCTTGCTGTGGTACCCCGTTTGTAGGTGTGCATAACAATGGCTGCTCATCACCTCCGCCCAAGCTCTCCTTTGTGGACACCTGATTGCTGACCTAGACAGCTCTTTGACTTTTCACAATTTCATAAGGCTCAGCCATACAGCAAAGCCTGCCAAAAATAGATTCAACTCATGTTTGTTCCTCTCCACGGAAGTCTTTAGTAAAAGGCGAAAGACTTGTGCGTTATGAAGAGAAACCAGAGTCAGCATGGCCCTCTGCTCGAGAGCAGCGGTGGAGCCTCTCGGTCACAGTCACCACCTTCGCGGTGGGCCTCTCTTTGCTTTCCGCATGTCAGATTCTAGTATACAACATTCCCACCACGCCCCCATCTGCCAACACAAATTATACAAGGCTTTATTTGCTCCTGCCCTGACTAGTGATTGGCTTTTAAGCCTTTTTAAGCAATACATCCCTGAACCACTTACATTGGGTCCAAAAGCGGACTCTGCTTTCTCACCAGGTCTCCCAGGAGATGTTGAGTGAAAACACGTTTCAGTTTTTGACAAATGCTTCTGATTCTATTTGGAATCCAGTTGATGCTCATTGTGACCCCGTGCAGATTCATGCATAATCGCTTCACAAGGCAGTGAGTCATCAGAGCAGTTTTGCACACTTGTCAAACTCTGCCAGGCCATTCCCTCAGTTTTATTGACCCAGTGTAGAATTCACCTTAAAACCTCCACAATTGTTTGAGTGTTTGCTTTTCTACAAGGTAAGAACAGAGAGCACCGTGCCCAGCGGCACTGCAATGCTAGGCCAATGCTCGGAGAGAAGGGAGCAAGCTCCAAATTTCTGCTCCTCTTGCCAAAAATCTGCTTAATATGTAGTCCTCATATAGAGGACATATCAGATATTAAACTGATAAGAACAGATACTACACTTGATCTTAGCCAAAAGGCCGAGAAGCGATAATCCACAAGTGTTGGATGTCCAAGCCAACCTCTTGGCACAAATCTCCCTTGCTGTGGTACCCCGTTTGTAGGTGTGCATAACAATGGCTGCTCATCACCTCCGCCCAAGCTCTCCTTTGTGGACACCTGATTGCTGACCTAGACAGCTCTTTGACTTTTCACAATTTCATAAGGCTCAGCCATACAGCAAAGCCTGCCAAAAATAGATTCAACTCATGTTTGTTCCTCTCCACGGAAGTCTTTAGTAAAAGGCGAAAGACTTGTGCGTTATGAAGAGAAACCAGAGTCAGCATGGCCCTCTGCTCGAGAGCAGCGGTGGAGCCTCTCGGTCACAGTCACCACCTTCGCGGTGGGCCTCTCTTTGCTTTCCGCATGTCAGATTCTAGTATACAACATTCCCACCACGCCCCCATCTGCCAACACAAATTATACAAGGCTTTATTTGCTCCTGCCCTGACTAGTGATTGGCTTTTAAGCCTTTTTAAGCGATACATCCCTGAACCACTTACATTGGGTCCAAAAGCGGACTCTGCTTTCTCACCAAGTCTCCCAGGAGATGTTGAGTGAAAACACGTTTCAGTTTTTGACAAATGCTTCTGATTCTATTTGGAATCCAGTTGATGCTCATTGTGACCCCGTGCAGAGTCATGCATAATCACTTCACAAGGCAGTGAGTCATAAGAGCAGTTTTGCACACTTGTCAAACTCTGCCAGGCCATTCCCTCAGTTTCATTGACCCAGTGTAGAATTCACCTTGAAACCTCCACAATTGTTTGAGTGTTTGCTTTTCTTCAAGGTAAGAACAGAGTGCACCGTTCCCAGCGGCACTGCAATGCTAGGTCGATGCGTGGAGAGAAGGGAGCAAGCTCCAAATTTCTGCTCCTCTTGCCAAAAATCTGCTTAATATGTAGTCCTCATATAGAGGACATATCAGATATTAAACTGATAAGAACAGATACTACACTTGATCTTAGCCAAAAGGCCGAGAAGCGATAATCCACAAGTGTTGGATGTCCAAGCTAACCTCTTGGCACAAATCTCCCTTGCTGTGGTACCCCGTTTGTAGGTGTGCATAACAATGGCTGCTCATCACCTCCGCCCAAGCTCTCCTTTGTGGACACCTGATTGCTGACCTAGACAGCTCTTTGACTTTTCACAATTTCATAAGGCTCAGCCATACAGCAAAGCCTGCCAAAAATAGATTCAACTCATGTTTGTTCCTCTCCACGGAAGTCTTTAGTAAAAGGCGAAAGACTTGTGCGTTATGAAGAGAAACCAGAGTCAGCATGGCCCTCTGCTCGAGAGCAGCGGTGGAGCCTCTCGGTCACAGTCACCACCTTCGCGGTGGGCCTCTCTTTGCTTTCCGCATGTCAGATTCTAGTATACAACATTCCCACCACGCCCCCATCTGCCAACACAAATTATACAAGGCTTTATTTGCTCCTGCCCTGACTAGTGATTGGCTTTTAAGCCTTTTTAAGCGATACATCCCTGAACCACTTACATTGGGTCCAAAAGCGGACTCTGCTTTCTCACCAAGTCTCCCAGGAGATGTTGAGTGAAAACACGTTTCAGTTTTTGACAAATGCTTCTGATTCTATTTGGAATCCAGTTGATGCTCATTGTGACCCCGTGCAGATTCATGCATAATCGCTTCACAAGGCAGTGAGTCATCAGAGCAGTTTTGCACACTTGTCAAACTCTGCCAGGCCATTCCCTCAGTTTCATTGACCCAGTGTAGAATTCACCTTAAAACCTCCACAATTGTTTGAGTGTTTGCTTTTCTACAAGGTAAGAACAGAGAGCACCGTGCCCAGCGGCACTGCAATGCTAGGCCAATGCTCGGAGAGAAGGGAGCAAGCTCCAAATTTCTGCTCTTCTTGCCAAAAATCTGCTTAATATGTAGTCCTCATATAGAGGACATATCAGATATTAAACTGATAAGAACAGATACTACACTTGATCTTAGCCAAAAGGCCGAGAAGCGATAATCCACAAGTGTTGGATGTCCAAGCTAACCTCTTGGCACAAATCTCCCTTGCTGTGGTACCCCGTTTGTAGGTGTGCATAACAATGGCTGCTCATCACCTCCGCCCAAGCTCTCCTTTGTGGACACCTGATTGCTGACCTAGACAGCTCTTTGACTTTTCACAATTTCATAAGGCTCAGCCATACAGCAAAGCCTGCCAAAAATAGATTCAACTCATGTTTGTTCCTCTCCACGGAAGTCTTTAGTAAAAGGCGAAAGACTTGTGCGTTATGAAGAGAAACCAGAGTCAGCATGGCCCTCTGCTCGAGAGCAGCGGTGGATCCTCTCGGTCACAGTCACCACCTTCGCGGTGGGCCTCTCTTTGCTTTCCGCATGTCAGATTCTAGTATACAACATTCCCAACACGCCCCCATCTGCCAACACAAATTATACAAGGCTTTATTTGCTCCTGCCCTGACTAGTGATTGGCTTTTAAGCCTTTTTAAGCGATACATCCCTGAACCACTTACATTGGGTCCAAAAGCGGACTCTGCTTTCTCACCAAGTCTCCCAGGAGATGTTGAGTGAAAACACGTTTCAGTTTTTGACAAACGCTTCTGATTCTATTTGGAATCTAGTTGATGCTCATTGTGACCCCGTGCAGAGTCATGCATGATCGCTTTACAAGGCAGTGAGTCATCAGAGCAGTTTTGCACACTTGTCAAACTCTGCCAGGCCATTCCCTCAGTTTCATTGACCCAGTGTAGAATTCACCTTGAAACCTCCACAATTGTTTGAGTGTTTGCTTTTCTACAAGGTAAGAACAGAGTGCACCGTTCCCAGCGGCACTGCAATGCTAGGTCGATGCGTGGAGAGAAGGGAGCAAGCTCCAAATTTCTGCTCCTCTTGCCAAATATCTGCTTAATATGTAGTCCTCATATAGAGGACATATCAGATATTAAACTGATAAGAACAGATACTACACTTGATCTTAGCCAAAAGGCCGAGAAGCGATAATCCACAAGTGTTGGATGTCCACGCTAACCTCTTGGCACAAATTTCCCTTGCTGTGGTACCCCGTTTGTAGGTGTGCATAACAATGGCTGCTGTTCATCACCTCCGCCCAAGCTCTCCTTTGTGGACACTTGATTTCTGACCTAGACAGCTCTTTGACTTTTCACAATTTCATAACGCTCAGCCATACAGCAAAGCCTGCCAAAAATAGATTCAACTCATGTTTGTTCCTCTCCACGGAAGTCTTTAGTAAAAGGCGAAAGACTTGTGCGTTATGAAGAGATACCAGAGTCAGCATGGCCCTCTGCTCGAGAGCAGCGGTGGAGCCTCTCGGTCACAGTCACCACCTTCGCGGTGGGCCTCTCTTTGCTTTCCGCATGTCAGATTCTAGTATACAACATTCCCACCACGCCCCCATCTGCCAACACAAATTATACAAGGCTTTATTTGCTCCTGCCCTGACTAGTGATTGGCTTTTAAGCCTTTTTAAGCGATACATCCCTGAACCACTTACATTGGGTCCAAAAGCGGACTCTGCTTTCTCACCAAGTCTCCCAGGAGATGTTGAGTGAAAAAACGTTTCAGTTTTTGACAAACGCTTCTGATTCTATTTGGAATCTAGTTGATGCTCATTGTGACCCCGTGCAGAGTCATGCATGATCGCTTTACAAGGCAGTGAGTCATCAGAGCAGTTTTGCACACTTGTCAAACTCTGCCAGGCCATTCCCTCAGTTTCATTGACCCAGTGTAAAATTCACCTTGAAACCTCCACAATTGTTTGAGTGATTGCTTTTCTACAAGGTAAGAACAGAGTGCACCGTTCCCAGCGGCACTGCAATGCTAGGTCGATGCGTGGAGAGAAGGGAGCAAGCTCCAAATTTCTGCTCCTCTTGCCAAAAATCTGCTTAATATGTAGTCCTCATATAGAGGACATATCAGATATTAAACTGATAAGAACAGATACTACACTTGATCTTAGCCAAAAGGCCGAGAAGCGATAATCCACAAGTGTTGGATGTCCAAGCCAACCTCTTGGCACAAATCTCCCTTGCTGTGGTACCCCGTTTGTAGGTGTGCATAACAATGGCTGCTCATCACCTCCGCCCAAGCTCTCCTTTGTGGACACCTGATTGCTGACCTAGACAGCTCTTTGACTTTTCACAATTTCATAAGGCTCAGCCATACAGCAAAGCCTGCCAAAAATAGATTCAACTCATGTTTGTTCCTCTCCACGGAAGTCTTTAGTAAAAGGCGAAAGACTTGTGCGTTATGAAGAGAAACCAGAGTCAGCATGGCCCTCTGCTCGAGAGCAGCGGTGGAGCCTCTCGGTCACAGTCACCACCTTCGCGGTGGGCCTCTCTTTGCTTTCCGCATGTCAGATTCTAGTATACAACATTCCCACCACGCCCCCATCTGCCAACACAAATTATACAAGGCTTTATTTGCTCCTGCCCTGACTAGTGATTGGCTTTTAAGCCTTTTTAAGCAATACATCCCTGAACCACTTACATTGGGTCCAAAAGCGGACTCTGCTTTCTCACCAGGTCTCCCAGGAGATGTTGAGTGAAAACACGTTTCAGTTTTTGACAAATGCTTCTGATTCTATTTGGAATCCAGTTGATGCTCATTGTGACCCCGTGCAGATTCATGCATAATCGCTTCACAAGGCAGTGAGTCATCAGAGCAGTTTTGCACACTTGTCAAACTCTGCCAGGCCATTCCCTCAGTTTTATTGACCCAGTGTAGAATTTACCTTAAAACCTCCACAATTGTTTGAGTGTTTGCTTTTCTACAAGGTAAGAACAGAGAGCACCGTGCCCAGCGGCACTGCAATGCTAGGCCAATGCTCGGAGAGAAGGGAGCAAGCTCCAAATTTCTGCTCCTCTTGCCAAAAATCTGCTTAATATGTAGTCCTCATATAGAGGACATATCAGATATTAAACTGATAAGAACAGATACTACACTTGATCTTAGCCAAAAGGCCGAGAAGCGATAATCCACAAGTGTTGGATGTCCAAGCCAACCTCTTGGCACAAATCTCCCTTGCTGTGGTACCCCGTTTGTAGGTGTGCATAACAATGGCTGCTCATCACCTCCGCCCAAGCTCTCCTTTGTGGACACCTGATTGCTGACCTAGACAGCTCTTTGACTTTTCACAATTTCATAAGGCTCAGCCATACAGCAAAGCCTGCCAAAAATAGATTCAACTCATGTTTGTTCCTCTCCACGGAAGTCTTTAGTAAAAGGCGAAAGACTTGTGCGTTATGAAGAGAAACCAGAGTCAGCATGGCCCTCTGCTCGAGAGCAGCGGTGGAGCCTCTCGGTCACAGTCACCACCTTCGCGGTGGGCCTCTCTTTGCTTTCCGCATGTCAGATTCTAGTATACAACATTCCCACCACGCCCCCATCTGCCAACACAAATTATACAAGGCTTTATTTGCTCCTGCCCTGACTAGTGATTGGCTTTTAAGCCTTTTTAAGCAATACATCCCTGAACCACTTACATTGGGTCCAAAAGCGGACTCTGCTTTCTCACCAGGTCTCCCAGGAGATGTTGAGTGAAAACACGTTTCAGTTTTTGACAAATGCTTCTGATTCTATTTGGAATCCAGTTGATGCTCATTGTGACCCCGTGCAGATTCATGCATAATCGCTTCACAAGGCAGTGAGTCATCAGAGCAGTTTTGCACACTTGTCAAACTCTGCCAGGCCATTCCCTCAGTTTTATTGACCCAGTGTAGAATTTACCTTAAAACCTCCACAATTGTTTGAGTGTTTGCTTTTCTACAAGGTAAGAACAGAGAGCACCGTGCCCAGCGGCACTGCAATGCTAGGCCAATGCTCGGAGAGAAGGGAGCAAGCTCCAAATGTCTGCTCCTCTTGCCAAAAATCTGCTTAATATGTAGTCCTCATATAGAGGACATATCAGATATTAAACTGATAAGAACAGATACTACACTTGATCTTAGCCAAAAGGCCGAGAAGCGATAATCCACAAGTGTTGGATGTCCAAGCCAACCTCTTGGCACAAATCTCCCTTGCTGTGGTACCCCGTTTGTAGGTGTGCATAACAATGGCTGCTCATCACCTCCGCCCAAGCTCTCCTTTGTGGACACCTGATTGCTGACCTAGACAGCTCTTTGACTTTTCACAATTTCATAAGGCTCAGCCATACAGCAAAGCCTGCCAAAAATAGATTCAACTCATGTTTGTTCCTCTCCACGGAAGTCTTTAGTAAAAGGCGAAAGACTTGAGCGTTATGAAGAGAAACCAGAGTCAGCATGGCCCTCTGCTCGAGAGCAGCGGTGGAGCCTCTCGGTCACAGTCACCACCTTCGCGGTGGGCCTCTCTTTGCTTTCCGCATGTCAGATTCTAGTATACAACATTCCCACCACGCCCCCATCTGCCAACACAAATTATACAAGGCTTTATTTGCTCCTGCCCTGACTAGTGATTGGCTTTTAAGCCTTTTTAAGCAATACATCCCTGAACCACTTACATTGGGTCCAAAAGCGGACTCTGCTTTCTCACCAGGTCTCCCAGGAGATGTTGAGTGAAAACACGTTTCAGTTTTTGACAAATGCTTCTGATTCTATTTGGAATCCAGTTGATGCTCATTGTGACCCCGTGCAGATTCATGCATAATCGCTTCACAAGGCAGTGAGTCATCAGAGCAGTTTTGCACACTTGTCAAACTCTGCCAGGCCATTCCCTCAGTTTTATTGACCCAGTGTAGAATTCACCTTAAAACCTCCACAATTGTTTGAGTGTTTGCTTTTCTACAAGGTAAGAACAGAGAGCACCGTGCCCAGCGGCACTGCAATGCTAGGCCAATGCTCGGAGAGAAGGGAGCAAGCTCCAAATTTCTGCTCCTCTTGCCAAAAATCTGCTTAATATGTAGTCCTCATATAGAAGACATATCAGATATTAAACTGATAAGAACAGATACTACACTTGATCTTAGCCAAAAGGCCGAGAAGCGATAATCCACAAGTGTTGGATGTCCAAGCCAACCTCTTGGCACAAATCTCCCTTGCTGTGGTACCCCGTTTGTAGGTGTGCATAACAATGGCTGCTCATCACCTCCGCCCAAGCTCTCCTTTGTGGACACCTGATTGCTGACCTAGACAGCTCTTTGACTTTTCACAATTTCATAAGGCTCAGCCATACAGCAAAGCCTGCCAAAAATAGATTCAACTCATGTTTGTTCCTCTCCACGGAAGTCTTTAGTAAAAGGCGAAAGACTTGTGCGTTATGAAGAGAAACCAGAGTCAGCATGGCCCTCTGCTCGAGAGCAGCGGTGGAGCCTCTCGGTCACAGTCACCACCTTCGCGGTGGGCCTCTCTTTGCTTTCCGCATGTCAGATTCTAGTATACAACATTCCCACCACGCCCCCATCTGCCAACACAAATTATACAAGGCTTTATTTGCTCCTGCCCTGACTAGTGATTGGCTTTTAAGCCTTTTTAAGCAATACATCCCTGAACCACTTACATTGGGTCCAAAAGCGGACTCTGCTTTCTCACCAGGTCTCCCAGGAGATGTTGAGTGAAAACACGTTTCAGTTTTTGACAAATGCTTCTGATTCTATTTGGAATCCAGTTGATGCTCATTGTGACCCCGTGCAGATTCATGCATAATCGCTTCACAAGGCAGTGAGTCATCAGAGCAGTTTTGCACACTTGTCAAACTCTGCCAGGCCATTCCCTTAGTTTTATTGACCCAGTGTAGAATTCACCTTAAAACCTCCACAATTGTTTGAGTGTTTGCTTTTCTACAAGGTAAGAACAGAGAGCACCGTGCCCAGCGGCACTGCAATGCTAGGCCAATGCTTGGAGAGAAGGGAGCAAGCTCCAAATTTCTGCTCCTCTTGCCAAAAATCTGCTTAATATGTAGTCCTCATATAGAGGACATATCAGATATTAAACTGATAAGAACAGATACTACACTTGATCTTAGCCAAAAGGCCGAGAAGCGATAATCCACAAGTGTTGGATGTCCAAGCCAACCTCTTGGCACAAATCTCCCTTGCTGTGGTACCCCGTTTGTAGGTGTGCATAACAATGGCTGCTCATCACCTCCGCCCAAGCTCTCCTTTGTGGACACCTGATTGCTGACCTAGACAGCTCTTTGACTTTTCACAATTTCATAAGGCTCAGCCATACAGCAAAGCCTGCCAAAAATAGATTCAACTCATGTTTGTTCCTCTCCACGGAAGTCTTTAGTAAAAGGCGAAAGACTTGTGCGTTATGAAGAGAAACCAGAGTCAGCATGGCCCTCTGCTCGAGAGCAGCGGTGGAGCCTCTCGGTCACAGTCACCACCTTCGCGGTGGGCCTCTCTTTGCTTTCCGCATGTCAGATTCTAGTATACAACATTCCCACCACGCCCCCATCTGCCAACACAAATTATACAAGGCTTTATTTGCTCCTGCCCTGACTAGTGATTGGCTTTTAAGCCTTTTTAAGCGATACATCCCTGAACCACTTACATTGGGTCCAAAAGCGGACTCTGCTTTCTCACCAAGTCTCCCAGGAGATGTTGAGTGAAAACACGTTTCAGTTTTTGACAAATGCTTCTGATTCTATTTGGAATCCAGTTGATGCTCATTGTGACCCCGTGCAGAGTCATGCATAATCACTTCACAAGGCAGTGAGTCATAAGAGCAGTTTTGCACACTTGTCAAACTCTGCCAGGCCATTCCCTCAGTTTCATTGACCCAGTGTAGAATTCACCTTGAAACCTCCACAATTGTTTGAGTGTTTGCTTTTCTACAAGGTAAGAACAGAGTGCACCGTTCCCAGCGGCACTGCAATGCTAGGTCGATGCGTGGAGAGAAGGGAGCAAGCTCCAAATTTCTGCTCCTCTTGCCAAAAATCTGCTTAATATGTAGTCCTCATATAGAGGACATATCAGATATTAAACTGATAAGAACAGATACTACACTTGATCTTAGCCAAAAGGCCGAGAAGCGATAATCCACAAGTGTTGGATGTCCAAGCCAACCTCTTGGCACAAATCTCCCTTGCTGTGGTACCCCGTTTGTAGGTGTGCATAACAATGGCTGCTCATCACCTCCGCCCAAGCTCTCCTTTGTGGACACCTGATTGCTGACCTAGACAGCTCTTTGACTTTTCACAATTTCATAAGGCTCAGCCATACAGCAAAGCCTGCCAAAAATAGATTCAACTCATGTTTGTTCCTCTCCACGGAAGTCTTTAGTAAAAGGCGAAAGACTTGTGCGTTATGAAGAGAAACCAGAGTCAGCATGGCCCTCTGCTCGAGAGCAGCGGTGGAGCCTCTCGGTCACAGTCACCACCTTCGCGGTGGGCCTCTCTTTGCTTTCCGCATGTCAGATTCTAGTATACAACATTCCCACCACGCCCCCATCTGCCAACACAAATTATACAAGGCTTTATTTGCTCCTGCCCTGACTAGTGATTGGCTTTTAAGCCTTTTTAAGCGATACATCCCTGAACCACTTACATTGGGTCCAAAAGCGGACTCTGCTTTCTCACCAAGTCTCCCAGGAGATGTTGAGTGAAAACACGTTTCAGTTTTTGACAAATGCTTCTGATTCTATTTGGAATCCAGTTGATGCTCATTGTGACCCCGTGCAGAGTCATGCATAATCACTTCACAAGGCAGTGAGTCATAAGAGCAGTTTTGCACACTTGTCAAACTCTGCCAGGCCATTCCCTCAGTTTCATTGACCCAGTGTAGAATTCACCTTGAAACCTCCACAATTGTTTGAGTGTTTGCTTTTCTACAAGGTAAGAACAGAGTGCACCGTTCCCAGCGGCACTGCAATGCTAGGTCGATGCGTGGAGAGAAGGGAGCAAGCTCCAAATTTCTGCTCCTCTTGCCAAAAATCTGCTTAATATGTAGTCCTCATATAGAGGACATATCAGATATTAAACTGATAAGAACAGATACTACACTTGATCTTAGCCAAAAGGCCGAGAAGCGATAATCCACAAGTGTTGGATGTCCAAGCCAACCTCTTGGCACAAATCTCCCTTGCTGTGGTACCCCGTTTGTAGGTGTGCATAACAATGGCTGCTCATCACCTCCGCCCAAGCTCTCCTTTGTGGACACCTGATTGCTGACCTAGACAGCTCTTTGACTTTTCACAATTTCATAAGGCTCAGCCATACAGCAAAGCCTGCCAAAAATAGATTCAACTCATGTTTGTTCCTCTCCACGGAAGTCTTTAGTAAAAGGCGAAAGACTTGTGCGTTATGAAGAGAAACCAGAGTCAGCATGGCCCTCTGATCGAGAGCAGCGGTGGAGCCTCTCGGTCACAGTCACCACCTTCGCGGTGGGCCTCTCTTTGCTTTCCGCATGTCAGATTCTAGTATACAACATTCCCACCACGCCCCCATCTGCCAACACAAATTATACAAGGCTTTATTTGCTCCTGCCCTGACTAGTGATTGGCTTTTAAGCCTTTTTAAGCGATACATCCCTGAACCACTTACATTGGGTCCAAAAGCGGACTCTGCTTTCTCACCAAGTCTCCCAGGAGATGTTGAGTGAAAACACGTTTCAGTTTTTGACAAATGCTTCTGATTCTATTTGGAATCCAGTTGATGCTCATTGTGACCCCGTGCAGAGTCATGCATAATCACTTCACAAGGCAGTGAGTCATAAGAGCAGTTTTGCACACTTGTCAAACTCTGCCAGGCCATTCCCTCAGTTTCATTGACCCAGTGTAGAATTCACCTTGAAACCTCCACAATTGTTTGAGTGTTTGCTTTTCTACAAGGTAAGAACAGAGTGCACCGTTCCCAGCGGCACTGCAATGCTAGGTCGATGCGTGGAGAGAAGGGAGCAAGCTCCAAATTTCTGCTCCTCTTGCCAAGAATCTGCTTAATATGTAGTCCTCATATAGAGGACATATCAGATATTAAACTGATAAGAACAGATACTACACTTGATCTTAGCCAAAAGGCCGAGAAGCGATAATCCACAAGTGTTGGATGTCCAAGCCAACCTCTTGGCACAAATCTCCCTTGCTGTGGTACCCCGTTTGTAGGTGTGCATAACAATGGCTGCTCATCACCTCCGCCCAAGCTCTCCTTTGTGGACACCTGATTGCTGACCTAGACAGCTCTTTGACTTTTCACAATTTCATAAGGCTCAGCCATACAGCAAAGCCTGCCAAAAATAGATTCAACTCATGTTTGTTCCTCTCCACGGAAGTCTTTAGTAAAAGGCGAAAGACTTGTGCGTTATGAAGAGAAACCAGAGTCAGCATGGCCCTCTGCTCGAGAGCAGCGGTGGAGCCTCTCGGTCACAGTCACCACCTTCGCGGTGGGCCTCTCTTTGCTTTCCGCATGTCAGATTCTAGTATACAACATTCCCACCACGCCCCCATCTGCCAACACAAATTATACAAGGCTTTATTTGCTCCTGCCCTGACTAGTGATTGGCTTTTAAGCCTTTTTAAGCGATACATCCCTGAACCACTTACATTGGGTCCAAAAGCGGACTCTGCTTTCTCACCAAGTCTCCCAGGAGATGTTGAGTGAAAACACGTTTCAGTTTTTGACAAATGCTTCTGATTCTATTTGGAATCCAGTTGATGCTCATTGTGACCCCGTGCAGAGTCATGCATAATCACTTCACAAGGCAGTGAGTCATAAGAGCAGTTTTGCACACTTGTCAAACTCTGCCAGGCCATTCCCTCAGTTTCATTGACCCAGTGTAGAATTCACCTTGAAACCTCCACAATTGTTTGAGTGTTTGCTTTTCTACAAGGTAAGAACAGAGTGCACCGTTCCCAGCGGCACTGCAATGCTAGGTCGATGCGTGGAGAGAAGGGAGCAAGCTCCAAATTTCTGCTCCTCTTGCCAAAAATCTGCTTAATATGTAGTCCTCATATAGAGGACATATCAGATATTAAACTGATAAGAACAGATACTACACTTGATCTTAGCCAAAAGGCCGAGAAGCGATAATCCACAAGTGTTGGATGTCCAAGCCAACCTCTTGGCACAAATCTCCCTTGCTGTGGTACCCCGTTTGTAGGTGTGCATAACAATGGCTGCTCATCACCTCCGCCCAAGCTCTCCTTTGTGGACACCTGATTGCTGACCTAGACAGCTCTTTGACTTTTCACAATTTCATAAGGCTCAGCCATACAGCAAAGCCTGCCAAAAATAGATTCAACTCATGTTTGTTCCTCTCCACGGAAGTCTTTAGTAAAAGGCGAAAGACTTGTGCGTTATGAAGAGAAACCAGAGTCAGCATGGCCCTCTGATCGAGAGCAGCGGTGGAGCCTCTCGGTCACAGTCACCACCTTCGCGGTGGGCCTCTCTTTGCTTTCCGCATGTCAGATTCTAGTATACAACATTCCCACCACGCCCCCATCTGCCAACACAAATTATACAAGGCTTTATTTGCTCCTGCCCTGACTAGTGATTGGCTTTTAAGCCTTTTTAAGCAATACATCCCTGAACCACTTACATTGGGTCCAAAAGCGGACTCTGCTTTCTCACCAAGTCTCCCAGGAGATGTTGAGTGAAAACACGTTTCAGTTTTTGACAAATGCTTCTGATTCTATTTGGAATCCAGTTGATGCTCATTGTGACCCCGTGGAGATTCATGCATAATCGCTTCACAAGGCAGTGAGTCATCAGAGCAGTTTTGCACACTTGTCAAACTCTGCCAGGCCATTCCCTCAGTTTCATTGACCCAGTGTAGAATTCACCTTGAAACCTCCACAATTGTTTGCTTTTCTACAAGGTAAGAACAGAGTGCACCTTTCCCAGCGGCACTGCAATGCTAGGTCGATGCGTGGAGAGAAGGGAGCAAGCTCCAAATTTCTGCTCCTCTTGCCAAAAATCTGCTTAATATGTAGTCCTCATATAGAGGACATATCAGATATTATATGATAAGAACAGATACTACACTTGATCTTAGCCAAAAGGCCGAGAAGCGATAATCCACAAGTGTTGGATGTCCAAGCCAACCTCTTGGCACAAATCTCCCTTGCTGTGGTACCCCGTTTGTAGGTGTGCATAACAATGGCTGCTCATCACCTCCGCCCAAGCTCTCCTTTGTGGACACCTGATTGCTGACCTAGACAGCTCTTTGACTTTTCACAATTTCATAAGGCTCAGCCATACAGCAAAGCCTGCCAAAAATAGATTCAACTCACGTTTGTTCCTCTCCACGGAAGTCTTTAGTAAAAGGCGAAAGACTTGTGCGTTATGAAGAGAAACCAGAGTCAGCATGGCCCTCTGCTCGAGAGCAGCGGTGGAGCCTCTCGGTCACAGTCACCACCTTCGCGGTGGGCCTCTCTTTGCTTTCCGCATGTCAGATTCTAGTATACAACATTCCCACCACGCCCCCATCTGCCAACACAAATTATACAAGGCTTTATTTGCTCCTGCCCTGACTAGTGATTGGCTTTTAAGCCTTTTTAAGCGATACATCCCTGAACCACTTACATTGGGTCCAAAAGCGGACTCTGCTTTCTCACCAAGTCTCCCAGGAGATGTTGAGTGAAAACACGTTTCAGTTTTTGACAAATGCTTCTGATTCTATTTGGAATCCAGTTGATGCTCATTGTGACCCCGTGCAGAGTCATGCATAATCACTTCACAAGGCAGTGAGTCATAAGAGCAGTTTTGCACACTTGTCAAACTCTGCCAGGCCATTCCCTCAGTTTCATTGACCCAGTGTAGAATTCACCTTGAAACCTCAACAATTGTTTGAGTGTTTGCTTTTCTACAAGGTAAGAACAGAGTGCACCGTTCCCAGCGGCACTGCAATGCTAGGTCGATGCGTGGAGAGAAGGGAGCAAGCTCCAAATTTCTGCTCCTCTTGCCAAAAATCTGCTTAATATGTAGTCCTCATATAGAGGACATATCAGATATTAAACTGATAAGAACAGATTTTTTTTTTTTTTTATTACAAAAAACTTTCATCAGTTCAGTACAAATCAAGTCAAATCAATACAAATCAATTATCATGTATGACCATCCCTAATACAATTTTCGGCCACGACTGTGAGCCTTTACAGTCATAAATATTCGTTTTTCATATCCTACCCGGTCCACATTGCAGTAACAAAGGTGAAAACAATAAAAGAAAACCAAAAACAGCCCAAAGAACTCCATTTGACCTCACACTCAGTTCACCATATCCACCCAAACCCTCCCTTCCACCTTTCTAGGGCTGCATGCTTCCCCCACTTCTCTATATCCCTTTTGATTTTCCCTTTTACATCAGCTTCCACCCTCCTCATGATCCCTTCCACACTGCTGTCTTTATTTCTCTTTACCAGATCTTGCCTGGCCGACCACATTATCCTCTTTGTAGTGCTTATGATATACCACATTGGGAAATTTCCTGAGCCTAAACCTCTTTCAACCTTATCCCAGGTCAAATTAAATCCTCGGACCACCTGCCCTAGCCGTTCCCCCACTTTACCCCATACTATCTTTGCAATTGGACAGTCCCACATGACATGCCTGACCGTTTCCTCCCCCGGACAGGTTGGCCGAGGGCACACAGGGGATCTTGCCAACCCATGCCGGTACATGGTTTCCCGCACTGGCAGGCATTTGTGCAGGCATAACCAATTGATGTCTTTTAGCTCATTGTCAAGCCCCCCTGGCTGAATCCCCCTCCAAATCTCTTTCGGGGTCCCCACCACCGAAGGTGCGACCACTCCCTTGCTGACCTCTCTGTAGAGGGCTCTGTGATCTATTTTTATTTCTCTGTTTGAGGCTTCAGGATGAGCCTGCAACCACCTGGCTGCATGGTTGTAATGCCATGGCTGCTGCTCCACCCTGGGTGCCAAATTGTTCCAGACAATCAACCCCCTAGCTTGGTATGCGAAATAGAGTCGTAAGAAGTAGCCTGAGGGGTGCTCTATCGGAAATGATAGTTCCCTACACAAGGAAGAAACAAAAATGCAGTCCAGCTTCAGCGGGAGGTGTGGCACATCCCTCCCTCCTGCTTCGATACCAGCCAGCATGCGAGTCCTAGCCACATATTCGTACCTCCCCCCCCATATGAAATGGAACACGAGGCGCATGAGAGGTCTCCTCATGCTGACTGGCAGTGGATATATGTATGCCAAATATAGGAGGGATGGCAGAATGTCTACCTTCAGTACAAGTACCTTCCCTATAAAGGTCAGGCACCTGCTCTTCCAGAGTGCAAGCCTCTTCTGGACTGCTGTAATTCGCCTGGTCCAGTTGATCGAGGCACTGTTGGCTGCCTCAAAGCTGACCCCTAGTATCTTCAGGTGACCTGTGCATAGCGACAGCCCTCCCGGTACATCTGTCCTTTCTTTCCACCTCCCAAAGAACTTGACAGAGGACTTGGCGTGATTCAGTCTTGCTCCAGACACCCGACCAAAGTCCTGAAAAATCTCTAAGGATCGGATCAGGCTCTCATCACTGTCCAGCAGCAGTGTGGTGTCGTCTGCATACTGTGACAGCTTGACCCGCAGGCCTCTGCTGCCGGGAACCAGGAAACCTTTCACCCCTGGGTCAGCCCTAATAGCTGCCGCCAGTGGCTCTATGTAAAGGATGTAGAGCAGCGGTGAGAGTGGGCAGCCCTGTCTTACCCCTGAGTGCAACCTGAAAACTTCCCCTAAGTGACCGTTGACTGCCACGGTGCTCCCCACACCTGTGTATAATGTGCGCAACCATCCGACAAAACCCTTGTTAAAGCCTAACCTTTCCAATACCCTAAACATAAAGCCCCAGTGAACCCTGTCAAAGGCCTTTGCCTGGTCGAGGCCCACCACCATAAATGGCAGGTGTCTGTCTTCTGCCCAAGCGACAGCGTCTCGTATGAGCTGGAGATTCCATCTAACAGAGCGCCCCGCCACCCCACACGTTTGGTCCACATGGACCACGTGTGGAAGCGCTGTGCCCAGACGATCCGCTAGGACCTTTGCCAGGAGTTTATAGTCAACACACAACATTGTCAGTGGCCGCCAGTTTCCGAGGTCGGTGCCATCCCCCTTTTTAAACAGAAGGGAGATCACCCCTGTAGCCATAGTCCCTCCCATTGCACCTGTGAGAAGCACTGTGGACAACACCTCCAACACTACCGGTCCAAGAATCTCCCAGAACTTGAGATAAAACTCCACCGGCAGTCCGTCGATGCCAGGCACCTTCCGCTTGTTCATTTTACCAAGGGCTCCCTCGAGCTCTTTGAGTGTGAGCGGGGCCTCCAAAGCCTGCGCTATGTCCGACGGCACCTGCTTGGTCAGTAAGTTCAGGAAGTATTCCCCTCCCCCTACATCTACCTCTTTCTCCTGGAAACTTGTGCGGTAGTGGTCAGTAGCAGCCCCCACCATCTCAGCTGCCTCCGACACTACCACACCCTGCTTGTCCCTGATCCCGGTCTGTACCTGTCTTTTCCTGTCTGCCCGTATTGAGCTGAAGAAAGCAGCAGAACATGTCTCATGCTTCTCCAAGTAATTTCGTTGCACCAGGAACAGGTAAGCCCGGGCCCTACCCTCAAAGACCTCCCTGAGCTTTGCTTTTAGGGAGTCACAAGCCCACTGATTTACTGTGCCAGTGCTGTTTCCTTTGCTGTATTCAAGCTCGAGGAGGTGCTGTAAGCGAAACACCTCTCTCTTTGCCAACCTCACCTTCTTTTTAGAAAAACTGTCGCAAAACATTTTCATGCGTTTCTTGGCTACTTCCCACCACTCCATCACTCCAGTACACAATGGTCTTAGTCCTAAAAGTTTTTTGAAAAACAGTTTAAAACTTTGTTTGAACATGTCCTCCTCTAGTATGCTTATATTTAAGCGCCAGTACCCACGCCCAAAAACAGGCAGGCACAGGCGCACCTCAAACAGCAGCCCATCATGGTCAGAGAAAAACACAGGGAGCAGTCGACCTGACACCAATATCATAGACTTTGAGGCAAACACGTAGTCAAGACGTCTATACGTTCCGCGTGAATTACGCCATGTGGGACCGTCTGCCAGTGGCCTAACCATCCTCCCCCCATCTACTAACCCGTGTCTAGCCATGAGGTGGGAGATATAAATATCGCTGGTGTCCCCCCCCTTGCCTAACTGCACATTGAAATCCCCACCTACAATTACCTGCCTATTGGTGGTCAGGTGTGTCTCTACTAAACCAAACATTTCTTGTCTTTCGCTCTGAGTTTGTGGTCCATACACCACAACAACCCTCAGCTTGTTGGTCCCCCATGTGATGTCAGCACCCAGTATCCTCCCTTGGACAATTGTGAACACATCCTCCACCCTTATCTCTTTAACCCCAAACAATATCCCTACACCTGTAGAGTGGACCCCTCCCACACTCCAGATTGAATCCCCTTTCGTCCACTCCCTTGAGAATTTCGCTACATCCCCTATGTCCCTTAGATGAACCTCCTGCAATAAACAAATATCAACATGCAGATGGTCCACAAAATCATAAACAACCCTTCTTTTAAACGTGTCCCTCATTCCTCTTACATTTAATGAAAGCATCTTTACTACAGCCATTATAATTTGTATTTTTAAAGTGTTTACAGCCACACAAAACCCCCCCCTCCAAATACAACCTCCCTACTGCGAGAAGAAGTCCTCCCTCTCCATCTCGTCCGCCCAGGAAAAGGGCACTGGATTTGGCGATGTTGATGGCCTGTTGGGTCCCTCATATGCATCTTCTCCCATAGGGGATAGTATATTGAGCAGGTCTGGAGGTAAATCCAGCTCCAGCCCACAACCTACATTTGGCAGCTCACATGGATCTCCTCCGATATGCTCAATAGCTTCCCCACCCTTACCTAGCCCTATGTTACCCCCATCCTGCTCCTGATGTCCTCCCTCCTCTCCAGCCCTTCTTTGCTGCTCTACCCCACTAACCATCCCACCATCAACTCCCTTCTCTTGGTCCTGTCCCTCGGCCCCGTTGCCTTCCCCCTTTGACTTTTTACTATGGCCCTCCTCCTTACTCTCTCCGCTTCTAATTGCTTTCCCCCCTCCGAAAACCTGTGATCCTTTCCGTGCCCCCTTCTTGATCTTGGAGGTGGCTGGATCTGGGCTGATGGGAGGAAATTCTCCCCCTGCGTGGTCACAGGTCACCTGGGCTTCGGTATCCCGGGTGGCACTGCCTTTTGTTCCTTTCTCCAGGGGGACTTCCTCTGTTCCAATCTCAGAAAGATCCGTAGCTGGCGCCGCCAGTACCGGTGTGCATGAGCCATTCTCTGCAGGCAAGGGTCCCTTTCCTGGATGCTTTGCTTTTTCTGGTTCTCCATTGGACTTGGCCACTTCCGCAAAGGTCCTCCTTCTGCTTGGACAGTTGCGGTAAAGGTGGCCCATTTCACCACATCCATGACAGGCCTTGGGCCCTGTGCACTCTTTAGCCTCATGGCCCCCTTGGCCACAGGTACGGCAGCCGGCTCTGGAACAGCCTGCCTCTGTATGGCCTGACTGCCTGCAACGCCTACAGAAAGCTGGTTGCCGGGCGTAAAACAGGTAACCGCGGTCCCCACCAAGGCTGAAAAGAGCAGGTGGATGCTTCAGTCCTCCATGTCCTTCTGCGTCAGGGTTCAGCAGCACTTGGAACTGCCTTCTTCCTGTCCAGAATCCCCTCATGTCTTTTACGTACCTAGCACTAGTCACAACCTCTCCGTGCTGTCCCAAAAAAGCCACTAGTGCTAGGTCGGTGACGAAGGGGTTGTAGGTATGCACCGTGATAGTTCTGAAATTTGGTCTGTCCAGGTTCAAAATCTTGTAACCGGCTATGAATCTTGTCCCAGCCTCCTTTCTACAGGCTTCAGCCACTCTTGAATACATATCTTCACTGACCAGGGTAACGTCAAAGGCTTTTTCTGGCTGGTTCCACTGGATGCAGTATACATCTTCTACCTTCAGCCTCAGTTGTTCCAAGATGACATTTTTGCAGAACCAGTCTCTCGAAATCAGATGTTCCTCCACCGGCTCAGCCTGAAAGCGTATCGTGAACCTCACGCCGACCTTTGGGCTCGTCTGTTCCTTGGAGGCCGTTGGGGCCATCTTTTTGTCAGCTGTGTTCCTTCTTCGTCCAACTGTGTCGCCGTTTCTCCACTTGATCTTAGCCAAAAGGCCGAGAAGCGATAATCCACAAGTGTTGGATGTCCAAGCCAACCTCTTGGCACAAATCTCCCTTGCTGTGGTACCCCGTTTGTAGGTGTGCATAACAATGGCTGCTCATCACCTCCGCCCAAGCTCTCCTTTGTGGACACCTGATTGCTGACCTAGACAGCTCTTTGACTTTTCACAATTTCATAAGGCTCAGCCATACAGCAAAGCCTGCCAAAAATAGATTCAACTCATGTTTGTTCCTCTCCACGGAAGTCTTTAGTAAAAGGCGAAAGACTTGTGCGTTATGAAGAGAAACCAGAGTCAGCATGGCCCTCTGCTCGAGAGCAGCGGTGGAGCCTCTCGTCACAGTCACCACCTTCGCGGTGGGCCTCTCTTTGCTTTCCGCATGTCAGATTCTAGTATATAACATTCCCACCACGCCCCCATCTGCCAACACAAATTATACAAGGCTTTATTTGCTCCTGCCCTGACTAGTGATTGGCTTTTAAGCCTTTTTAAGCAATACATCCCTGAACCACTTACATTGGGTCCAAAAGCGGACTCTGCTTTCTCACCAGGTCTCCAAGAGATGTTGAGTGAAAACACGTTTCAGTTTTTGACAAATGCTTCTGATTCTATTTGGAATCCAGTTGATGCTCATTGTGACCCCGTGCAGATTCATGCATAATCGCTTCACAAGGCAGTGAGTCATCAGAGCAGTTTTGCACACTTGTCAAACTCTGCCAGGCCATTCCCTCAGTTTTATTGACCCAGTGTAGAATTCACCTTAAAACCTCCACAATTGTTTGAGTGTTTGCTTTTCTACAAGGTAAGAACAGAGAGCACCGTGCCCAGCGGCACTGCAATGCTAGGCCAATGCTCGGAGAGAAGGGAGCAAGCTCCAAATTTCTGCTCCTCTTGCCAAAAATCTGCTTAATATGTAGTCCTCATATAGAGGACATATCAGATATTAAACTGATAAGAACAGATACTACACTTGATCTTAGCCAAAAGGCCGAGAAGCGATAATCCACAAGTGTTGGATGTCCAAGCCAACCTCTTGGCACAAATCTCCCTTGCTGTGGTACCCCGTTTGTAGGTGTGCATAACAATGGCTGCTCATCACCTCCGCCCAAGCTCTCCTTTGTGGACACCTGATTGCTGACCTAGACAGCTCTTTGACTTTTCACAATTTCATAAGGCTCAGCCATACAGCAAAGCCTGCCAAAAATAGATTCAACTCATGTTTGTTCCTCTCCACGGAAGTCTTTAGTAAAAGGCGAAAGACTTGTGCGTTATGAAGAGAAACCAGAGTCAGCATGGCCCTCTGCTCGAGAGCAGCGGTGGAGCCTCTCGGTCACAGTCACCACCTTCGCGGTGGGCCTCTCTTTGCTTTCCGCATGTCAGATTCTAGTATACAACATTCCCACCACGCCCCCATCTGCCAACACAAATTATACAAGGCTTTATTTGCTCCTGCCCTGACTAGTGATTGGCTTTTAAGCCTTTTTAAGCGATACATCCCTGAACCACTTACATTGGGTCCAAAAGCGGACTCTGCTTTCTCACCAAGTCTCCCAGGAGATGTTGAGTGAAAACACGTTTCAGTTTTTGACAAATGCTTCTGATTCTATTTGGAATCCAGTTGATGCTCATTGTGACCCCGTGCAGAGTCATGCATAATCACTTCACAAGGCAGTGAGTCATAAGAGCAGTTTTGCACACTTGTCAAACTCTGCCAGGCCATTCCCTCAGTTTCATTGACCCAGTGTAGAATTCACCTTGAAACCTCCACAATTGTTTGAGTGTTTGCTTTTCTACAAGGTAAGAACAGAGTGCACCGTTCCCAGCGGCACTGCAATGCTAGGTCGATGCGTGGAGAGAAGGGAGCAAGCTCCAAATTTCTGCTCCTCTTGCCAAAAATCTGCTTAATATGTAGTCCTCATATAGAGGACATATCAGATATTAAACTGATAAGAACAGATACTACACTTGATCTTAGCCAAAAGGCCGAGAAGCGATAATCCACAAGTGTTGGATGTCCAAGCCAACCTCTTGGCACAAATCTCCCTTGCTGTGGTACCCCGTTTGTAGGTGTGCATAACAATGGCTGCTCATCACCTCCGCCCAAGCTCTCCTTTGTGGACACCTGATTGCTGACCTAGACAGCTCTTTGACTTTTCACAATTTCATAAGGCTCAGCCATACAGCAAAGCCTGCCAAAAATAGATTCAACTCATGTTTGTTCCTCTCCACGGAAGTCTTTAGTAAAAGGCGAAAGACTTGTGCGTTATGAAGAGAAACCAGAGTCAGCATGGCCCTCTGCTCGAGAGCAGCGGTGGAGCCTCTCGGTCACAGTCACCACCTTCGCGGTGGGCCTCTCTTTGCTTTCCGCATGTCAGATTCTAGTATACAACATTCCCACCACGCCCCCATCTGCCAACACAAATTATACAAGGCTTTATTTGCTCCTGCCCTGACTAGTGATTGGCTTTTAAGCCTTTTTAAGCGATACATCCCTGAACCACTTACATTGGGTCCAAAAGCGGACTCTGCTTTCTCACCAAGTCTCCCAGGAGATGTTGAGTGAAAACACGTTTCAGTTTTTGACAAATGCTTCTGATTCTATTTGGAATCCAGTTGATGCTCATTGTGACCCCGTGCAGATTCATGCATAATCGCTTCACAAGGCAGTGAGTCATCAGAGCAGTTTTGCACACTTGTCAAACTCTGCCAGGCCATTCCCTCAGTTTTATTGACCCAGTGTAGAATTCACCTTAAAACCTCCACAATTGTTTGAGTGTTTGCTTTTCTACAAGGTAAGAACAGAGAGCACCGTGCCCAGCGGCACTGCAATGCTAGGCCAATGCTCGGAGAGAAGGGAGCAAGCTCCAAATTTCTGCTCTTCTTGCCAAAAATCTGCTTAATATGTAGTCCTCATATAGAGGACATATCAGATATTAAACTGATAAGAACAGATACTACACTTGATCTTAGCCAAAAGGCCGAGAAGCGATAATCCACAAGTGTTGGATGTCCAAGCCAACCTCTTGGCACAAATCTCCCTTGCTGTGGTACCCCGTTTGTAGGTGTGCATAACAATGGCTGCTCATCACCTCCGCCCAAGCTCTCCTTTGTGGACACCTGATTGCTGACCTAGACAGCTCTTTGACTTTTCACAATTTCATAAGGCTCAGCCATACAGCAAAGCCTGCCAAAAATAGATTCAACTCATGTTTGTTCCTCTCCACGGAAGTCTTTAGTAAAAGGCGAAAGACTTGTGCGTTATGAAGAGAAACCAGAGTCAGCATGGCCCTCTGCTCGAGAGCAGCGGTGGAGCCTCTCGGTCACAGTCACCACCTTCGCGGTGGGCCTCTCTTTGCTTTCCGCATGTCAGATTCTAGTATACAACATTCCCACCACGCCCCAATCTGCCAACACAAATTATACAAGGCTTTATTTGCTCCTGCCCTGACTAGTGATTGGCTTTTAAGCCTTTTTAAGCGATACATCCCTGAACCACTTACATTGGGTCCAAAAGCGGACTCTGCTTTCTCACCAAGTCTCCCAGGAGATGTTGAGTGAAAACACGTTTCAGTTTTTGACAAATGCTTCTGATTCTATTTGGAATCCAGTTGATGCTCATTGTGACCCCGTGCAGAGTCATGCATAATCGCTTCACAAGGCAGTGAGTCATCAGAGCAGTTTTGCACACTTGTCAAACTCTGCCAGGCCATTCCCTCAGTATTATTGACCCAGTGTAGAATTCACCTTAAAACCTCCACAATTGTTTGAGTGTTTGCTTTTCTACAAGGTAAGAACAGAGAGCACCGTGCCCAGCGGCACTGCAATGCTAGGCCAATGCTCGGAGAGAAGGGAGCAAGCTCCAAATTTCTGCTCCTCTTGCCAAAAATCTGCTTAATATGTAGTCCTCATATAGAGGACATATCAGATATTAAACTGATAAGAACAGATACTACACTTGATCTTAGCCAAAAGGCCGAGAAGCGATAATCCACAAGTGTTGGATGTCCAAGACAGCCTCTTGGCACAAATCTCCCTTGCTGTGGTACCCCGTTTGTAGGTGTGCATAACAATGGCTGCTCATCACCTCCGCCCAAGCTCTCCTTTGTGGACACCTGATTGCTGACCTAGACAGCTCTTTGACTTTTCACAATTTCATAAGGCTCAGCCATACAGCAAAGCCTGCCAAAAATAGATTCAACTCATGTTTGTTCCTCTCCACGGAAGTCTTTAGTAAAAGGCGAAAGACTTGTGCGTTATGAAGAGAAACCAGAGTCAGCATGGCCCTCTGCTCGAGAGCAGCGGTGGAGCCTCTCGGTCACAGTCACCACCTTCGCGGTGGGCCTCTCTTTGCTTTCCGCATGTCAGATTCTAGTATACAACATTCCCACCACGCCCCAATCTGCCAACACAAATTATACAAGGCTTTATTTGCTCCTGCCCTGACTAGTGATTGGCTTTTAAGCCTTTTTAAGCGATACATCCCTGAACCACTTACATTGGGTCCAAAAGCGGACTCTGCTTTCTCACCAAGTCTCCCAGGAGATGTTGAGTGAAAACACGTTTCAGTTTTTGACAAATGCTTCTGATTCTATTTGGAATCCAGTTGATGCTCATTGTGACCCCGTGCAGAGTCATGCATAATCGCTTCACAAGGCAGTGAGTCATCAGAGCAGTTTTGCACACTTGTCAAACTCTGCCAGGCCATTCCCTCAGTATTATTGACCCAGTGTAGAATTCACCTTAAAACCTCCACAATTGTTTGAGTGTTTGCTTTTCTACAAGGTAAGAACAGAGAGCACCGTGCCCAGCGGCACTGCAATGCTAGGCCAATGCTCGGAGAGAAGGGAGCAAGCTCCAAATTTCTGCTCCTCTTGCCAAAAATCTGCTTAATATGTAGTCCTCATATAGAGGACATATCAGATATTAAACTGATAAGAACAGATACTACACTTGATCTTAGCCAAAAGGCCGAGAAGCGATAATCCACAAGTGTTGGATGTCCAAGACAGCCTCTTGGCACAAATCTCCCTTGCTGTGGTACCCCGTTTGTAGGTGTGCATAACAATGGCTGCTCATCACCTCCGCCCAAGCTCTCCTTTGTGGACACCTGATTGCTGACCTAGACAGCTCTTTGACTTTTCACAATTTCATAAGGCTCAGCCATACAGCAAAGCCTGCCAAAAATAGATTCAACTCATGTTTGTTCCTCTCCACGGAAGTCTTTAGTAAAAGGCGAAAGACTTGTGCGTTATGAAGAGAAACCAGAGTCAGCATGGCCCTCTGCTCGAGAGCAGCGGTGGAGCCTCTCGGTCACAGTCACCACCTTCGCGGTGGGCCTCTCTTTGCTTTCCGCATGTCAGATTCTAGTATACAACATTCCCACCACGCCCCCATCTGCCAACACAAATTATACAAGGCTTTATTTGCTCCTGCCCTGACTAGTGATTGGCTTTTAAGCCTTTTTAAGCGATACATCCCTGAACCACTTACATTGGGTCCAAAAGCGGACTCTGCTTTCTCACCAAGTCTCCCAGGAGATGTTGAGTGAAAACACGTTTCAGTTTTTGACAAATGCTTCTGATTCTATTTGGAATCCAGTTGATGCTCATTGTGACCCCGTGGAGATTCATGCATAATCGCTTCACAAGGCAGTGAGTCATCAGAGCAGTTTTGCACACTTGTCAAACTCTGCCAGGCCATTCCCTCAGTTTCATTGACCCAGTGTAGAATTCACCTTGAAACCTCCACAATTGTTTGAGTGTTTGCTTTTCTACAAGGTAAGAACAGAGTGCACCGTTCCCAGCGGCACTGCAATGCTAGGTCGATGCGTGGAGAGAAGGGAGCAAGCTCCAAATTTCTGCTCCTCTTGCCAAATATCTGCTTAATATGTAGTCCTCATATAGAGGACATATCAGATATTAAACTGATAAGAACAGATACTACACTTGATCTTAGCCAAAAGGCCGAGAAGCAATAATCCACAAGAGTTGGATGTCCATGCCAACCTCTTGGCACAAATCTCCCTTGCTGTGGTACCCCGTTTGTAGGTGTGCATAACAATGGCTGCTCATCACCTCCGCCCAAGCTCTCCTTTGTGGACACCTGATTGCTGACCTAGACAGCTCTTTGACTTTTCACAATTTCATAAGGCTCAGCCATACAGCAAAGCCTGCCAAAAATAGATTCAACTCATGTTTGTTCCTCTCCACGGAAGTCTTTAGTAAAAGGCGAAAGACTTGTGCGTTATGAAGAGAAACCAGAGTCAGCATGGCCCTCTGCTCGAGAGCAGCGGTGGAGCCTCTCGGTCACAGTCACCACCTTCGCGGTGGGCCTCTCTTTGCTTTCCGCATGTCAGATTCTAGTATACAACATTCCCACCACGCCCCCATCTGCCAACACAAATTATACAAGGCTTTATTTGCTCCTGCCCTGACTAGTGATTGGCTTTTAAGCCTTTTTAAGCAATACATCCCTGAACCACTTACATTGGGTCCAAAAGCGGACTCTGCTTTCTCACCAGGTCTCCCAGGAGATGTTGAGTGAAAACACGTTTCAGTTTTTGACAAATGCTTCTGATTCTATTTGGAATCCAGTTGATGCTCATTGTGACCCCGTGCAGATTCATGCATAATCGCTTCACAAGGCAGTGAGTCATCAGAGCAGTTTTGCACACTTGTCAAACTCTGCCAGGCCATTCCCTCAGTTTTATTGACCCAGTGTAGAATTCACCTTAAAACCTCCACAATTGTTTGAGTGTTTGCTTTTCTACAAGGTAAGAACAGAGAGCACCGTGCCCAGCAGCACTGCAATGCTAGGCCAATGCTCGGAGAGAAGGGAGCAAGCTCCAAATTTCTGCTCCTCTTGCCAAAAATCTGCTTAATATGTAGTCCTCATATAGAGGACATATCAGATATTAAACTGATAAGAACAGATACTACACTTGATCTTAGCCAAAAGGCCGAGAAGCGATAATCCACAAGTGTTGGATGTCCAAGCCAACCTCTTGGCACAAATCTCCCTTGCTGTGGTACCCCGTTTGTAGGTGTGCATAACAATGGCTGCTCATCACCTCCGCCCAAGCTCTCCTTTGTGGACACCTGATTGCTGACCTAGACAGCTCTTTGACTTTTCACAATTTCATAAGGCTCAGCCATACAGCAAAGCCTGCCAAAAATAGATTCAACTCATGTTTGTTCCTCTCCACGGAAGTCTTTAGTAAAAGGCGAAAGACTTGTGCGTTATGAAGAGAAACCAGAGTCAGCATGGCCCTCTGCTCGAGAGCAGCGGTGGAGCCTCTCGGTCACAGTCACCACCTTCGCGGTGGGCCTCTCTTTGCTTTCCGCATGTCAGATTCTAGTATACAACATTCCCACCACGCCCCCATCTGCCAACACAAATTATACAAGGCTTTATTTGCTCCTGCCCTGACTAGTGATTGGCTTTTAAGCCTTTTTAAGCGATACATCCCTGAACCACTTACATTGGGTCCAAAAGCGGACTCTGCTTTCTCACCAGGTCTCCCAGGAGATGTTGAGTGAAAACACGTTTCAGTTTTTGACAAATGCTTCTGATTCTATTTGGAATCCAGTTGATGCTCATTGTGACCCCGTGCAGATTCATGCATAATCGCTTCACAAGGCAGTGAGTCATCAGAGCAGTTTTGCACACTTGTCAAACTCTGCCAGGCCATTCCCTCAGTTTCATTGACCCAGTGTAGAATTCACCTTAAAACCTCCACAATTGTTTGAGTGTTTGCTTTTCTACAAGGTAAGAACAGAGAGCACCGTGCCCAGCGGCACTGCAATGCTAGGCCAATGCTCGGAGAGAAGGGAGCAAGCTCCAAATTTCTGCTCTTCTTGCCAAAAATCTGCTTAATATGTAGTCCTCATATAGAGGACATATCAGATATTAAACTGATAAGAACAGATACTACACTTGATCTTAGCCAAAAGGCAGAGAAGCGATAATCCACAAGTGTTGGATGTCCAAGCTAACCTCTTGGCACAAATCTCCCTTGCTGTGGTACCCCGTTTGTAGGTGTGCATAACAATGGCTGCTCATCACCTCCGCCCAAGCTCTCCTTTGTGGACACCTGATTGCTGACCTAGACAGCTCTTTGACTTTTCACAATTTCATAAGGCTCAGCCATACAGCAAAGCCTGCCAAAAATAGATTCAACTCATGTTTGTTCCTCTCCACGGAAGTCTTTAGTAAAAGGCGAAAGACTTGTGCGTTATGAAGAGAAACCAGAGTCAGCATGGCCCTCTGCTCGAGAGCAGCGGTGGATCCTCTCGGTCACAGTCACCACCTTCGCGGTGGGCCTCTCTTTGCTTTCCGCATGTCAGATTCTAGTATACAACATTCCCACCACGCCCCCATCTGCCAACACAAATTATACAAGGCTTTATTTGCTCCTGCCCTGACTAGTGATTGGCTTTTAAGCCTTTTTAAGCGATACATCCCTGAACCACTTACATTGGGTCCAAAAGCGGACTCTGCTTTCTCACCAAGTCTCCCAGGAGATGTTGAGTGAAAACACGTTTCAGTTTTTGACAAATGCTTCTGATTCTATTTGGAATCCAGTTGATGCTCATTGTGACCCTGTGGAGATTCATGCATAATCGCTTCACAAGGCAGTGAGTCATCAGAGCAGTTTTGCACACTTGTCAAACTCTGCCAGGCCATTCCCTCAGTTTCATTGACCCAGTGTAGAATTCACCTTGAAACCTCCACAATTGTTTGAGTGATTGCTTTTCTACAAGGTAAGAACAGAGTGCACCGTTCCCAGCGGCACTGCAATGCTAGGTCGATGCGTGGAGAGAAGGGAGCAAGCTCCAAATTTCTGCTCCTCTTGCCAAAAATCTGCTTAATATGTAGTCCTCATATAGAGGACATATCAGATATTAAACTGATATGAACAGATACTACACTTGATTTTAGCCAAAAGGCCGAGAAGCGATAATCCACAAGTGTTGGATGTCCAAGCTAACCTCTTGGCACAAATCTCCCTTGCTGTGGTACCCCGTTTGTAGGTGTGCATAACAATGGCTGCTCATCACCTCCGCCCAAGCTCTCCTTTGTGGACACCTGATTGCTGACCTAGACAGCTCTTTGACTTTTCACAATTTCATAAGGCTCAGCCATACAGCAAAGCCTGCCACAAATAGATTCAACTCATGTTTGTTCCTCTCCACGGAAGTCTTTAGTAAAAGGCGAAAGACTTGTGCGTTATGAAGAGACCAGAGTCAGCATGGCCCTCTGCTCGAGAGCAGCGGTGGATCCTCTCGGTCACAGTCACCACCTTCGCGGTGGGCCTCTCTTTGCTTTCCGCATGTCAGATTCTAGTATACAACATTCCCACCACGCCCCCATCTGCCAACACAAATTATACAAGGCTTTATTTGCTCCTGCCCTGACTAGTGATTGGCTTTTAAGCCTTTTTAAGCGATACATCCCTGAACCACTTACATTGGGTCCAAAAGCGGACTCTGCTTTCTCACCAAGTCTCCCAGGAGATGTTGAGTGAAAAAACGTTTCAGTTTTTGACAAACGCTTCTGATTCTATTTGGAATCTAGTTGATGCTCATTGTGACCCCGTGCAGAGTCATGCATGATCGCTTTACAAGGCAGTGAGTCATCAGAGCAGTTTTGCACACTTGTCAAACTCTGCCAGGCCATTCCCTCAGTTTCATTGACCCAGTGTAGAATTCACCTTGAAACCTCCACAATTGTTTGAGTGTTTGCTTTTCTACAAGGTAAGAACAGAGTGCACCGTTCCCAGCGGCACTGCAATGCTAGGTCGATGCGTGGAGAGAAGGGAGCAAGCTCCAAATTTCTGCTCCTCTTGCCAAATATCTGCTTAATATGTAGTCCTCATATAGAGGACATATCAGATATTAAACTGATAAGAACAGATACTACACTTGATCTTAGCCAAAAGGCCGAGAAGCGATAATCCACAAGTGTTGGATGTCCACGCTAACCTCTTGGCACAAATTTCCCTTGCTGTGGTACCCCGTTTGTAGGTGTGCATAACAATGGCTGCTGTTCATCACCTCCGCCCAAGCTCTCCTTTGTGGACACTTGATTTCTGACCTAGACAGCTCTTTGACTTTTCACAATTTCATAACGCTCAGCCATACAGCAAAGCCTGCCAAAAATAGATTCAACTCATGTTTGTTCCTCTCCACGGAAGTCTTTAGTAAAAGGCGAAAGACTTGTGCATTATGAAGAGATACCAGAGTCAGCATGGCCCTCTGCTCGAGAGCAGCGGTGGAGCCTCTCGGTCACAGTCACCACCTTCGCGGTGGGCCTCTCTTTGCTTTCCGCATGTCAGATTCTAGTATACAACATTCCCACCACGCCCCCATCTGCCAACACAAATTATACAAGGCTTTATTTGCTCCTGCCCTGACTAGTGATTGGCTTTTAAGCCTTTTTAAGCGATACATCCCTGAACCACTTACATTGGGTCCAAAAGCGGACTCTGCTTTCTCACCAAGTCTCCCAGGAGATGTTGAGTGAAAAAACGTTTCAGTTTTTGACAAACGCTTCTGATTCTATTTGGAATCTAGTTGATGCTCATTGTGACCCCGTGCAGAGTCATGCATGATCGCTTTACAAGGCAGTGAGTCATCAGAGCAGTTTTGCACACTTGTCAAACTCTGCCAGGCCATTCCCTCAGTTTCATTGACCCAGTGTAAAATTCACCTTGAAACCTCCACAATTGTTTGAGTGATTGCTTTTCTACAAGGTAAGAACAGAGTGCACCGTTCCCAGCGGCACTGCAATGCTAGGTCGATGCGTGGAGAGAAGGGAGCAAGCTCCAAATTTCTGCTCCTCTTGCCAAAAATCTGCTTAATATGTAGTCCTCATATAGAGGACATATCAGATATTAAACTGATAAGAACAGATACTACACTTGATCTTAGCCAAAAGGCCGAGAAGCGATAATCCACAAGTGTTGGATGTCCAAGCTAACCTCTTGGCACAAATCTCCCTTGCTGTGGTACCCCGTTTGTAGGTGTGCATAACAATGGCTGCTCATCACCTCCGCCCAAGCTCTCCTTTGTGGACACCTGATTGCTGACCTAGACAGCTCTTTGACTTTTCACAATTTCATAAGGCTCAGCCATACAGCAAAGCCTGCCAAAAATAGATTCAACTCATGTTTGTTCCTCTCCACGGAAGTCTTTAGTAAAAGGCGAAAGACTTGTGCGTTACGAAGAGAAACCAGAGTCAGCATGGCCCTCTGCTCGAGAGCAGCGGTGGAGCCTCTCGGTCACAGTCACCACCTTCGCGGTGGGCCTCTCTTTGCTTTGCGCATGTCAGATTCTAGTATACAACATTCCCACCACGCCCCCATCTGCCAACACAAATTATACAAGGCTTTATTTGCTCCTGCCCTGACTAGTGATTGGCTTTTAAGCCTTTTTAAGCGATACATCCCTGAACCACTTACATGGGGTCCAAAAGCGGACTCTGCTTTCTCACCAAGTCTCCCAGGAGATGTTGAGTGAAAACACGTTTCAGTTTTTGACAAACGCTTCTGATTCTATTTGGAATCTAGTTGATGCTCATTGTGACCCCGTGCAGAGTCATGCATGATCGCTTTACAAGGCAGTGAGTCATCAGAGCAGTTTTGCACACTTGTCAAACTCTGCCAGGCCATTCCCTCAGTTTCATTGACCCAGTGTAGAATTCACCTTGAAACCTCCACAATTGTTTGAGTGTTTGCTTTTCTACAAGGTAAGAACAGAGTGCACCGTTCCCAGCGGCACTGCAATGCTAGGTCGATGCGTGGAGAGAAGGGAGCAAGCTCCAAATTTCTGCTCCTCTTGCCAAATATCTGCTTAATATGTAGTCCTCATATAGAGGACATATCAGATATTAAACTGATAAGAACAGATACTACACTTGATCTTAGCCAAAAGGAAGAGAAGCGATAATCCACAAGTGTTGGATGTCCACGCTAACCTCTTGGCACAAATTTCCCTTGCTGTGGTACCCCGTTTGTAGGTGTGCATAACAATGGCTGCTGTTCATCACCTCCGCCCAAGCTCTCCTTTGTGGACACTTGATTTCTGACCTAGACAGCTCTTTGACTTTTCACAATTTCATAACGCTCAGCCATACAGCAAAGCCTGCCAAAAATAGATTCAACTCATGTTTGTTCCTCTCCACGGAAGTCTTTAGTAAAAGGCGAAAGACTTGTGCGTTATGAAGAGAAACCAGAGTCAGCATGGCCCTCTGCTCGAGAGCAGCGGTGGAGCCTCTCGGTCACAGTCACCACCTTCGCGGTGGGCCTCTCTTTGCTTTCCGCATGTCAGATTCTAGTATACAACATTCCCACCACGCCCCCATCTGCCAACACAAATTATACAAGGCTTTATTTGCTCCTGCCCTGACTAGTGATTGGCTTTTAAGCCTTTTTAAGCGATACATCCCTGAACCACTTACATTGGGTCCAAAAGCGGACTCTGCTTTCTCACCAAGTCTCCCAGGAGATGTTGAGTGAAAAAACGTTTCAGTTTTTGACAAACGCTTCTGATTCTATTTGGAATCTAGTTGATGCTCATTGTGACCCCGTGCAGAGTCATGCATGATCGCTTTACAAGGCAGTGAGTCATCAGAGCAGTTTTGCACACTTGTCAAACTCTGCCAGGCCATTCCCTCAGTTTCATTGACCCAGTGTAGAATTCACCTTGAAACCTCCACAATTGTTTGAGTGATTGCTTTTCTACAAGGTAAGAACAGAGTGCACCGTTCCCAGCGGCACTGCAATGCTAGGTCGATGCGTGGAGAGAAGGGAGCAAGCTCCAAATTTCTGCTCCTCTTGCCAAAAATCTGCTTAATATGTAGACCTCATATAGAGGACATATCAGATATTAAACTGATAAGAACAGACTACACTTGATCTTAGCCAAAAGGCCGAGAAGCGATAATCCACAAGTGTTGGATGTCCAAGCCAACCTCTTGGCACAAATCTCCCTTGCTGTGGTACCCCGTTTGTAGGTGTGCATAACAATGGCTGCTCATCACCTCCGCCCAAGCTCTCCTTTGTGGACACCTGATTGCTGACCTAGACAGCTCTTTGACTTTTCACAATTTCATAAGGCTCAGCCATACAGCAAAGCCTGCCAAAAATAGATTCAACTCATGTTTGTTCCTCTCCACGGAAGTCTTTAGTAAAAGGCGAAAGACTTGTGCGTTATGAAGAGAAACCAGAGTCAGCATGGCCCTCTGCTCGAGAGCAGCGGTGGAGCCTCTCGGTGACAGTCACCACCTTCGCGGTGGGCCTCTCTTTGCTTTCCGCATGTCAGATTCTAGTATACAACATTCCCACCACGCCCCCATCTGCCAACACAAATTATACAAGGCTTTATTTGCTCCTGCCCTGACTAGTGATTGGCTTTTAAGCCTTTTTAAGCAATACATCCCTGAACCACTTACATTGGGTCCAAAAGCGGACTCTGCTTTCTCACCAAGTCTCCCAGGAGATGTTGAGTGAAAACACGTTTCAGTTTTTGACAAATGCTTCTGATTCTATTTGGAATCCAGTTGATGCTCATTGTGACCCCGTGCAGATTCATGCATAATCGCTTCACAAGGCAGTGAGTCATCAGAGCAGTTTTGCACACTTGTCAAACTCTGCCAGGCCATTCCCTCAGTTTCATTGACCCAGTGTAGAATTCACCTTGAAACCTCCACAATTGTTTGAGTGTTTGCTTTTCTACAAGGTAAGAACAGAGTGCACCGTTCCCAGCGGCACTGCAATGCTAGGTCGATGCGTGGAGAGAAGGGAGCAAGCTCCAAATTTCTGCTCCTCTTGCCAAAAATCTGCTTAATATGTAGTCCTCATATAGAGGACATATCAGATATTAAACTGATAAGAACAGATTTTTTTTTTTTTTTTTTTTTTTTTGGAATATTTTTTTATTTAATTCACTCATGAGCGGTACAATACTTTACATTACAAAGTTCATCATCTCTCCACACCTTAAGACCTCCAGAATTCTATCGGACTAAAAGAAAATAAGAGGAGGTACAATAAAAGACTCTTTCATGAGTTCAGTCTACAGATTGTCAAAAATAATTTTCCATCGATCTTTAATTGAGTCGATGCCCCATTTGCTCGCCTCCAATTTAAGTTTTCGCCGCATAATGTCTTCAATACTGTGTGTAGTGTTTTCTATCGACCACTTTTCCGTCTCATTTATTATACTACCTCTTACCTCCCATAACTTAGCCTTCACAATTGATGTAAGTTCTAAGGCTTTGCACACACCTTTGTCCCCCTCTAAACTAAAATCCATGAACAGAACTTTTTCCCAGTTCACCTCTTTTAGAAAACCGAATCTTTGGCCCAATTTCTTCCACAATTGTTTTGCAAAGGGACATTCAAATAATGCATGTTCCACGGTTTCTACCCCATTGCATCCACGTCTTGGGCATATCCTATTTAATGTTAAATCATGATTAAATAGAGTATTCCTCACAGGTAATTTCCTATGAAGCACCAACCAATTAAAATCTCTTAATCTGTTTTCTAGACTCTTGCATTGGGTTCTTCTCCACACGTCACTATGAACATGCAAACCATTTTTAGGGCCAAACTTAGCAATCAACGTTTCATACAGCTTTTTGTGATTAACTACTGAATCTCTTTTCCAACACTCCTTGTATTTCTTTGCCCAACTTATCATTTTTTTATAATGATCTGGCATGACCTCTGCTTTCGGAAAACTGTTTTCCCATTTCGCCACAAGAGGTCTCAGATGAATAGAGAGCCAGAATTTAATCAATGGTTGGCATTTGTGTTCAGGTGGGTTTAACATTATTCTACATGTATTTGAAAAAAACAAAACTTTGAACTTCAAACCTAAATTTGGCATGTCCCTACCACCTCTTTCGACCGGCTGATACATTGTAGCTCTTTTAATGTATTCATACCCTCCCCATATGAACTGAAACAGAGATTTTTGAAGTTTTAAACAAACTAAAGCCGGCATGGGGAAAATATAAGCCACATGAAGTAATGTCGGCAATAAATCAGATTTAATAACCAAAATCTTACCACTAATGGACAGCCTTCTTAATTTCCACATATTTAGTTTTTTCAGCACTTTTCCCAATTTTGTCTCCCAATTAGTTTCTCCATCATTGTTATTTCCAAAGGATATTCCCAGTAAAGTCATTGGCCCCGCACACAGAGAGAACCCTAAAGGGTTATCAACTCTGTCCTTCCACTTTCCAAAGTATTTGATTTGGGATTTTCCTGTATTGACTCTAGAACCAGAAGCAACTGAGAATGTGTCGATGACCTGCATAGCTTCGCGCAGACAGAAATCATCTTTTAAATACAGTACAGTGTCATCTGCATACTGGGATATGGTCAAGGATTCACCACCAGGCAGCTGTATACCCTTGATGTTAACATTTTTCCTGATTGCACATGCCAGCGTTTCAATGAATAGCACATACAAGGGGGCTGATGCTGGACATCCCTGTCTGACCCCTCTGGTTTGTTTAAAGAATTCACCAAGGTTGCCATTAACATTAACACTGCTTCCGACTTCTGTGTATAAAATCCTCAACCAACTCCTGAATCTAGCACCGAAGCCAAATTTCTTTAGTGTCCTAAACAAAAAATTGTGATCAACTCTGTCAAAGGCTTTTTCCTGGTCAAGACTGAGGACAATTAGTGGTATATTTCTGTCCTGAGAATAAGATAGTATATCTCTATGCATTTGTAAATTCCAGTTTAGTTGCCTGCCAGGTACTGCACATGTCTGATCTGAGCCGATGATTAAGGGTAGAGCTGACACCAAACGGTTTGTCAAAACCTTACTAAAAATCTTATAATCTGTACAAAGCATTGTTAGAGGCCTGTAGTTTGATATTTTGTTGACATCACCTTTTTTAAACAGCAGGGATATCACCCCTTTTCTCATGGATTCCCCCATAATCCCAGATGTACATATATAAGTGAACAACTCTAACAGCCATGACCCAATGTCTTCCCAAAATATTATATAAAATTATTTTGTGATCCCATCTATTCCTGGCACCTTGCCCTTTTTCAAAGACATGGTTGCCCTCAGGATTTCTTCTAAAGTAAAATCTTTATCTAGCTCTGTTCTCAGATCTTCAGGTATGAATCTGTCTATATGTTGCACCTTTCATGTAGTCAACCTTTTCTGCTTTAAAAAACGTAGAAAAATGATTAGAGATAACTTGAGCAATCCCATCAGGATCGTTAATCTCCTCACCTGTTTCATTTAAAACGGAAACTATGCTCCTCCTCTTTGCCTGTGCTTTGGACTGTCTAAAGAAGTAGGGGGAACACTTTTCGTCACTCTCCCACTTCTCTCTAAGACACCGGAATTTATAGGCCTCTGCTCTGTTGTGAAAAAATAACCTCTGTTTATCTTGCAAATGTTTCAGCAAGTCCTTATCATTTTGTCCACCTGCATTTCTCTGTTCCATTAATTTATTTATGGCTTTTTGCAGTCGGTAGTATAATTTAAATTCCTCTTTCCTTGATTCTTTTGAGTAATTCTGTGTGTAGTATCTAATACGCAGCTTTGTGCTTTCCCACCATTCACAGACATTTTCATAAAATACTCTCATATGAAAGCAATCTTTTAGAAAACACTTTAATGCTACCCTAAACTGCTGGAGCTCTAGAATATTGTTGTTTAATTTCCAATACCCTTTACCATTTTTGATCATCATTGAGGTTAGTTTTACTGAGAGCATGTTGTGATCTGTGTAAAAAACTGGTGATACTTTCGCCCCTGTCACCTGAAATTCTACCGGACAAAATATATAGTCTATCCTACTCTTCGCCCCTCTACTATTTGACCATGTGAAGCCAAGATCGTCTGGGTTAGCTTTTTTATATGAATCCACCAAATTATACTTTGTAACAATATTTATTAAACTGGCCTCGGCCTTGCTGCCCTCACTTTGGGAATTGAAGTCTCCTCCAATTACCACATGGCGGTTGGTCATGAAAGCAGTGTCCAGACTAAGAAAAAGCTCCCTTCTCTCCTTTGGAGAAGAGTGGGCATATATGTTAATAACTCTTAACCCCTTTCCCTTCCAGTCAATATCTGTTACCAAAACCCTCCCCTGTACCACTGAAAAACTGCCAACCACTTGGACTTCATTATTCCCACATAGTGTTCCCACCCCAGATGAATGGACCCCCCCAATGCTCCACCTAGATTCACCTTTGGTCCACTCTTTTGAGAATAGGTTCACGTCGTCTTCATTTTTCAAGTGGACCTCTTGCAAAAGGCATAAAGAAAAGTTGATTGAACATAAATGAGAAAAGACCACTTCCCTTTTGGCCTTGTTCCTCAAACCTCTAACATTTATGGAAACTATATGTAATGAGGACATTCTGGTAAATGAGGAATGAGACAAAAAACAAAACAAACAAACAAACCATCAAAGACGAGACACTGTGTTTTCTCTAATTTTCAACTTCACAGTCAAATTCAATGCCTTCCCTATGTGTCTTTTCCTCGGGCACCGCGTGCCTTGAGTTGGGGGTATTACCCTCTGGAAGCAATGAGCATTGCTCTGAAACCAAATCCCTGTCAGAGTTGTTCGGAGCCAGGGACTCCACCAGGACACACCCGGACGGGGGCATGCTGCCGTCAGAGTCTGTCACCTCAGTCTGCACTGGAATTTGTCCATGCTTCCACCCTCCAGCCCATCCACCCTGGCAGCAGCCTTCACATCCTGATCGCTGTTCACCTGCAGCCCCTCCATCTCCCCTTCCTCCTGCGACTCCTCCACAACCTCAGAAAGAACACTGAACACGCTATCCACTCCCAGGGGCACAGCGCTTGTCTCGATCCTCCTTTTTTTCCCCTTGCCTCCCCTGCTTTCCACTGTGGTCCACTCAGGAACAGGTTGGCTCTCCTCTGAGGTTGTAGTCTCCTCCCCCTTCTTCTTCTCTGGGGGAGGTGCTCGTTCAGGTGGATCAACCACATTTGCCTCAATCTCATTGTCACCAAACATTTGATCAATTACCTCGTTAATTGCTCTCAGGGAGGAGGCATCAGGATCTTCGCACATTGGTCGCCTTACAATGCTTGCATAGGAGGAGCGGACCTCAGGGCAGTGCTTAAATAAATGTCCTTCAGACCCACAAAGATTGCATTTTCTGGAACGGTCACAAGTCCCCATTTTGTGTCCTAGACCCTTGCAATTTCTGCACCTCACCTGCGTGCAGGATTCTGCCGTGTGACCAAAGTCTGTGCATTTTCTGCAGTAAATAGGCTGGCCTGAGTAGTACAGATATCCTCTATTTGTGCCTATGGTGAAGGAGGCAGGGGGGTGGTGGTAGCCATCGTGACCATCTGGGTCATCCTTCAGCCGCACACGACATTGTCTTTTTCCAGTCCAAACGTCAAGAGAGTCCCTGATTTCCCTCATGCTCGAAATCACTGTCACATGCTTAGAAAGGAAGTATCTGGTTGCTTCTTCAGTTACCCAGGGATTATAGTTATGAATTGTGATAACCCGCTCACCAGTTCGGCAAAGGCTTTGAATCTGGTACTCCCTCAGTGGTCCATCAGCCAAACGATCAGCCAACCTTTTCGTTTCCTCCATCTTGGTGAGATTATAGAACGTAACATCAAAAAAACGGTCGGTGGCATTTCTCTGCAAGCAGAGGAGGTCATCTATCTTGAGGGACAGGGCTCCAAAAAGAATATTAACTCCAAATTCTCTCCTATCCAAAAAAACTTCAGTACTCTTCCAAATGAATCTCAAAGTATTTTTCAGCACGGGAAGTCCCTGCTGTGAAACTGTTGCTGACGTCATTATGACAATCCACGTCCGCAAACCCTTCTCACCTGGCTAGATCTTAGCCAAAAGGCCGAGAAGCGATAATCCACAAGTGTTGGATGTCCAAGCTAACCTCTTGGCACAAATCTCCCTTGCTGTGGTACCCCGTTTGTAGGTGTGCATAACAATGGCTGCTCATCACCTACGCCCAAGCTCTCCTTTGTGGACACCTGATTGCTGACCTAGACAGCTCTTTGACTTTTCACAATTTCATAAGGCTCAGCCATACAGCAAAGCCTGCCAAAAATAGATTCAACTCATGTTTGTTCCTCTCCACGGAAGTCTTTAGTAAAAGGCGAAAGACTTGTGCGTTATGAAGAGAAACCAGAGTCAGCATGGCCCTCTGCTCGAGAGCAGCGGTGGAGGCTCTCGGTCACAGTCACCACCTTCGCGGTGGGCCTCTCTTTGCTTTCCGCATATCAGATTCTAGTATACAACATTCCCACCACGCCCCCATCTGCCAACACAAATTATACAAGGCTTTATTTGCTCCTGCCCTGACTAGTGATTGGCTTTTAAGCCTTTTTAAGCGATACATCCCTGAACCACTTACATTGGGTCCAAAAGCGGACTCTGCTTTCTCACCAAGTCTCCCAGGAGATGTTGAGTGAAAACACGTTTCAGTTTTTGACAAATGCTTCTGATTCTATTTGGAATCCAGTTGATGCTCATTGTGACCCCGTGCAGAGTCATGCATAATCACTTCACAAGGCAGTGAGTCATAAGAGCAGTTTTGCACACTTGTCAAACTCTGCCAGGCCATTCCCTCAGTTTCATTGACCCAGTGTAGAATTCACCTTGAAACCTCCACAATTGTTTGAGTGTTTGCTTTTCTACAAGGTAAGAACAGAGTGCACCGTTCCCAGCGGCACTGCAATGCTAGGTCGATGCGTGGAGAGAAGGGAGCAAGCTCCAAATTTCTGCTCCTCTTGCCAAAAATCTGCTTAATATGTAGTCCTCATATAGAGGACATATCAGATATTAAACTGATAAGAACAGATTTTTTTTTTTTTTTTTTTTTTTTTTGGAATTTTTTTTATTTAATTCACTCATGAGCAGTACAATACTTTACATTACAAAGATCATCATCTCTCCACATCTTAAGACCTCCAGAATTCTATCGGACTAAAAGAAAATAAGAGGAGGTACAATAAAAGACTCTTTCATGAGTTCAGTCTACAGATTGTCAAAAATAATTTTCCATCGATCTTTAATTGAGTCGATGCCCCATTTGCTCGCCTCCAATTTAAGTTTTCGCCGCATAATGTCTTCAATACTGTGTGTAGTGTTTTCTATCGACCACTTTTCCGTCTCATTTATTATACTACCTCTTACCTCCCATAACTTAGCCTTCACAATTGATGTAAGTTCTAAGGCTTTGCACACACCTTTGTCCCCCTCTAAACTAAAATCCATGAACAGAACTTTTTCCCAATTCACCTCTTTTAGAAACCCGAATCTTTGGCCCAATTTCTTCCACAATTGTTTTGCAAAAGGACATTCAAATAATGCATGTTCCACGGTTTCTACCCCATTGCATCCACGTCTTGGGCATATCCTATTTAATGTTAAATCATGATTAAATAGAGTATTCCTCACAGGTAATTTCCTATGAAGCACCAACCAATTAAAATCTCTTAATCTGTTTTCTAGACTCTTGCATTGGGTTCTTCTCCACACGTCACTATGAACATGCAAACCATCTTTAGGGTCAAACTTAGCAATCAACGTTTCATACAGCTTTTTGTGATTAACTACTGAATCTCTTTTCCAACACTCCTTGTATTTCTTTGCCCAACTTATCATTTTTTTATAATGATCTGGCATGACCTCTGCTTTCGGAAAACTGTTTTCCCATTTCGCCACAAGAGGTCTCAGATGGATAGAGAGCCAGAATTTAATCAATGGTTGGCATTTGTGTTCAGGTGGGTTTAACATTATTCTACATGTATTTGAAAAAAACAAAACTTTGAACTTCAAACCTAAATTTGGCATGTCCCTACCACCTCTTTCGACCGGCTGATACATTGTAGCTCTTTTAATGTATTCATACCCTCCCCATATGAACTGAAACAGAGATTTTTGAAGTTTTAAACAAACTAAAGCCGGCATGGGGAAAATATAAGCCACATGAAGTAATGTCGGCAATAAATCAGATTTAATAACCAAAATCTTACCACTAATGGACAGCCTTCTTAATTTCCACATATTTAGTTTTTTCAGCACTTTTCCCAATTTTGTCTCCCAATTAGTTTCTCCATCATTGTTATTTCCAAAGGATATTCCCAGTAAAGTCATTGGCCCCGCACACAGAGAGAACCCTAAAGGGTTATCAACTCTGTCCTTCCACTTTCCAAAGTATTTGATTTGGGATTTTCCTGTATTGACTCTAGAACCAGAAGCAACTGAGAATGTGTCGATGACCTGCATAGCTTCGCGCAGACAGAAATCATCTTTTAAATACAGTACAGTGTCATCTGCATACTGGGATATGGTCAAGGATTCACCACCAGGCAGCTGTATACCCTTGATGTTAACATTTTTCCTGATTGCACATGCCAGCGTTTCAATGAATAGCACATACAAGGGGGCTGATGCTGGACATCCCTGTCTGACCCCTCTGGTTTGTTTAAAGAATTCACCAAGGTTGCCATTAACATTAACACTGCTTCCGACTTCTGTGTATAAAATCCTCAACCAACTCCTGAATCTAGCACCGAAGCCAAATTTCTTTAGTGTCCTAAACAAAAAATTGTGATCAACTCTGTCAAAGGCTTTTTCCTGGTCAAGACTGAGGACAATTAGTGGTATATTTCTGTCCTGAGAATAAGATAGTATATCTCTATGCATTTGTAAATTCCAGTTTAGTTGCCTGCCAGGTACTGCACATGTCTGATCTGAGCCGATGATTAAGGGTAGAGCTGACACCAAACGGTTTGTCAAAACCTTACTAAAAATCTTATAATCTGTACAAAGCATTGTTAGAGGCCTGTAGTTTGATATTTTGTTGACATCACCTTTTTTAAACAGCAGGGATATCACCCCTTTTCTCATGGATTCCCCCATAATCCCAGATGTACATATATAAGTGAACAACTCTAACAGCCATGACCCAATGTCTTCCCAAAATATTATATAAAATTCTTTTGTGATCCCATCTATTCCTGGCACCTTGCCCTTTTTCAAAGACATGGTTGCCCTCAGGATTTCTTCTAAAGTAAAATCTTTATCTAGCTCTGTTCTCAGATCTTCAGGTATGAATCTGTCTATATTGTCTAACAATGTTGCACCTTTCATGTAGTCAACCTTTTCTGCTTTAAAAAACGTAGAAAAATGATTAGAGATAACTTGAGCAATCCCATCAGGATCGTTAATCTCCTCACCTGTTTCATTTAAAACGGAAACTATGCTCCTCCTCTTTGCCTGTGCTTTGGACTGTCTAAAGAAGTAGGGAGAACACTTTTCGTCACTCTCCCACTTCTCTCTAAGACACCGGAATTTATAGGCCTCTGCTCTGTTGTGAAAAAATAACCTCTGTTTATCTTGCAAATGTTTCAGCAAGTCCTTATCAATTTGTCCACCTGCATTTCTCTGTTCCATTAATTTATTTATGGCTTTTTGCAGTCGGTAGTATAATTTAAATTCCTCTTTCCTTGATTCTTTTGAGTAATTCTGTGTGTAGTATCTAATACGCAGCTTTGTGCTTTCCCACCATTCACAGACATTTTCATAAAATACTCTCATATGAAAGCAATCTTTTAGAAAACACTTTAATGCTACCCTAAACTGCTGGAGCTCTAGAATATTGTTGTTTAATTTCCAATACCCTTTACCATTTTTGATCATCATTGAGGTTAGTTTTACTGAGAGCATGTTGTGATCTGTGTAAAAAACTGGTGATACTTTCGCCCCTGTCACCTGAAATTCTACCGGACAAAATATATAGTCTATCCTACTCTTCGCCCCTCTACTATTTGACCATGTGAAGCCAAGATCGTCTGGGTTAGCTTTTTTATATGAATCCACCAAATTATACTTTGTAACAATATTTATTAAACTGGCCTCGGCCTTGCTGCCCTCACTTTGGGAATTGAAGTCTCCTCCAATTACCACATGGCGGTTGGTCATGAAAGCAGTGTCAAGACTAAGAAAAAGCTCCCTTCTCTCCTTTGGAGAAGAGTGGGCATATATGTTAATAACTCTTAACCCCTTTCCCTTCCAGTCAATATCTGTTACCAAAACCCTCCCCTGTACCACTGAAAAACTGCCAACCACTTGGACTTCATTATTCCCACATAGTGTTCCCACCCCAGATGAATGGACCCCCCCAATGCTCCACCTAGATTCACCTTTGGTCCACTCTTTTGAGAATAGGTTCACGTCGTCTTCATTTTTCAAGTGGACCTCTTGCAAAAGGCATAAAGAAAAGTTGATTGAACATAAATGAGAAAAGACCACTTCCCTTTTGGCCTTGTTCCTCAAACCTCTAACATTTATGGAAACTATATGTAATGAGGACATTCTGGTAAATGAGGAATGAGACAAAAAACAAAACAAACAAACAAACCATCAAAGACGAGACACTGTGTTTTCTCTAATTTTCAACTTCACAGTCAAATTCAATGCCTTCCCTATGTGTCTTTTCCTCGGGCACCGCGTGCCCTGAGTTGGGGGTATTACCCTCTGGAAGCAATGAGCATTGCTCTGAAACCAAATCCCTGTCAGAGTTGTTCGGAGCCAGGGACTCCACCAGGACACACCCGGACGGGGGCATGCTGCCGTCAGAGTCTGTCACCTTAGTCTTCACTGGAATTTGTCCATGTTCTCCACCCTCCAGCCCATCCACCCTGGCAGCAGCCTTCACATCCTGATCGCTGTTCACCTGCAGCCCCTCCATCTCCCCTTCCTCCTGCGACTCCTCCACAACCTCAGAAAGAACACTGAACACGCTATCCACTCCCAGGGGCACAGCGCTTGTCTCGATCCTCCTTTTTTTCCCCTTGCCTCCCCTGCTTTCCACTGTGGTCCACTCAGGAACAGGTTGGCTCTCCTCTGAGGTTGTAGTCTCCTCCCCCTTCTTCTTCTCTGGGGGAGGTGCTCGTTCAGGTGGATCAACCACATTTGCCTCAATCTCATTGTCCACAAACATTTGATCAATTACCTCGTTAATTGCTCTCAGGGAGGAGGCATCAGGATCTTCGCACATTGGTCGCCTTACAATGCTTGCATAGGAGGAGCGGACCTCAGGGCAGTGCTTAAATAAATGTCCTTCAGACCCACAAAGATTGCATTTTCTGGAACGGTCACAAGTCCCCATTTTGTGTCCTAGACCCTTGCAATTTCTGCACCTCACCTGCGTGCAGGATTCTGCCGTGTGACCAAAGTCTGTGCATTTTCTGCAGTAAATAGGCTGGCCCGAGTAGTACAGATATCCTCTATTTGTGCCTATGGTGAAGGAGGCAGGGGGGTGGTGGTAGCCATCGTGACCATCTGGGTCATCCTTCAGCCGCACACGACATTGTCTTTTTCCAGTCCAAACGTCAAGAGAGTCCCTGATTTCCCTCATGCTCGAAATCACTGTCACATGCTTAGAAAGGAAGTATCTGGTTGCTTCTTCAGTTACCCAGGGATTATAGTTATGAATTGTGATAACACGCTCACCAGTTCGGCAAAGGCTTTGAATCTGGTACTCCCTCAGTGGTCCATCAGCCAAACGATCAGCCAACCTTTTCGTTTCCTCCATCTTGGTGAGATTATAGAACGTAACATCAAAAAAACGGTCGGTGGCATTTCTCTGCAAGCAGAGGAGGTCATCTATCTTGAGGGACAAGGCTCCAAAAAGAATATTAACTCCAAATTCTCTCCTATCCAAAAAAACTTCAGTACTCTTCCAAATGAATCTCAAAGTATTTTTCAGCACGGGAAGTCCCTGCTGTGAAACTGTTGCTGACGTCATTATGACAATCCACGTCCGCAAACCCTTCTCACCTGGCTAGATCTTAGCCAAAAGGCCGAGAAGCGATAATCCACAAGTGTTGGATGTCCAAGCTAACCTCTTGGCACAAATCTCCCTTGCTGTGGTACCCCGTTTGTAGGTGTGCATAACAATGGCTGCTCATCACCTCCGCCCAAGCTCTCCTTTGTGGACACCTGATTGCTGACCTAGACAGCTCTTTGACTTTTCACAATTTCATAAGGCTCAGCCATACAGCAAAGCCTGCCAAAAATAGATTCAACTCATGTTTGTTCCTCTCCACGGAAGTCTTCAGTAAAAGGCGAAAGACTTGTGCGTTATGAAGAGAAACCAGAGTCAGCATGGCCCTCTGCTCGAGAGCAGCGGTGGAGCCTCTCGGTCACAGTCACCACCTTCGCGGTGGGCCTCTCTTTGCTTTCCGCATGTCAGATTCTAGTATACAACATTCCCACCACGCCCCCATCTGCCAACACAAATTATACAAGGCTTTATTTGCTCCTGCCCTGACTAGTGATTGGCTTTTAAGCCTTTTTAAGCGATACATCCCTGAACCACTTACATTGGGTCCAAAAGCGGACTCTGCTTTCTCACCAAGTCTCCCAGGAGATGTTGAGTGAAAACACGTTTCAGTTTTTGACAAATGCTTCTGATTCTATTTGGAATCCAGTTGATGCTCATTGTGACCCCCTGGAGATTCATGCATAATCGCTTCACAAGGCAGTGAGTCATCAGAGCAGTTTTGCACACTTGTCAAACTCTGCCAGGCCATTCCCTCAGTTTCATTGACCCAGTGTAGAATTCATCTTGAAACCTCCACAATTATTTGAGTGTTTGCTTTTCTACAAGGTAAGAACAGAGTGCACCGTTCCCAGCGGCACTGCAATGCTACGTCGATGCGTGGAGAGAAGGGAACAAGCTCCAAATTTCTGCTCCTCTTGCCAAAAATCTGCTTAATATGTAGTCCTCATATAGAGGACATATCAGATATTAAACTGATAAGAACAGATACTACACTTGATCTTAGCCAAAAGGCCGAGAAGCGATAATCCACAATTGTTGGATGTCCAAGCTAACCTCTTGGCACAAATCTCCCTTGCTGTGGTACCCCGTTTGTAGGTGTGCATAACAATGGCTGCTCATCACCTCCGCCCAAGCTCTCCTTTGTGGACACCTGATTGCTGACCTAGACAGCTCTTTGACTTTTCACAATTTCATAAGGCTCAGCCATACAGCAAAGCCTGCCAAAAATAGATTCAACTCATGTTTGTTCCTCTCCACGGAAGTCTTTAGTAAAAGGCGAAAGACTTGTGCGTTATGAAGAGAAACCAGAGTCAGCATGGCCCTCTGCTCGAGAGCAGCGGTGGAGCCTCTCGGTCACAGTCACCACCTTCGCGGTGGGCCTCTCTTTGCTTTGCGCATGTCAGATTCTAGTATACAACATTCCCACCACGCCCCCATCTGCCAACACAAATTATACAAGGCTTTATTTGCTCCTGCCCTGACTAGTGATTGGCTTTTAAGCCTTTTTAAGCAATACATCCCTGAACCACTTACATTGGGTCCAAAAGCGGACTCTGCTTTCTCACCAAGTCTCCCAGGAGATGTTGAGTGAAAACACGTTTCAGTTTTTGACAAATGCTTCTGATTCTATTTGGAATCCAGTTGATGCTCATTGTGACCCCGTGGAGATTCATGCATAATCGCTTCACAAGGCAGTGAGTCATCAGAGCAGTTTTGCACACTTGTCAAACTCTGCAAGGCCATTCCCTCAGTTTCATTGACCCAGTGTAGAATTCACCTTGAAACCTCCACAATTGTTTGAGTGCTTGCTTTTCTACAAGGTAAGAACAGAGTGCACCGTTCCCAGCGGCACTGCAATGCTAGGTCGATGCGTGGAGAGAAGGGAGCAAGCTCCAAATTTCTGCTCCTCTTGCCAAAAATCTGCTTAATATGTAGTCCTCATATAGAGCACATATCAGATATTAAACTGATAAGAACAGATTTTTTTTTTTTTTTTTTTTTTTTGGAATTTTTTTTTTATTTAATTCACTCATGAGCAGTACAATACTTTACATTACAAAGATCATCATCTCTCCACATCTTAAGACCTCCAGAATTCTATCGGACTAAAAGAAAATAAGAGGAGGTACAATAAAAGACTCTTTCATGAGTTCAGTCTACAGATTGTCAAAAATAATTTTCCATCGATCTTTAATTGAGTCGATGCCCCATTTGCTCGCCTCCAATTTAAGTTTTCGCCGCATAATGTCTTCAATACTGTGTGTAGTGTTTTCTATCGACCACTTTTCCGTCTCATTTATTGTACTACCTCTTACCTCCCATAACTTAGCCTTCACAATTGATGTAAGTTCTAAGGCTTTGCACACACCTTTGTCCCCCTCTAAACTAAAATCCATGAACAGAACTTTTTCCCAATTCACCTCTTTTAGAAACCCGAATCTTTGGCCCAATTTCTTCCACAATTGTTTTGCAAAAGGACATTCAAATAATGCATGTTCCACGTTTTCTACCCCATTGCATCCACGTCTTGGGCATATCCTATTTAATGTTAAATCATGATTAAATAGAGTATTCCTCACAGGTAATTTCCTATGAAGCACCAACCAATTAAAATCTCTTAATCTGTTTTCTAGACTCTTGCATTGGGTTCTTCTCCACACGTCACTATGAACATGCAAACCATCTTTAGGGTCAAACTTAGCAATCAACGTTTCATACAGCTTTTTGTGATTAACTACTGAATCTCTTTTCCAACACTCCTTGTATTTCTTTGCCCAATTTACCATTTTTTTATAATGATCTGGCATGACCTCTGCTTTCGGAAAACTGTTTTCCCATTTCGCCACAAGAGGTCTCAGATGGATAGAGAGCCAGAATTTAATCAATGGTTGGCATTTGTGTTCAGGTGGGTTTAACATTATTCTACATGTATTTGAAAAAAACAAAACTTTGAACTTCAAACCTAAATTTGGCATGTCCCTACCACCTCTTTCGACCGGCTGATACATTGTAGCTCTTTTAATGTATTCATACCCTCCCCATATGAACTGAAACAGAGATTTTTGAAGTTTTAAACAAACTAAAGCCGGCATGGGGAAAATATAAGCCACATGAAGTAATGTCGGCAATAAATCAGATTTAATAACCAAAATCTTACCACTAATGGACAGCCTTCTTAATTTCCACATATTTAGTTTTTTCAGCACTTTTCCCAATTTTGTCTCCCAATTAGTTTCTCCATCATTGTTATTTCCAAAGGATATTCCCAGTAAAGTCATTGGCCCCGCACACAGAGAGAACCCTAAAGGGTTATCAACTCTGTCCTTCCACTTTCCAAAGTATTTGATTTGGGATTTTCCTGTATTGACTCTAGAACCAGAAGCAACTGAGAATGTGTCGATGACCTGCATAGCTTCGCGCAGACAGAAATCATCTTTTAAATACAGTACAGTGTCATCTGCATACTGGGATATGGTCAAGGATTCACCACCAGGCAGCTGTATACCCTTGATGTTAACATTTTTCCTGATTGCACATGCCAGCGTTTCAATGAATAGCACATACAAGGGGGCTGATGCTGGACATCCCTGTCTGACCCCTCTGGTTTGTTTAAAGAATTCACCAAGGTTGCCATTAACATTAACACTGCTTCCGACTTCTGTGTATAAAATCCTCAACCAACTCCTGAATCTAGCACCGAAGCCAAATTTCTTTAGTGTCCTAAACAAAAAATTGTGATCAACTCTGTCAAAGGCTTTTTCCTGGTCAAGACTGAGGACAATTAGTGGTATATTTCTGTCCTGAGAATAAGATAGTATATCTCTATGCATTTGTAAATTCCAGTTTAGTTGCCTGCCAGGTACTGCACATGTCTGATCTGAGCCGATGATTAAGGGTAGAGCTGACACCAAACGGTTTGTCAAAACCTTACTAAAAATCTTATAATCTGTACAAAGCATTGTTAGAGGCCTGTAGTTTGATATTTTGTTGACATCACCTTTTTTAAACAGCAGGGATATCACCCCTTTTCTCATGGATTCCCCCATAATCCCAGATGTACATATATAAGTGAACAACTCTAACAGCCATGACCCAATGTCTTCCCAAAATATTATATAAAATTCTTTTGTGATCCCATCTATTCCTGGCACCTTGCCCTTTTTCAAAGACATGGTTGCCCTCAGGATTTCTTCTAAAGTAAAATCTTTATCTAGCTCTGTTCTCAGATCTTCAGGTATGAATCTGTCTATATTGTCTAACAATGTTGCACCTTTCATGTAGTCAACCTTTTCTGCTTTAAAAAACGTAGAAAAATGATTAGAGATAACTTGAGCAATCCCATCAGGATCGTTAATCTCCTCACCTGTTTCATTTAAAACGGAAACTATGCTCCTCCTCTTTGCCTGTGCTTTGGACTGTCTAAAGAAGTAGGGAGAACACTTTTCGTCACTCTCCCACTTCTCTCTAAGACACCGGAATTTATAGGCCTCTGCTCTGTTGTGAAAAAATAACCTCTGTTTATCTTGCAAATGTTTCAGCAAGTCCTTATCAATTTGTCCACCTGCATTTCTCTGTTCCATTAATTTATTTATGGCTTTTTGCAGTCGGTAGTATAATTTAAATTCCTCTTTCCTTGATTCTTTTGAGTAATTCTGTGTGTAGTATCTAATACGCAGCTTTGTGCTTTCCCACCATTCACAGACATTTTCATAAAATACTCTCATATGAAAGCAATCTTTTAGAAAACACTTTAATGCTACCCTAAACTGCTGGAGCTCTAGAATATTGTTGTTTAATTTCCAATACCCTTTACCATTTTTGATCATCATTGAGGTTAGTTTTACTGAGAGCATGTTGTGATCTGTGTAAAAAACTGGTGATACTTTCGCCCCTGTCACCTGAAATTCTACCGGACAAAATATATAGTCTATCCTACTCTTCGCCCCTCTACTATTTGACCATGTGAAGCCAAGATCGTCTGGGTTAGCTTTTTTATATGAATCCACCAAATTATACTTTGTAACAATATTTATTAAACTGGCCTCGGCCTTGCTGCCCTCACTTTGGGAATTGAAGTCTCCTCCAATTACCACATGGCGGTTGGTCATGAAAGCAGTGTCAAGACTAAGAAAAAGCTCCCTTCTCTCCTTTGGAGAAGAGTGGGCATATATGTTAATAACTCTTAACCCCTTTCCCTTCCAGTCAATATCTGTTACCAAAACCCTCCCCTGTACCACTGAAAAACTGCCAACCACTTGGACTTCATTATTCCCACATAGTGTTCCCACCCCAGATGAATGGACCCCCCCAATGCTCCACCTAGATTCACCTTTGGTCCACTCTTTTGAGAATAGGTTCACGTCGTCTTCATTTTTCAAGTGGACCTCTTGCAAAAGGCATAAAGAAAAGTTGATTGAACATAAATGAGAAAAGACCACTTCCCTTTTGGCCTTGTTCCTCAAACCTCTAACATTTATGGAAACTATATGTAATGAGGACATTCTGGTAAATGAGGAATGAGACAAAAAACAAAACAAACAAACAAACCATCAAAGACGAGACACTGTGTTTTCTCAAATTTTCAACTTCACAGTCAAATTCAATGCCTTCCCTATGTGTCTTTTCCTCGGGCACCGCGTGCCCTGAGTTGGGGGTATTACCCTCTGGAAGCAATGAGCATTGCTCTGAAACCAAATCCCTGTCAGAGTTGTTCGGAGCCAGGGACTCCACCAGGACACACCCGGACGGGGGCATGCTGCCGTCAGAGTCTGTCACCTTAGTCTGCACTGGAATTTGTCCATGTTCTCCACCCTCCAGCCCATCCACCCTGGCAGCAGCCTTCACATCCTGATCGCTGTTCACCTGCAGCCCCTCCATCTCCCCTTCCTCCTGCGACTCCTCCACAACCTCAGAAAGAACACTGAACACGCTATCCACTCCCAGGGGCACAGCGCTTGTCTCGATCCTCCTTTTTTTCCCCTTGCCTCCCCTGCTTTCCACTGTGGTCCACTCAGGAACAGGTTGGCTCTCCTCTGAGGTTGTAGTCTCCTCCCCCTTCTTCTTCTCTGGGGGAGGTGCTCGTTCAGGTGGATCAACCACATTTGCCTCAATCTCATTGTCCACAAACATTTGATCAATTACCTCGTTAATTGCTCTCAGGGAGGAGGCATCAGGATCTTCGCACATTGGTCGCCTTACAATGCTTGCATAGGAGGAGCGGACCTCAGGGCAGTGCTTAAATAAATGTCCTTCAGACCCACAAAGATTGCATTTTCTGGAACGGTCACAAGTCCCCATTTTGTGTCCTAGACCCTTGCAATTTCTGCACCTCACCTGCGTGCAGGATTCTGCCGTGTGACCAAAGTCTGTGCATTTTCTGCAGTAAATAGGCTGGCCCGAGTAGTACAGATATCCTCTATTTGTGCCTATGGTGAAGGAGGCAGGGGGGTGGTGGTAGCCATCGTGACCATCTGGGTCATCCTTCAGCCGCACACGACATTGTCTTTTTCCAGTCCAAACGTCAAGAGAGTCCCTGATTTCCCTCATGCTCGAAATCACTGTCACATGCTTAGAAAGGAAGTATCTGGTTGCTTCTTCAGTTACCCAGGGATTATAGTTATGAATTGTGATAACACGCTCACCAGTTCGGCAAAGGCTTTGAATCTGGTACTCCCTCAGTGGTCCATCAGCCAAACGATCAGCCAACCTTTTCGTTTCCTCCATCTTGGTGAGATTATAGAACGTAACATCAAAAAAACGGTCGGTGGCATTTCTCTGCAAGCAGAGGAGGTCATCTATCTTGAGGGACAAGGCTCCAAAAAGAATATTAACTCCAAATTCTCTCCTATCCAAAAAAACTTCAGTACTCTTCCAAATGAATCTCAAAGTATTTTTCAGCACGGGAAGTCCCTGCTGTGAAACTGTTGCTGACGTCATTATGACAATCCACGTCCGCAAACCCTTCTCACCTGGCTAGATCTTAGCCAAAAGGCCGAGAAGCGATAATCCACAAGTGTTGGATGTCCAAGCTAACCTCTTGGCACAAATCTCCCTTGCTGTGGTACCCCGTTTGTAGGTGTGCATAACAATGGCTGCTCATCACCTCCGCCCAAGCTCTCCTTTGTGGACACCTGATTGCTGACCTAGACAGCTCTTTGACTTTTCACAATTTCATAAGGCTCAGCCATACAGCAAAGCCTGCCAAAAATAGATTCAACTCATGTTTGTTCCTCTCCACGGAAGTCTTTAGTAAAAGGCGAAAGACTTGTGCGTTATGAAGAGAAACCAGAGTCAGCATGGCCCTCTGCTCGAGAGCAGCGGTGGAGCCTCTCGGTCACAGTCACCACCTTCGCGGTGGGCCTCTCTTTGCTTTCCGCATGTCAGATTCTAGTATACAACATTCCCACCACGCCCCCATCTGCCAACACAAATTATACAAGGCTTTATTTGCTCCTGCCCTGACTAATGATTGGCTTTTAAGCCTTTTTAAGCAATACATCCCTGAACCACTTACATTGGGTCCAAAAGCGGACTCTGCTTTCTCACCAAGTCTCCCAGGAGATGTTGAGTGAAAACACGTTTCAGTTTTTGACAAATGCTTCTGATTCTATTTGGAATCCAGTTGATGCTCATTGTGACCCCGTGCAGATTCATGCATAATCGCTTCACAAGGCAGTGAGTCATCAGAGCAGTTTTGCACACTTGTCAAACTCTGCCAGGCCATTCCCTCAGTTTCATTGACCCAGTGTAGAATTCACCTTGAAACCTCCACAATTGTTTGAGTGTTTGCTTTTCTACAAGGTAAGAACAGAGTGCACCGTTCCCAGCGGCACTGCAATGCTAGGTCGATGCGTGGAGAGAAGGGAGCAAGCTCCAAATTTCTGCTCCTCTTGCCAAAAATCTGCTTAATATGTAGTCCTCATATAGAGGACATATCAGATATTAAACTGATAAGAACAGATTTTTTTTTTTTTTTTTTTTTTTTTTTTTTGGAATTTTTTTTTTATTTAATTCACTCATGAGCAGTACAATACTTTACATTACAAAGATCATCATCTCTCCACATCTTAAGACCTCCAGAATTCTATCGGACTAAAAGAAAATAAGAGGAGGTACAATAAAAGACTCTTTCATGAGTTCAGTCTACAGATTGTCAAAAATAATTTTCCATCGATCTTTAATTGAGTCGATGCCCCATTTGCTCGCCTCCAATTTAAGTTTTCGCCGCATAATGTCTTCAATACTGTGTGTAGTGTTTTCTATCGACCACTTTTCCGTCTCATTTATTGTACTACCTCTTACCTCCCATAACTTAGCCTTCACAATTGATGTAAGTTCTAAGGCTTTGCACACACCTTTGTCCCCCTCTAAACTAAAATCCATGAACAGAACTTTTTCCCAATTCACCTCTTTTAGAAACCCGAATCTTTGGCCCAATTTCTTCCACAATTGTTTTGCAAAAGGACATTCAAATAATGCATGTTCCACGGTTTCTACCCCATTGCATCCACGTCTTGGGCATATCCTATTTAATGTTAAATCATGATTAAATAGAGTATTCCTCACAGGTAATTTCCTATGAAGCACCAACCAATTAAAATCTCTTAATCTGTTTTCTAGACTCTTGCATTGGGTTCTTCTCCACACGTCACTATGAACATGCAAACCATCTTTAGGGTCAAACTTAGCAATCAACGTTTCATACAGCTTTTTGTGATTAACTACTGAATCTCTTTTCCAACACTCCTTGTATTCCTTTGCCCAACTTACCATTTTTTTATAATGATCTGGCATGACCTCTGCTTTCGGAAAACTGTTTTCCCATTTCGCCACAAGAGGTCTCAGATGGATAGAGAGCCAGAATTTAATCAATGGTTGGCATTTGTGTTCAGGTGGGTTTAACATTATTCTACATGTATTTGAAAAAAACAAAACTTTGAACTTCAAACCTAAATTTGGCATGTCCCTACCACCTCTTTCGACCGGCTGATACATTGTAGCTCTTTTAATGTATTCATACCCTCCCCATATGAACTGAAACAGAGATTTTTGAAGTTTTAAACAAACTAAAGCCGGCATGGGGAAAATATAAGCCACATGAAGTAATGTCGGCAATAAATCAGATTTAATAACCAAAATCTTACCACTAATGGACAGCCTTCTTAATTTCCACATATTTAGTTTTTTCAGCACTTTTCCCAATTTTGTCTCCCAATTAGTTTCTCCATCATTGTTATTTCCAAAGGATATTCCCAGTAAAGTCATTGGCCCCGCACACAGAGAGAACCCTAAAGGGTTATCAACTCTGTCCTTCCACTTTCCAAAGTATTTGATTTGGGATTTTCCTGTATTGACTCTAGAACCAGAAGCAACTGAGAATGTGTCGATGACCTGCATAGCTTCGCGCAGACAGAAATCATCTTTTAAATACAGTACAGTGTCATCTGCATACTGGGATATGGTCAAGGATTCACCACCAGGCAGCTGTATACCCTTGATGTTAACATTTTTCCTGATTGCACATGCCAGCGTTTCAATGAATAGCACATACAAGGGGGCTGATGCTGGACATCCCTGTCTGACCCCTCTGGTTTGTTTAAAGAATTCACCAAGGTTGCCATTAACATTAACACTGCTTCCGACTTCTGTGTATAAAATCCTCAACCAACTCCTGAATCTAGCACCGAAGCCAAATTTCTTTAGTGTCCTAAACAAAAAATTGTGATCAACTCTGTCAAAGGCTTTTTCCTGGTCAAGACTGAGGACAATTAGTGGTATATTTCTGTCCTGAGAATAAGATAGTATATCTCTATGCATTTGTAAATTCCAGTTTAGTTGCCTGCCAGGTACTGCACATGTCTGATCTGAGCCGATGATTAAGGGTAGAGCTGACACCAAACGGTTTGTCAAAACCTTACTAAAAATCTTATAATCTGTACAAAGCATTGTTAGAGGCCTGTAGTTTGATATTTTGTTGACATCACCTTTTTTAAACAGCAGGGATATCACCCCTTTTCTCATGGATTCCCCCATAATCCCAGATGTACATATATAAGTGAACAACTCTAACAGCCATGACCCAATGTCTTCCCAAAATATTATATAAAATTCTTTTGTGATCCCATCTATTCCTGGCACCTTGCCCTTTTTCAAAGACATGGTTGCCCTCAGGATTTCTTCTAAAGTAAAATCTTTATCTAGCTCTGTTCTCAGATCTTCAGGTATGAATCTGTCTATATTGTCTAACAATGTTGCACCTTTCATGTAGTCAACCTTTTCTGCTTTAAAAAACGTAGAAAAATGATTAGAGATAACTTGAGCAATCCCATCAGGATCGTTAATCTCCTCACCTGTTTCATTTAAAACGGAAACTATGCTCCTCCTCTTTGCCTGTGCTTTGGACTGTCTAAAGAAGTAGGGAGAACACTTTTCGTCACTCTCCCACTTCTCTCTAAGACACCGGAATTTATAGGCCTCTGCTCTGTTGTGAAAAAATAACCTCTGTTTATCTTGCAAATGTTTCAGCAAGTCCTTATCAATTTGTCCACCTGCATTTCTCTGTTCCATTAATTTATTTATGGCTTTTTGCAGTCGGTAGTATAATTTAAATTCCTCTTTCCTTGATTCTTTTGAGTAATTCTGTGTGTAGTATCTAATACGCAGCTTTGTGCTTTCCCACCATTCACAGACATTTTCATAAAATACTCTCATATGAAAGCAATCTTTTAGAAAACACTTTAATGCTACCCTAAACTGCTGGAGCTCTAGAATATTGTTGTTTAATTTCCAATACCCTTTACCATTTTTGATCATCATTGAGGTTAGTTTTACTGAGAGCATGTTGTGATCTGTGTAAAAAACTGGTGATACTTTCGCCCCTGTCACCTGAAATTCTACCGGACAAAATATATAGTCTATCCTACTCTTCGCCCCTCTACTATTTGACCATGTGAAGCCAAGATCGTCTGGGTTAGCTTTTTTATATGAATCCACCAAATTATACTTTGTAACAATATTTATTAAACTGGCCTCGGCCTTGCTGCCCTCACTTTGGGAATTGAAGTCTCCTCCAATTACCACATGGCGGTTGGTCATGAAAGCAGTGTCAAGACTAAGAAAAAGCTCCCTTCTCTCCTTTGGAGAAGAGTGGGCATATATGTTAATAACTCTTAACCCCTTTCCCTTCCAGTCAATATCTGTTACCAAAACCCTCCCCTGTACCACTGAAAAACTGCCAACCACTTGGACTTCATTATTCCCACATAGTGTTCCCACCCCAGATGAATGGACCCCCCCAATGCTCCACCTAGATTCACCTTTGGTCCACTCTTTTGAGAATAGGTTCACGTCGTCTTCATTTTTCAAGTGGACCTCTTGCAAAAGGCATAAAGAAAAGTTGATTGAACATAAATGAGAAAAGACCACTTCCCTTTTGGCCTTGTTCCTCAAACCTCTAACATTTATGGAAACTATATGTAATGAGGACATTCTGGTAAATGAGGAATGAGACAAAAAACAAAACAAACAAACAAACCATCAAAGACGAGACACTGTGTTTTCTCTAATTTTCAACTTCACAGTCAAATTCAATGCCTTCCCTATGTGTCTTTTCCTCGGGCACCGCGTGCCCTGAGTTGGGGGTATTACCCTCTGGAAGCAATGAGCATTGCTCTGAAACCAAATCCCTGTCAGAGTTGTTCGGAGCCAGGGACTCCACCAGGACACACCCGGACGGGGGCATGCTGCCGTCAGAGTCTGTCACCTTAGTCTGCACTGGAATTTGTCCATGTTCTCCACCCTCCAGCCCATCCACCCTGGCAGCAGCCTTCACATCCTGATCGCTGTTCACCTGCAGCCCCTCCATCTCCCCTTCCTCCTGCGACTCCTCCACAACCTCAGAAAGAACACTGAACACGCTATCCACTCCCAGGGGCACAGCGCTTGTCTCGATCCTCCTTTTTTTCCCCTTGCCTCCCCTGCTTTCCACTGTGGTCCACTCAGGAACAGGTTGGCTCTCCTCTGAGGTTGTAGTCTCCTCCCCCTTCTTCTTCTCTGGGGGAGGTGCTCGTTCAGGTGGATCAACCACATTTGCCTCAATCTCATTGTCCACAAACATTTGATCAATTACCTCGTTAATTGCTCTCAGGGAGGAGGCATCAGGATCTTCGCACATTGGTCGCCTTACAATGCTTGCATAGGAGGAGCGGACCTCAGGGCAGTGCTTAAATAAATGTCCTTCAGACCCACAAAGATTGCATTTTCTGGAACGGTCACAAGTCCCCATTTTGTGTCCTAGACCCTTGCAATTTCTGCACCTCACCTGCGTGCAGGATTCTGCCGTGTGACCAAAGTCTGTGCATTTTCTGCAGTAAATAGGCTGGCCCGAGTAGTACAGATATCCTCTATTTGTGCCTATGGTGAAGGAGGCAGGGGGGTGGTGGTAGCCATCGTGACCATCTGGGTCATCCTTCAGCCGCACACGACATTGTCTTTTTCCAGTCCAAACGTCAAGAGAGTCCCTGATTTCCCTCATGCTCGAAATCACTGTCACATGCTTAGAAAGGAAGTATCTGGTTGCTTCTTCAGTTACCCAGGGATTATAGTTATGAATTGTGATAACACGCTCACCAGTTCGGCAAAGGCTTTGAATCTGGTACTCCCTCAGTGGTCCATCAGCCAAACGATCAGCCAACCTTTTCGTTTCCTCCATCTTGGTGAGATTATAGAACGTAACATCAAAAAAACGGTCGGTGGCATTTCTCTGCAAGCAGAGGAGGTCATCTATCTTGAGGGACAAGGCTCCAAAAAGAATATTAACTCCAAATTCTCTCCTATCCAAAAAAACTTCAGTACTCTTCCAAATGAATCTCAAAGTATTTTTCAGCACGGGAAGTCCCTGCTGTGAAACTGTTGCTGACGTCATTATGACAATCCACGTCCGCAAACCCTTCTCACCTGGCTAGATCTTAGCCAAAAGGCCGAGAAGCGATAATCCACAAGTGTTGGATGTCCAAGCTAACCTCTTGGCACAAATCTCCCTTGCTGTGGTACCCCGTTTGTAGGTGTGCATAACAATGGCTGCTCATCACCTCCGCCCAAGCTCTCCTTTGTGGACACCTGATTGCTGACCTAGACAGCTCTTTGACTTTTCACAATTTCATAAGGCTCAGCCATACAGCAAAGCCTGCCAAAAATAGATTCAACTCATGTTTGTTCCTCTCCACGGAAGTCTTTAGTAAAAGGCGAAAGACTTGTGCGTTATGAAGAGAAACCAGAGTCAGCATGGCCCTCTGCTCGAGAGCAGCGGTGGATCCTCTCGGTCTCAGTCACCACCTTCGCGGTGGGCCTCTCTTTGCTTTCCGCATGTCAGATTCTAGTATACAACATTCCCACCACGCCCCCATCTGCCAACACAAATTATACAAGGCTTTATTTGCTCCTGCCCTGACTAGTGATTGGCTTTTAAGCCTTTTTAAGCAATACATCCCTGAACCACTTACATTGGGTCCAAAAGCGGACTCTGCTTTCTCACCAAGTCTCCCAGGAGATGTTGAGTGAAAACACGTTTCAGTTTTTGACAAATGCTTCTGATTCTATTTGGAATCCAGTTGATGCTCATTGTGACCCCGTGGAGATTCATGCATAATCGCTTCACAAGGCAGTGAGTCATCAGAGCAGTTTTGCACACTTGTCAAACTCTGCCAGGCCATTCCCTCAGTTTCATTGACCCAGTGTAGAATTCATCTTGAAACCTCCACAATTGTTTGAGTGTTTGCTTTTCTACAAGGTAAGAACAGAGTGCACCGTTCCCAGCGGCACTGCAATGCTAGGTCGATGCGTGGAGAGAAGGGAGCAAGCTCCAAATTTCTGCTCCTCTTGCCAAAAATCTGCTTAATATGTAGTCCTCATATAGAGGACATATCAGATATTAAACTGATAAGAACAGATACTACACTTGATCTTAGCCAAAAGGCCGAGAAGCGATAATCCACAAGTGTTGGATGTCCAAGCTAACCTCTTGGCACAAATCTCCCTTGCTGTGGTACCCCGTTTGTAGGTGTGCATAACAATGGCTGCTCATCACCTCCGCCCAAGCTCTCCTTTGTGGACACCTGATTGCTGACCTAGACAGCTCTTTGACTTTTCACAATTTCATAAGGCTCAGCCATACAGCAAAGCCTGCCAAAAAGAGATTCAACTCATGTTTGTTCCTCTCCACGGAAGTCTTTAGTAAAAGGCGAAAGACTTGTGCGTTATGAAGAGAAACCAGAGTCAGCATGGCCCTCTGCTCGAGAGCAGCGGTGGAGCCTCTCGGTCACAGTCACCACCTTCGCGGTGGGCCTCTCTTTGCTTTGCGCATGTCAGATTCTAGTATACAACATTCCCACCACGCCCCCATCTGCCAACACAAATTATACAAGGCTTTATTTGCTCCTGCCCTGACTAGTGATTGGCTTTTAAGCCTTTTTAAGCGATACATCCCTGAACCACTTACATTGGGTCCAAAAGCGGACTCTGCTTTCTCACCAAGTCTCCCAGGAGATGTTGAGTGAAAACACGTTTCAGTTTTTGACAAATGCTTCTGATTCTATTTGGAATCCAGTTGATGCTCATTGTGACCCCGTGCAGAGTCATGCATAATCACTTCACAAGGCAGTGAGTCATAAGAGCAGTTTTGCACACTTGTCAAACTCTGCCAGGCCATTCCCTCAGTTTCATTGACCCAGTGTAGAATTCACCTTGAAACCTCCACAATTGTTTGAGTGTTTGCTTTTCTACAAGGTAAGAACAGAGTGCACCGTTCCCAGCGGCACTGCAATGCTAGGTCGATGCGTGGAGAGAAGGGAGCAAGCTCCAAATTTCTGCTCCTCTTGCCAAAAATCTGCTTAATATGTAGTCCTCATATAGAGGACATATCAGATATTAAACTGATAAGAACAGATACTACACTTGATCTTAGCCAAAAGGCCGAGAAGCGATAATCCACAAGTGTTGGATGTCCAAGCTAACCTCTTGGCACAAATCTCCCTTGCTGTGGTACCCCGTTTGTAGGTGTGCATAACAATGGCTGCTCATCACCTCCGCCCAAGCTCTCCTTTGTGGACACTTGATTGCTGTCCAGCAGCTCTTTGACTTTTCACAATTTCATAAGGCTCAGCCATACAGCAAAGCCTGCCAAAAATAGATTCAACTCATGTTTGTTCCTCTCCACGGAAGTCTTTAGTAAAAGGCGAAAGACTTGTGCGTTATGAAGAGAAACCAGAGTCAGCATGGCCCTCTGCTCGAGAGCAGCGGTGGAGCCTCTCGGTCACAGTCACCACCTTCGCGGTGGGCCTCTCTTTGCTTTCCGCATGTCAGATTCTAGTATACAACATTCCCACCACGCCCCCATCTGCCAACACAAATTATACAAGGCTTTATTTGCTCCTGCCCTGACTAGTGATTGGCTTTTAAGCCTTTTTAAGCAATACATCCCTGAACCACTTACATTGGGTCCAAAAGCGGACTCTGCTTTCTCACCAAGTCTCCCAGGAGATGTTGAGTGAAAACACGTTTCAGTTTTTGACAAATGCTTCTGATTCTATTTGGAATCCAGTTGATGCTCATTGTGACCCCGTGGAGATTCATGCATAATCGCTTCACAAGGCAGTGAGTCATCAGAGCAGTTTTGCACACTTGTCAAACTCTGCAAGGCCATTCCCTCAGTTTCATTGACCCAGTGTAGAATTCACCTTGAAACCTCCACAATTGTTTGAGTGCTTGCTTTTCTACAAGGTAAGAACAGAGTGCACCGTTCCCAGCGGCACTGCAATGCTAGGTCGATGCGTGGAGAGAAGGGAGCAAGCTCCAAATTTCTGCTCCTCTTGCCAAAAATCTGCTTAATATGTAGTCCTCATATAGAGCACATGTCAGATATTAAACTGATAAGAACAGATACTACACTTGATCTTAGCCAAAAGGCCGAGAAGCGATAATCCACAAGTGTTGGATGTCCAAGCTAACCTCTTGGCACAAATCTCCCTTGCTGTGGTACCCCGTTTGTAGGTGTGCATAACAATGGCTGCTCATCACCTCCGCCCAAGCTCTCCTTTGTGGACACTTGATTGCTGACCTAGACAGCTCTTTGACTTTTCACAATTTCATAAGGCTCAGCCATACAGCAAAGCCTGCCAAAAATAGATTCAACTCATGTTTGTTCCTCTCCACGGAAGTCTTTAGTAAAAGGCGAAAGACTTGTGCGTTATGAAGAGAAACCAGAGTCAGCATGGCCCTCTGCTCGAGAGCAGCGGTGGAGCCTCTCGGTCACAGTCACCACCTTCGCGGTGGGCCTCTCTTTGCTTTCCGCATGTCAGATTCTAGTATACAACATTCCCACCACGCCCCCATCTGCCAACACAAATTATACAAGGCTTTATTTGCTCCTGCCCTGACTAGTGATTGGCTTTTAAGCCTTTTTAAGCAATACATCCCTGAACCACTTACATTGGGTCCAAAAGCGGACTCTGCTTTCTCACCAAGTCTCCCAGGAGATGTTGAGTGAAAACACGTTTCAGTTTTTGACAAATGCTTCTGATTCTATTTGGAATCCAGTTGATGCTCATTGTGACCCCGTGGAGATTCATGCATAATCGCTTCACAAGGCAGTGAGTCATCAGAGCAGTTTTGCACACTTGTCAAACTCTGCCAGGCCATTCCCTCATTTTCATTGACCCAGTGTAGAATTCACCTTGAAACCTCCACAATTGTTTGAGTGCTTGCTTTTCTACAAGGTAAGAACAGAGTGCACCGTTCCCAGCGGCACTGCAATGCTAGGTCGATGCGTGGAGAGAAGGGAGCAAGCTCCAAATTTCTGCTCCTCTTGCCAAAAATCTGCTTAATATGTAGTCCTCATATAGAGCACATATCAGATATTAAACTGATAAGAACAGATACTACACTTGATCTTAGCCAAAAGGCCGAGAAGCGATAATCCACAAGTGTTGGATGTCCAAGCTAACCTCTTGGCACAAATCTCCCTTGCTGTGGTACCCCGTTTGTAGGTGTGCATAACAATGGCTGCTCATCACCTCCGCCCAAGCTCTCCTTTGTGGACACTTGATTGCTGACCTAGACAGCTCTTTGACTTTTCACAATTTCATAAGGCTCAGCCATACAGCAAAGCCTGCCAAAAATAGATTCAACTCATGTTTGTTCCTCTCCACGGAAGTCTTTAGTAAAAGGCGAAAGACTTGTGCGTTATGAAGAGAAACCAGAGTCAGCATGGCCCTCTGCTCGAGAGCAGCGGTGGAGCCTCTCGGTCACAGTCACCACCTTCGCGGTGGGCCTCTCTTTGCTTTCCGCATGTCAGATTCTAGTATACAACATTCCCACCACGCCCCCATCTGCCAACACAAATTATACAAGGCTTTATTTGCTCCTGCCCTGACTAGTGATTGGCTTTTAAGCCTTTTTAAGCAATACATCCCTGAACCACTTACATTGGGTCCAAAAGCGGACTCTGCTTTCTCACCAAGTCTCCCAGGAGATGTTGAGTGAAAACACGTTTCAGTTTTTGACAAATGCTTCTGATTCTATTTGGAATCCAGTTGATGCTCATTGTGACCCCGTGGAGATTCATGCATAATCGCTTCACAAGGCAGTGAGTTTTCAGAGCAGTTTTGCACACTTGTCAAACTCTGCCAGGCCATTCCCTCAGTTTCATTGACCCATTGTAGAATTCACCTTGAAACCTCCACAATTGTTTGAGTGTTTGCTTTTCTACAAGGTAAGAACAGAGTGCACCGTTCCCAGCGGCACTGCAATGCTAGGTCGATGCGTGGAGAGAAGGGAGCAAGCTCCAAATTTCTGCTCCTCTTGCCAAAAATCTGCTTAATATGTGGTCCTCATATAGAGGACATATCAGATATTAAACTGATAAGAACAGATACTACACTTGATCTTAGCCAAAAGGCCGAGAAGCGATAATCCACTTGTGTTGGATGTCCAAGCTAACCTCTTGGCACAAATCTCAATTGCTGTGGTACCCCGTTTGTAGGTGTGCATAACAATGGCTGCTCATCACCTCCGCCCAAGCTCTCCTTTGTGGACACTTGATTGCTGACCTAGACAGCTCTTTGACTTTTCACAATTTCATAAGGCTCAGCCATACAGCAAAGCCTGCCAAAAATAGATTCAACTCATGTTTGTTCCTCTCCACGGAAGTCTTTAGTAAAAGGCGAAAGACTTGTGCGTTATGAAGAGAAACCAGAGTCAGCATGGCCCTCTGCTCGAGAGCAGCGGTGGAGCCTCTCGGTCACAGTCACCACCTTCGCGGTGGGCCTCTCTTTGCTTTCCGCATGTCAGATTCTAGTATACAACATTCCCACCACGCCCCCATCTGCCAACACAAATTATACAAGGCTTTATTTGCTCCTGCCCTGACTAGTGATTGGCTTTTAAGCCTTTTTAAGCAATACATCCCTGAACCACTTACATTGGGTCCAAAAGCGGACTCTGCTTTCTCACCAAGTCTCCCAGGAGATGTTGAGTGAAAACACGTTTCAGTTTTTGACAAATGCTTCTGATTCTATTTGGAATCCAGTTGATGCTCATTGTGACCCCGTGGAGATTCATGCATAATCGCTTCACAAGGCAGTGAGTCATCAGAGCAGTTTTGCACACTTGTCAAACTCTGCCAGGCCATTCCCTCATTTTCATTGACCCAGTGTAGAATTCACCTTGAAACCTCCACAATTGTTTGAGTGCTTGCTTTTCTACAAGGTAAGAACAGAGTGCACCGTTCCCAGCGGCACTGCAATGCTAGGTCGATGCGTGGAGAGAAGGGAGCAAGCTCCAAATTTCTGCTCCTCTTGCCAAAAACTGCTTAATATGTAGTCCTCATATAGAGCACATATCAGATATTAAACTGATAAGAACAGATACTACACTTGATCTTAGCCAAAAGGCCGAGAAGCGATAATCCACAAGTGTTGGATGTCCAAGCTAACCTCTTGGCACAAATCTCCCTTGCTGTGGTACCCCGTTTGTAGGTGTGCATAACAATGGCTGCTCATCACCTCCGCCCAAGCTCTCCTTTGTGGACACTTGATTGCTGACCTAGACAGCTCTTTGACTTTTCACAATTTCATAAGGCTCAGCCATACAGCAAAGCCTGCCAAAAATAGATTCAACTCATGTTTGTTCCTCTCCACGGAAGTCTTTAGTAAAAGGCGAAAGACTTGTGCGTTATGAAGAGAAACCAGAGTCAGCATGGCCCTCTGCTCGAGAGCAGCGGTGGAGCCTCTCGGTCACAGTCACCACCTTCGCGGTGGGCCTCTCTTTGCTTTCCGCATGTCAGATTCTAGTATACAACATTCCCACCACGCCCCCATCTGCCAACACAAATTATACAAGGCTTTATTTGCTCCTGCCCTGACTAGTGATTGGCTTTTAAGCCTTTTTAAGCAATACATCCCTGAACCACTTACATTGGGTCCAAAAGCGGACTCTGCTTTCTCACCAAGTCTCCCAGGAGATGTTGAGTGAAAACACGTTTCAGTTTTTGACAAATGCTTCTGATTCTATTTGGAATCCAGTTGATGCTCATTGTGACCCCGTGGAGATTCATGCATAATCGCTTCACAAGGCAGTGAGTCATCAGAGCAGTTTTGCACACTTGTCAAACTCTGCAAGGCCATTCCCTCATTTTCATTGACCCAGTGTAGAATTCACCTTGAAACCTCCACAATTGTTTGAGTGCTTGCTTTTCTACAAGGTAAGAACAGAGTGCACCGTTCCCAGCGGCACTGCAATGCTAGGTCGATGCGTGGAGAGAAGGGAGCAAGCTCCAAATTTCTGCTCCTCTTGCCAAAAATCTGCTTAATATGTAGTCCTCATATAGAGCACATATCAGATATTAAACTGATAAGAACAGATACTACACTTGATCTTAGCCAAAAGGCCGAGAAGCGATAATCCACAAGTGTTGGATGTCCAAGCTAACCTCTTGGCACAAATCTCCCTTGCTGTGGTACCCCGTTTGTAGGTGTGCATAACAATGGCTGCTCATCACCTCCGCCCAAGCTCTCCTTTGTGGACACTTGATTGCTGACCTAGACAGCTCTTTGACTTTTCACAATTTCATAAGGCTCAGCCATACAGCAAAGCCTGCCAAAAATAGATTCAACTCATGTTTGTTCCTCTCCACGGAAGTCTTTAGTAAAAGGCGAAAGACTTGTGCGTTATGAAGAGAAACCAGAGTCAGCATGGCCCTCTGCTCGAGAGCAGCGGTGGAGCCTCTCGGTCACAGTCACCACCTTCGCGGTGGGCCTCTCTTTGCTTTCCGCATGTCAGATTCTAGTATACAACATTCCCACCACGCCCCCATCTGCCAACACAAATTATACAAGGCTTTATTTGCTCCTGCCCTGACTAGTGATTGGCTTTTAAGCCTTTTTAAGCGATACATCCCTGAACCACTTACATTGGGTCCAAAAGCGGACTCTGCTTTCTCACCAAGTCTCCCAGGAGATGTTGAGTGAAAACACGTTTCAGTTTTTGACAAATGCTTCTGATTCTATTTGGAATCCAGTTGATGCTCATTGTGACCCCGTGGAGATTCATGCATAATCGCTTCACAAGGCAGTGAGTTTTCAGAGCAGTTTTGCACACTTGTCAAACTCTGCCAGGCCATTCCCTCAGTTTCATTGACCCATTGTAGAATTCACCTTGAAACCTCCACAATTGTTTGAGTGTTTGCTTTTCTACAAGGTAAGAACAGAGTGCACCGTTCCCAGCGGCACTGCAATGCTAGGTCGATGCGTGGAGAGAAGGGAGCAAGCTCCAAATTTCTGCTCCTCTTGCCAAAAATCTGCTTAATATGTGGTCCTCATATAGAGGACATATCAGATATTAAACTGATAAGAACAGATACTACACTTGATCTTAGCCAAAAGGCCGAGAAGCGATAATCCACTTGTGTTGGATGTCCAAGCTAACCTCTTGGCACAAATCTCCCTTGCTGTGGTACCCCGTTTGTAGGTGTGCATAACAATGGCTGCTCATCACCTCCACCCAAGCTCTCCTTTGTGGACACTTGATTGCTGACCTAAACAGCTCTTTGACTTTTCACAATTTCATAAGGCTCAGCCATACAGCAAAGCCTGCCAAAAATAGATTCAACTCATGTTTGTTCCTCTCCACGGAAGTCTTTAGTAAAAGGCGAAAGACTTGTGCGTTATGAAGAGAAACCAGAGTCAGCATGGCCCTCTGCTCGAGAGCAGCGGTGGAGCCTCTCGGTCACAGTCACCACCTTCGCGGTGGGCCTCTCTTTGCTTTCCGCATGTCAGATTCTAGTATACAACATTCCCACCACGCCCCCATCTGCCAACACAAATTATACAAGGCTTTATTTGCTCCTGCCCTGACTAGTGATTGGCTTTTAAGCCTTTTTAAGCAATACATCCTTGAACCACTTACATTGGGTCCAAAAGCGGACTCTGCTTTCTCACCAAGTCTCCCAGGAGATGTTGAGTGAAAACACGTTTCAGTTTTTGACAAATGCTTCTGATTCTATTTGGAATCCAGTTGATGCTCATTGTGACCCCGTGGAGATTCATGCATAATCGCTTCACAAGGCAGTGAGTCATCAGAGCAGTTTTGCACACTTGTCAAACTCTGCCAGGCCATTCCCTCAGTTTCATTGACCCAGTGTAGAATTCACCTTGAAACCTCCACAATTGTTTGAGTGTTTGCTTTTCTACAAGGTAAGAACAGAGTGCACCGTTCCCAGCGGCACTGCAATGCTAGGTCGATGCGTGGAGAGAAGGGAGCAAGCTCCAAATTTCTGCTCCTCTTGCCAAATATCTGCTTAATATGTAGTCCTCATATAGAGGACATATCAGATATTAAACTGATAAGAACAGATACTACACTTGATCTTAGCCAAAAGGCCGAGAAGCGATAATCCACAAGTGTTGGATGTCCACGCTAACCTCTTGGCACAAATCTCCCTTGCTGTGGTACCCCGTTTGTAGGTGTGCATTACAATGGCTGCTCATCACCTCCGCCCAAGCTCTCCTTTGTGGACACCTGATTGCTGACCTAGACAGCTCTTTGACTTTTCACAATTTCATAAGGCTCAGCCAAACAGCAAAGCCTGCCAAAAATAGATTCAACTCATGTTTGTTCCTCTCCACGGAAGTCTTTAGTAAAAGGCGAAAGACTTGTGCGTTATGAAGAGAAACCAGAGTCAGCATGGCCCTCTGCTCGAGAGCAGCGGTGGAGCCTCTCGGTCTCAGTCACCACCTTCGCGGTGGGCCTCTCTTTGCTTTCCGCATGTCAGATTCTAGTATACAACATTCCCACCACGCCCCCATCTGCCAACACAAATTTTACAAGGCTTTATTTGCTCCTGCCCTGACTAGTGATTGGCTTTTAAGCCTTTTTAAGCAATACATCCCTGAACCACTTACATTGGGTCCAAAAGCGGACTCTGCTTTCTCACCAAGTCTCCCAGGAGATGTTGAGTGAAAACACGTTTCAGTTTTTGACAAATGCTTCTGATTCTATTTGGAATCCAGTTGATGCTCATTGTGACCCCGTGCAGAGTCATGCATAATCGCTTCACAAGGCAGTGAGTCATCAGAGCAGTTTTGCACACTTGTCAAACTCTGCCAGGCCATTCCCTCAGTTTCATTGACCCAGTGTAGAATTCACCTTGAAACCTCCACAATTGTTTGAGTGTTCAATTTTCTACAAGGTAAGAACAGAGTGCACCGTTCCCAGCGGCACTGCAATGCTAGGTCGATGCGTGGAGAGAAGGGAGCAAGCTCCAAATTTCTGCTCCTCTTGCCAAAAATCTGCTTAATATGTAGTCCTCATATAGAGGACATATCAGATATTAAACTGATAAGAACAGATACTACACTTGATCTTAGCCAAAAGGCCGAGAAGCGATAATCCACAAGTGTTGGATGTCCAAGCTAACCTCTTGGCACAAATCTCCCTTGCTGTGGTACCCCGTTTGTAGGTGTGCATAACAATGGCTGCTCATCACCTCCGCCCAAGCTCTCCTTTGTGGACACTTGATTGCTGACCTAAACAGCTCTTTGACTTTTCACAATTTCATAAGGCTCAGCCATACAGCAAAGCCTGCCAAAAATAGATTCAACTCATGTTTGTTCCTCTCCACGGAAGTCTTTAGTAAAAGGCGAAAGACTTGTGCGTTATAAAGAGAAACCAGAGTCAGCATGGCCCTCTGCTCGAGAGCAGCGGTGGAGCCTCTCGGTCTCAGTCACCACCTTCGCGGTGGGCCTCTCTTTGCTTTCCGCATGTCAGATTCTAGTATACAACATTCCCACCACGCCCCCATCTGCCAACACAAATTATACAAGGCTTTATTTGCTCCTGCCCTGACTAGTGATTGGCTTTTAAGCCTTTTTAAGCAATACATCCCTGAACCACTTACATTGGGTCCAAAAGCGGACTCTGCTTTCTCACCAAGTCTCCCAGGAGATGTTGAGTGAAAACACGTTTCAGTTTTTGACAAATGCTTCTGATTCTATTTGGAATCCAGTTGATGCTCATTGTGACCCCGTGGAGATTCATGCATAATCACTTCACAAGGCAGTGAGTCATAAGAGCAGTTTTGCACACTTGTCAAACTCTGCCAGGCCATTCCCTCAGTTTCATTGACCCAGTGTAGAATTCACCTTGAAACCTCCACAATTGTTTGAGTGTTTGCTTTTCTACAAGGTAAGAACAGAGTGCACCGTTCCCAGCGGCACTGCAATGCTAGGTCGATGCGTGGAGAGAAGGGAGCAAGCTCCAAATTTCTGCTCCTCTTGCCAAAAATCTGCTTAATATGTAGTCCTCATATAGAGCACATATCAGATATTAAACTGATAAGAACAGATACTACACTTGATCTTAGCCAAAAGGCCGAGAAGCGATAATCCACAAGTGTTGGATGTCCAAGCTAACCTCTTGGCACAAATCTCCCTATTCGTGGTACCCCGTTTGTAGGTGTGCATAACAATGGCTGCTCATCACCTCCGCCCAAGCTCTCCTTTGTGGACACTTGATTTCTGACCTAGACAGCTCTTTGACTTTTCACAATTTCATAAGGCTCAGCCATACAGCAAAGCCTGCCAAAAATAGATTCAACTCATGTTTGTTCCTCTCCACGGAAGTCTTTAGTAAAAGGCGAAAGACTTGTGCGTTATGAAGAGAAACCAGAGTCAGCATGGCCCTCTGCTCGAGAGCAGCGGTGGAGCCTCTCGGTCACAGTCACCACCTTCGCGGTGGGCCTCTCTTTGCTTTCCGCATGTCAGATTCTAGTATACAACATTCCCACCACGCCCCCATCTGCCAACACAAATTATACAAGGCTTTATTTGCTCCTGCCCTGACTAGTGATTGGCTTTTAAGCCTTTTTAAGCAATACATCCCTGAACCACTTACATTGGGTCCAAAAGCGGACTCTGCTTTCTCACCAAGTCTCCCAGGAGATGTTGAGTGAAAACACGTTTCAGTTTTTGACAAATGCTTCTGATTCTATTTGGAATCCAGTTGATGCTCATTGTGACCCCGTGCAGAGTCATGCATAATCACTTCACAAGGCAGTGAGTCATAAGAGCAGTTTTGCACACTTGTCAAACTCTGCCAGGCCATTCCCTCAGTTTCATTGACCCAGTGTAGAATTCACCTTGAAACCTCCACAATTGTTTGAGTGTTTGCTTTTCTACAAGGTAAGAACAGAGTGCACCGTTCCCAGCGGCACTGCAATGCTAGGTCGATGCGTGGAGAGAAGGGAGCAAGCTCCAAATTTCTGCTCCTCTTGCCAAAAATCTGCTTAATATGTAGTCCTCATATAGAGGACATATCAGATATTAAACTGATAAGAACAGATACTACACTTGATCTTAGCCAAAAGGCCGAGAAGCGATAATCCACAAGTGTTGGATGTCCAAGCTAACCTCTTGGCACAAATCTCCCTGGCTGTGGTACCCCGTTTGTAGGTGTGCATAACAATGGCTGCTCATCACCTCCGCCCAAGCTCTCCTTTGTGGACACTTGATTGCTGACCTAAACAGCTCTTTGACTTTTCACAATTTCATAAGGCTCAGCCATACAGCAAAGCCTGCCAAAAATAGATTCAACTCATGTTTGTTCCTCTCCACGGAAGTCTTTAGTAAAAGGCGAAAGACTTGTGCGTTATGAAGAGAAACCAGAGTCAGCATGGCCCTCTGCTCGAGAGCAGCGGTGGAGCCTCTCGGTCACAGTCACCACCTTCGCGGTGGGCCTCTCTTTGCTTTCCGCATGTCAGATTCTAGTATACAACATTCCCACCACGCCCCCATCTGCCAACACAAATTATACAAGGCTTTATTTGCTCCTGCCCTGACTAGTGATTGGCTTTTAAGCCTTTTTAAGCAATACATCCCTGAACCACTTACATTGGGTCCAAAAGCGGACTCTGCTTTCTCACCAAGTCTCCCAGGAGATGTTGAGTGAAAACACGTTTCAGTTTTTGACAAATGCTTCTGATTCTATTTGGAATCCAGTTGATGCTCATTGTGACCCCGTGGAGATTCATGCATAATCGCTTCACAAGGCAGTGAGTCATCAGAGCAGTTTTGCACACTTGTCAAACTCTGCAAGGCCATTCCCTCATTTTCATTGACCCAGTGTAGAATTCACCTTGAAACCTCCACAATTGTTTGAGTGCTTGCTTTTCTACAAGGTAAGAACAGAGTGCACCGTTCCCAGCGGCACTGCAATGCTAGGTCGATGCGTGGAGAGAAGGGAGCAAGCTCCAAATTTCTGCTCCTCTTGCCAAAAATCTGCTTAATATGTAGTCCTCATATAGAGCACATATCAGATATTAAACTGATAAGAACAGATACTACGCTTGATCTTAGCCAAAAGGCCGAGAAGCGATAATCCACAAGTGTTGGATGTCCAAGCTAACCTCTTGGCACAAATCTCCCTTGCTGTGGTACCCCGTTTGTAGGTGTGCATAACAATGGCTGCTCATCACCTCCGCCCAAGCTCTCCTTTGTGGACACTTGATTGCTGACCTAGACAGCTCTTTGACTTTTCACAATTTCATAAGGCTCAGCCATACAGCAAAGCCTGCCAAAAATAGATTCAACTCATGTTTGTTCCTCTCCACGGAAGTCTTTAGTAAAAGGCGAAAGACTTGTGCGTTATGAAGAGAAACCAGAGTCAGCATGGCCCTCTGCTCGAGAGCAGCGGTGGAGCCTCTCGGTCACAGTCACCACCTTCGCGGTGGGCCTCTCTTTGCTTTCCGCATGTCAGATTCTAGTATACAACATTCCCACCACGCCCCCATCTGCCAACACAAATTATACAAGGCTTTATTTGCTCCTGCCCTGACTAGTGATTGGCTTTTAAGCCTTTTTAAGCAATACATCCCTGAACCACTTACATTGGGTCCAAAAGCGGACTCTGCTTTCTCACCAAGTCTCCCAGGAGATGTTGAGTGAAAACACGTTTCAGTTTTTGACAAATGCTTCTGATTCTATTTGGAATCCAGTTGATGCTCATTGTGACCCCGTGGAGATTCATGCATAATCGCTTCACAAGGCAGTGAGTTTTCAGAGCAGTTTTGCACACTTGTCAAACTCTGCCAGGCCATTCCCTCAGTTTCATTGACCCATTGTAGAATTCACCTTGAAACCTCCACAATTGTTTGAGTGTTTGCTTTTCTACAAGGTAAGAACAGAGTGCACCGTTCCCAGCGGCACTGCAATGCTAGGTCGATGCGTGGAGAGAAGGGAGCAAGCTCCAAATTTCTGCTCCTCTTGCCAAAAATCTGCTTAATATGTGGTCCTCATATAGAGGACATATCAGATATTAAACTGATAAGAACAGATACTACACTTGATCTTAGCCAAAAGGCCGAGAAGCGATAATCCACAAGTGTTGGATGTCCAAGCTAACCTCTTGGCACAAATCTCCCTTGCTGTGGTACCCCGTTTGTAGGTGTGCATAACAATGGCTGCTCATCACCTCCGCCCAAGCTCTCCTTTGTGGACACTTGATTGCTGACCTAAACAGCTCTTTGACTTTTCACAATTTCATAAGGCTCAGCCATACAGCAAAGCCTGCCAAAAATAGATTCAACTCATGTTTGTTCCTCTCCACGGAAGTCTTTAGTAAAAGGCGAAAGACTTGTGCGTTATGAAGAGAAACCAGAGTCAGCATGGCCCTCTGCTCGAGAGCAGCGGTGGAGCCTCTCGGTCACAGTCACCACCTTCGCGGTGGGCCTCTCTTTGCTTTCCGCATGTCAGATTCTAGTATACAACATTCCCACCACGCCCCCATCTGCCAACACAAATTATACAAGGCTTTATTTGCTCCTGCCCTGACTAGTGATTGGCTTTTAAGCCTTTTTAAGCAATACATCCTTGAACCACTTACATTGGGTCCAAAAGCGGACTCTGCTTTCTCACCAAGTCTCCCAGGAGATGTTGAGTGAAAACACGTTTCAGTTTTTGACAAATGCTTCTGATTCTATTTGGAATCCAGTTGATGCTCATTGTGACCCCGTGGAGATTCATGCATAATCGCTTCACAAGGCAGTGAGTCATCAGAGCAGTTTTGCACACTTGTCAAACTCTGCCAGGCCATTCCCTCAGTTTCATTGACCCAGTGTAGAATTCACCTTGAAACCTCCACAATTGTTTGAGTGCTTGCTTTTCTACAAGGTAAGAACAGAGTGCACCGTTCCCAGCGGCACTGCAATGCTAGGTCGATGCGTGGAGAGAAGGGAGCAAGCTCCAAATTTCTGCTCCTCTTGCCAAAAATCTGCTTAATATGTAGTCCTCATATAGAGGACATATCAGATATTAAACTGATAAGAACAGATACTACACTTGATCTTAGCCAAAAGGCCGAGAAGCGATAATCCACAATTGTTGGATGTCCAAGCTAACCTCTTGGCACAAATCTCCCTTGCTGTGGTACCCCGTTTGTAGGTGTGCATAACAATGGCTGCTCATCACCTCCGCCCAAGCTCTCCTTTGTGGACACCTGATTGCTGACCTAGACAGCTCTTTGACTTTTCACAATTTCATAAGGCTCAGCCATACAGCAAAGCCTGCCAAAAATAGATTCAACTCATGTTTGTTCCTCTCCACGGAAGTCTTTAGTAAAAGGCGAAAGACTTGTGCGTTATGAAGAGAAACCAGAGTCAGCATGGCCCTCTGCTCGAGAGCAGCGGTGGAGCCTCTCGGTCACAGTCACCACCTTCGCGGTGGGCCTCTCTTTGCTTTCCGCATGTCAGATTCTAGTATACAACATTCCCACCACGCCCCCATCTGCCAACACAAATTATACAAGGCTTTATTTGCTCCTGCCCTGACTAGTGATTGGCTTTTAAGCCTTTTTAAGCGATACATCCCTGAACCACTTACATTGGGTCCAAAAGCGGACTCTGCTTTCTCACCAAGTCTCCCAGGAGATGTTGAGTGAAAACACGTTTCAGTTTTTGACAAATGCTTCTGATTCTATTTGGAATCCAGTTGATGCTCATTGTGACCCCGTGGAGATTCATGCATAATCGCTTCACAAGGCAGTGAGTTTTCAGAGCAGTTTTGCACACTTGTCAAACTCTGCCAGGCCATTCCCTCAGTTTCATTGACCCATTGTAGAATTCACCTTGAAACCTCCACAATTGTTTGAGTGTTTGCTTTTCTACAAGGTAAGAACAGAGTGCACCGTTCCCAGCGGCACTGCAATGCTAGGTCGATGCGTGGAGAGAAGGGAGCAAGCTCCAAATTTCTGCTCCTCTTGCCAAAAATCTGCTTAATATGTGGTCCTCATATAGAGGACATATCAGATATTAAACTGATAAGAACAGATACTACACTTGATCTTAGCCAAAAGGCCGAGAAGCGATAATCCACAAGTGTTGGATGTCCAATCTAACCTCTTGGCACAAATCTCCCTTGCTGTGGTACCCCGTTTGTAGGTGTGCATAACAATGGCTGCTCATCACCTCCACCCAAGCTCTCCTTTGTGGACACTTGATTGCTGACCTAAACAGCTCTTTGACTTTTCACAATTTCATAAGGCTCAGCCATACAGCAAAGCCTGCCAAAAATAGATTCAACTCATGTTTGTTCCTCTCCACGGAAGTCTTTAGTAAAAGGCGAAAGACTTGTGCGTTATGAAGAGAAACCAGAGTCAGCATGGCCCTCTGCTCGAGAGCAGCGGTGGAGCCTCTCGGTCACAGTCACCACCTTCGCGGTGGGCCTCTCTTTGCTTTCCGCATGTCAGATTCTAGTATACAACATTCCCACCACGCCCCCATCTGCCAACACAAATTATACAAGGCTTTATTTGCTCCTGCCCTGACTAGTGATTGGCTTTTAAGCCTTTTTAAGCAATACATCCTTGAACCACTTACATTGGGTCCAAAAGCGGACTCTGCTTTCTCACCAAGTCTCCCAGGAGATGTTGAGTGAAAACACGTTTCAGTTTTTGACAAATGCTTCTGATTCTATTTGGAATCCAGTTGATGCTCATTGTGACCCCGTGGAGATTCATGCATAATCGCTTCACAAGGCAGTGAGTCATCAGAGCAGTTTTGCACACTTGTCAAACTCTGCCAGGCCATTCCCTCAGTTTCATTGACCCAGTGTAGAATTCACCTTGAAACCTCCACAATTGTTTGAGTGTTTGCTTTTCTACAAGGTAAGAACAGAGTGCACCGTTCCCAGCGGCACTGCAATGCTAGGTCGATGCGTGGAGAGAAGGGAGCAAGCTCCAAATTTCTGCTCCTCTTGCCAAATATCTGCTTAATATGTAGTCCTCATATAGAGGACATATCAGATATTAAACTGATAAGAACAGATACTACACTTGATCTTAGCCAAAAGGCCGAGAAGCGATAATCCACAAGTGTTGGATGTCCACGCTAACCTCTTGGCACAAATTTCCCTTGCTGTGGTACCCCGTTTGTAGGTGTGCATAACAATGGCTGCTGTTCATCACCTCCGCCCAAGCTCTCCTTTGTGGACACTTGATTTCTGACCTAGACAGCTCTTTGACTTTTCACAATTTCATAACGCTCAGCCATACAGCAAAGCCTGCCAAAAATAGATTCAACTCATGTTTGTTCCTCTCCACGGAAGTCTTTAGTAAAAGGCGAAAGACTTGTGCGTTATGAAGAGAAACCAGAGTCAGCAAGGCCCTCTGCTCGAGAGCAGCGGTGGAGCCTCTCGGTCACAGTCACCACCTTCGCGGTGGGCCTCTCTTTGCTTTCCGCATGTCAGATTCTAGTATACAACATTCCCACCACGCCCCCATCTGCCAACACAAATTATACAAGGCTTTATTTGCTCCTGCCCTGACTAGTGATTGGCTTTTAAGCCTTTTTAAGCGATACATCCCTGAACCACTTACATTGGGTCCAAAAGCGGACTCTGCTTTCTCACCAAGTCTCCCAGGAGATGTTGAGTGAAAAAACGTTTCAGTTTTTGACAAACGCTTCTGATTCTATTTGGAATCTAGTTGATGCTCATTGTGACCCCTTGCAGAGTCATGCATGATCGCTTTACAAGGCAGTGAGTCATCAGAGCAGTTTTGCACACTTGTCAAACTCTGCCAGGCCATTCCCTCAGTTTCATTGACCAAGTGTAGAATTCACCTTGAAACCTCCACAATTGTTTGAGTGATTGCTTTTCTACAAGGTAAGAACAGAGTGCACCGTTCCCAGCGGCACTGCAATGCTAGGTCGATGCGTGGAGAGAAGGGAGCAAGCTCCAAATTTCTGCTCCTCTTGCCAAAAATCTGCTTAATATGTAGTCCTCATATAGAGGACATATCAGATATTAAACTGATAAGAACAGATACTACACTTGATCTTAGCCAAAAGGCCGAGAAGCGATAATCCACAAGTGTTGGATGTCCACGCTAACCTCTTGGCACAAATCTCCCTTGCTGTGGTACCCCGTTTGTAGGTGTGCACAACAATGGCTGCTGCTCATCACCTCCGCCCAAGCTCTCCTTTGTGGACACTTGATTTCTGACCTAGACAGCTCTTTGACTTTTCACAATTTCATAAGGCTCAGCCATACAGCAAAGCCGACCAAAAATAGATTCAACTCATGTTTGTTCCTCTCCATGGAAGTCTTTAGTAAAAGGCGAAAGACTTGTGCGTTATGAAGAGAAACCAGAGTCAGCATAGCCCTCTGCTCGAGAGCAGCGGTGGAGCCTCTCGGTCACAGTCACCACCTTCGCGGTGGGCCTCTCTTTGCTTTCCGCATGTCAGATTCTAGTATACAACATTCCCACCATGCCCCCATCTGCCAACACAAATTATACAAGGCTTTATTTGCTCCTGCCCTGACTAGTGATTGGCTTTTAAGCCTTTTTAAGCGATACATCCCTGAACCACTTACATTGGGTCCAAAAGCGGACTCTGCTTTCTCACCAAGTCTCCCAGGAGATGTTGAGTGAAAAAACGTTTCAGTTTTTGACAAACGCTTCTGATTCTGTTTGGAATCTAGTTGATGCTCATTGTGACCCCGTGCAGAGTCATGCATGATCGCTTTACAAGGCAGTGAGTCATCAGAGCAGTTTTGCACACTTGTCAAACTCTGCCAGGCCATTCCCTCAGTTTCATTGACCCAGTGTAGAATTCACCTTGAAACCTCCACAATTGTTTGAGTGTTTGCTTTTCTACAAGGTAAGAACAGAGTGCACCGTTCCCAGCGGCACTGCAATGCTAGGTCGATGCGTGGAGAGAAGGGAGCAAGCTCCAAATTTCTGCTCCTCTTGCCAAAAATCTGCTTAATATGTAGTCCTCACATAGAGGACATATCCGATATTAAACTGATAAGAACAGATACTACACTTGATCTTAGCCAAAAGGCCGAGAAGCGATAATCCACAAGTGTTGGATGTCCAAGCTAACCTCTTGGCACAAATCTCCCTTGCTGTGGTACCCCGTTTGTAGGTGTGCATAACAATGGCTGCTCATCACCTCCGCCCAAGCTCTCCTTTGTGGACACCTGATTGCTGACCTAGACAGCTCTTTGAATTTTCACAATTTCATAAGGCTCAGCCATACAGCAAAGCCTGCCAAAAATAGATTCAACTCATGTTTGTTCCTCTCCACGGAAGTCTTTAGTAAAAGGCGAAAGACTTGTGCGTTATGAAGAGAAACCAGAGTCAGCATGGCCCTCTGCTCGAGAGCAGCGGTGGAGCCTCTCGGTCACAGTCACCACCTTCGCGGTGGGCCTCTCTTTGCTTTCCGCATGTCAGATTCTAGTATACAACATTCCCACCACGCCCCCATCTGCCAACACAAATTATACAAGGCTTTATTTGCTCCTGCCCTGACTAGTGATTGGCTTTTAAGCCTTTTTAAGCGATACATCCCTGAACCACTTACATTGGGTCCAAAAGCGGACTCTGCTTTCTCACCAAGTCTCCCAGGAGATGTTGAGTGAAAAAACGTTTCAGTTTTTGACAAACGCTTCTGATTCTATTTGGAATCTAGTTGATGCTCATTGTGACCCCGTGCAGAGTCATGCATGATCGCTTTACAAGGCAGTGAGTCATCAGAGCAGTTTTGCACACTTGTCAAACTCTGCCAGGCCATTCCCTCAGTTTCATTGACCCAGTGTAGAATTCACCTTGAAACCTCCACAATTGTTTGAGTGTTTGCTTTTCTACAAGGTAAGAACAGAGTGCACCGTTCCCAGCGGCACTGCAATGCTATGTCGATGCGTGGAGAGAAGAGAGCAAGCTCCAAATTTCTGCTCCTCTTGCCAAATATCTGCTTAATATGTAGTCCTCATATAGAGGACATATCAGATATTAAACTGATAAGAACAGATACTACACTTGATCTTAGCCAAAAGGCAGAGAAGCGATAATCCACAAGTGTTGGATGTCCACGCTAACCTCTTGGCACAAATTTCCCTTGCTGTGGTACCCCGTTTGTAGGTGTGCATAACAATGGCTGCTGTTCATCACCTCCGCCCAAGCTGTCCTTTGTGGACACTTGATTTCTGACCTAGACAGCTCTTTGACTTTTCACAATTTCATAACGCTCAGCCATACAGCAAAGCCTGCCAAAAATAGATTCAACTCATGTTTGTTCCTGTCCACGGAAGTCTTTAGTAAAAGGCGAAAGACTTGTGCGTTATGAAGAGAAACCAGAGTCAGCATGGCCCTCTGCTCGAGAGCAGCGGTGGAGCCTCTCGGTCACAGTCACCACCTTCGCGGTGGGCCTCTCTTTGCTTTCCGCATGTCAGATTCTAGTATACAACATTCCCACCACGCCCCCATCTGCCAACACAAATTATACAAGGCTTTATTTGCTCCTGCCCTGACTAGTGATTGGCTTTTAAGCCTTTTTAAGCAATACATCCCTGAACCACTTACATTGGGTCCAAAAGCGGACTCTGCTTTCTCACCAAGTCTCCCAGGAGATGTTGAGTGAAAACACGTTTCAGTTTTTGACAAATGCTTCTGATTCTATTTGGAATCCAGTTGATGCTCATTGTGACCCCGTGGAGATTCATGCATAATCGCTTCACAAGGCAGTGAGTTTTCAGAGCAGTTTTGCACACTTGTCAAACTCTGCCAGGCCATTCCCTCAGTTTCATTGACCCATTGTAGAATTCACCTTGAAACCTCCACAATTGTTTGAGTGTTTGCTTTTCTACAAGGTAAGAACAGAGTGCACCGTTCCCAGCGGCACTGCAATGCTAGGTCGATGCGTGGAGAGAAGGGAGCAAGCTCCAAATTTCTGCTCCTCTTGCCAAAAATCTGCTTAATATGTGGTCCTCATATAGAGGACATATCAGATATTAAACTGATAAGAACAGATACTACACTTGATCTTAGCCAAAAGGCCGAGAAGCGATAATCCATATGTGTTGGATGTCCAAGCTAACCTCTTGGCACAAATCTCCCTTGCTGTGGTACCCCGTTTGTAGGTGTGCATAACAATGGCTGCTCATCACCTCCACCCAAGCTCTCCTTTGTGGACACTTGATTGCTGACCTAAACAGCTCTTTGACTTTTCACAATTTCATAAGGCTCAGCCATACAGCAAAGCCTGCCAAAAATAGATTCAACTCATGTTTGTTCCTCTCCACGGAAGTCTTTAGTAAAAGGCGAAAGACTTGTGCGTTATGAAGAGAAACCAGAGTCAGCATGGCCCTCTGCTCGAGAGCAGCGGTGGAGCCTCTCGGTCACAGTCACCACCTTCGCGGTGGGCCTCTCTTTGCTTTCCGCATGTCAGATTCTAGTATACAACATTCCCACCACGCCCCCATCTGCCAACACAAATTATACAAGGCTTTATTTGCTCCTGCCCTGACTAGTGATTGGCTTTTAAGCCTTTTTAAGCAATACATCCTTGAACCACTTACATTGGGTCCAAAAGCGGACTCTGCTTTCTCACCAAGTCTCCCAGGAGATGTTGAGTGAAAACACGTTTCAGTTTTTGACAAATGCTTCTGATTCTATTTGGAATCCAGTTGATGCTCATTGTGACCCCGTGGAGATTCATGCATAATCGCTTCACAAGGCAGTGAGTCATCAGAGCAGTTTTGCACACTTGTCAAACTCTGCCAGGCCATTCCCTCAGTTTCATTGACCCAGTGTAGAATTCACCTTGAAACCTCCACAATTGTTTGAGTGTTTGCTTTTCTACAAGGTAAGAACAGAGTGCACCGTTCCCAGCGGCACTGCAATGCTAGGTCGATGCGTGGAGAGAAGGGAGCAAGCTCCAAATTTCTGCTCCTCTTGCCAAATATCTGCTTAATATGTAGTCCTCATATAGAGGACATATCAGATATTAAACTGATAAGAACAGATACTACACTTGATCTTAGCCAAAAGGCCGAGAAGCGATAATCCACAAGTGTTGGATGTCCACGCTAACCTCTTGGCACAAATCTCCCTTGCTGTGGTACCCCGTTTGTAGGTGTGCATTACAATGGCTGCTCATCACCTCCGCCCAAGCTCTCCTTTGTGGACACCTGATTGCTGACCTAGACAGCTCTTTGACTTTTCACAATTTCATAAGGCTCAGCCAAACAGCAAAGCCTGCCAAAAATAGATTCAACTCATGTTTGTTCCTCTCCACGGAAGTCTTTAGTAAAAGGCGAAAGACTTGTGCGTTATGAAGAGAAACCAGAGTCAGCATGGCCCTCTGCTCGAGAGCAGCGGTGGAGCCTCTCGGTCTCAGTCACCACCTTCGCGGTGGGCCTCTCTTTGCTTTCCGCATGTCAGATTCTAGTATACAACATTCCCACCACGCCCCCATCTGCCAACACAAATTTTACAAGGCTTTATTTGCTCCTGCCCTGACTAGTGATTGGCTTTTAAGCCTTTTTAAGCAATACATCCCTGAACCACTTACATTGGGTCCAAAAGCGGACTCTGCTTTCTCACCAAGTCTCCCAGGAGATGTTGAGTGAAAACACGTTTCAGTTTTTGACAAATGCTTCTGATTCTATTTGGAATCCAGTTGATGCTCATTGTGACCCCGTGCAGAGTCATGCATAATCGCTTCACAAGGCAGTGAGTCATCAGAGCAGTTTTGCACACTTGTCAAACTCTGCCAGGCCATTCCCTCAGTTTCATTGACCCAGTGTAGAATTCACCTTGAAACCTCCACAATTGTTTGAGTGTTTGATTTTCTACAAGGTAAGAACAGAGTGCACCGTTCCCAGCGGCACTGCAATGCTAGGTCGATGCGTGGAGAGAAGGGAGCAAGCTCCAAATTTCTGCTCCTCTTGCCAAAAATCTGCTTAATATGTAGTCCTCATATAGAGAACATATCAGATATTAAACTGATAAGAACAGATACTACACTTGATCTTAGCCAAAAGGCCGAGAAGCGATAATCCACAAGTGTTGGATGTCCAAGCTAACCTCTTGGCACAAATCTCCCTTGCTGTGGTACCCCGTTTGTAGGTGTGCATAACAATGGCTGCTCATCACCTCCGCCCAAGCTCTCCTTTGTGGACACTTGATTGCTGACCTAAACAGCTCTTTGACTTTTCACAATTTCATAAGGCTCAGCCATACAGCAAAGCCTGCCAAAAATAGATTCAACTCATGTTTGTTCCTCTCCACGGAAGTCTTTAGTAAAAGGCGAAAGACTTGTGCGTTATAAAGAGAAACCAGAGTCAGCATGGCCCTCTGCTCGAGAGCAGCGGTGGAGCCTCTCGGTCTCAGTCACCACCTTCGCGGTGGGCCTCTCTTTGCTTTCCGCATGTCAGATTCTAGTATACAACATTCCCACCACGCCCCCATCTGCCAACACAAATTATACAAGGCTTTATTTGCTCCTGCCCTGACTAGTGATTGGCTTTTAAGCCTTTTTAAGCAATACATCCCTGAACCACTTACATTGGGTCCAAAAGCGGACTCTGCTTTCTCACCAAGTCTCCCAGGAGATGTTGAGTGAAAACACGTTTCAGTTTTTGACAAATGCTTCTGATTCTATTTGGAATCCAGTTGATGCTCATTGTGACCCCGTGCAGAGTCATGCATAATCACTTCACAAGGCAGTGAGTCATAAGAGCAGTTTTGCACACTTGTCAAACTCTGCCAGGCCATTCCCTCAGTTTCATTGACCCAGTGTAGAATTCACCTTGAAACCTCCACAATTGTTTGAGTGTTTGCTTTTCTACAAGGTAAGAACAGAGTGCACCGTTCCCAGCGGCACTGCAATGCTAGGTCGATGCGTGGAGAGAAGGGAGCAAGCTCCAAATTTCTGCTCCTCTTGCCAAAAATCTGCTTAATATGTAGTCCTCATATAGAGGACATATCAGATATTAAACTGATAAGAACAGATTTTTTTTTTTTTTTTTTGGAATTTTTTTTTATTTAATTCACTCATGAGCAGTACAATACTTTACATTACAAAGATCATCATCTCTCCACATCTTAAGACCTCCAGAATTCTATCGGACTAAAAGAAAATAAGAGGAGGTACAATAAAAGACTCTTTCATGAGTTCAGTCTACAGATTGTCAAAAATAATTTTCCATCGATCTTTAATTGAGTCGATGCCCCATTTGCTCGCCTCCAATTTAAGTTTTCGCCGCATAATGTCTTCAATACTGTGTGTAGTGTTTTCTATCGACCACTTTTCCGTCTCATTTATTATACTACCTCTTACCTCCCATAACTTAGCCTTCACAATTGATGTAAGTTCTAAGGCTTTGCACACACCTTTGTCCCCCTCTAAACTAAAATCCATGAACAGAACTTTTTCCCAATTCACCTCTTTTCGAAACCCGAATCTTTGGCCCAATTTCTTCCACAATTGTTTTGCAAAGGGACATTCAAATAATGCATGTTCCACGGTTTCTACCCCATTGCATCCACGTCTTGGGCATATCCTATTTAATGTTAAATCATGATTAAATAGAGTATTCCTCACAGGTAATTTCCTATGAAGCACCAACCAATTAAAATCTCTTAATCTGTTTTCTAGACTCTTGCATTGGGTTCTTCTCCACACGTCACTATGAACATGCAAACCATCTTTAGGGTCAAACTTAGCAATCAACGTTTCATACAGCTTTTTGTGATTAACTACTGAATCTCTTTTCCAACACTCCTTGTATTTCTTTGCCCAACTTATCATTTTTTTATAATGATCTGGCATGACCTCTGCTTTCGGAAAACTGTTTTCCCATTTCGCCACAAGAGGTCTCAGATGGATAGAGAGCCAGAATTTAATCAATGGTTGGCATTTGTGTTCAGGTGGGTTTAACATTATTCTACATGTATTTGAAAAAAACAAAACTTTGAACTTCAAACCTAAATTTGGCATGTCCCTACCACCTCTTTCGACCGGCTGATACATTGTAGCTCTTTTAATGTATTCATACCCTCCCCATATGAACTGAAACAGAGATTTTTGAAGTTTTAAACAAACTAAAGCCGGCATGGGGAAAATATAAGCCACATGAAGTAATGTCGGCAATAAATCAGATTTAATAACCAAAATCTTACCACTAATGGACAGCCTTCTTAATTTCCACATATTTAGTTTTTTCAGCACTTTTCCCAATTTTGTCTCCCAATTAGTTTCTCCATCATTGTTATTTCCAAAGGATATTCCCAGTAAAGTCATTGGCCCCGCACACAGAGAGAACCCTAAAGGGTTATCAACTCTGTCCTTCCACTTTCCAAAGTATTTGATTTGGGATTTTCCTGTATTGACTCTAGAACCAGAAGCAACTGAGAATGTGTCGATGACCTGCATAGCTTCGCGCAGACAGAAATCATCTTTTAAATACAGTACAGTGTCATCTGCATACTGGGATATGGTCAAGGATTCACCACCAGGCAGCTGTATACCCTTGATGTTAACATTTTTCCTGATTGCACATGCCAGCGTTTCAATGAATAGCACATACAAGGGGGCTGATGCTGGACATCCCTGTCTGACCCCTCTGGTTTGTTTAAAGAATTCACCAAGGTTGCCATTAACATTAACACTGCTTCCGACTTCTGTGTATAAAATCCTCAACCAACTCCTGAATCTAGCACCGAAGCCAAATTTCTTTAGTGTCCTAAACAAAAAATTGTGATCAACTCTGTCAAAGGCTTTTTCCTGGTCAAGACTGAGGACAATTAGTGGTATATTTCTGTCCTGAGAATAAGATAGTATATCTCTATGCATTTGTAAATTCCAGTTTAGTTGCCTGCCAGGTACTGCACATGTCTGATCTGAGCCGATGATTAAGGGTAGAGCTGACACCAAACGGTTTGTCAAAACCTTACTAAAAATCTTATAATCTGTACAAAGCATTGTTAGAGGCCTGTAGTTTGATATTTTGTTGACATCACCTTTTTTAAACAGCAGGGATATCACCCCTTTTCTCATGGATTCCCCCATAATCCCAGATGTACATATATAAGTGAACAACTCTAACAGCCATGACCCAATGTCTTCCCAAAATATTATATAAAATTCTTTTGTGATCCCATCTATTCCTGGCACCTTGCCCTTTTTCAAAGACATGGTTGCCCTCAGGATTTCTTCTAAAGTAAAATCTTTATCTAGCTCTGTTCTCAGATCTTCAGGTATGAATCTGTCTATATTGTCTAACAATGTTGCACCTTTCATGTAGTCAACCTTTTCTGCTTTAAAAAACGTAGAAAAATGATTAGAGATAACTTGAGCAATCCCATCAGGATCGTTAATCTCCTCACCTGTTTCATTTAAAACGGAAACTATGCTCCTCCTCTTTGCCTGTGCTTTGGACTGTCTAAAGAAGTAGGGAGAACACTTTTCGTCACTCTCCCACTTCTCTCTAAGACACCGGAATTTATAGGCCTCTGCTCTGTTGTGAAAAAATAACCTCTGTTTATCTTGCAAATGTTTCAGCAAGTCCTTATCAATTTGTCCACCTGCATTTCTCTGTTCCATTAATTTATTTATGGCTTTTTGCAGTCGGTAGTATAATTTAAATTCCTCTTTCCTTGATTCTTTTGAGTAATTCTGTGTGTAGTATCTAATACGCAGCTTTGTGCTTTCCCACCATTCACAGACATTTTCATAAAATACTCTCATATGAAAGCAATCTTTTAGAAAACACTTTAATGCTACCCTAAACTGCTGGAGCTCTAGAATATTGTTGTTTAATTTCCAATACCCTTTACCATTTTTGATCATCATTGAGGTTAGTTTTACTGAGAGCATGTTGTGATCTGTGTAAAAAACTGGTGATACTTTCGCCCCTGTCACCTGAAATTCTACCGGACAAAATATATAGTCTATCCTACTCTTCGCCCCTCTACTATTTGACCATGTGAAGCCAAGATCGTCTGGGTTAGCTTTTTTATATGAATCCACCAAATTATACTTTGTAACAATATTTATTAAACTGGCCTCGGCCTTGCTGCCCTCACTTTGGGAATTGAAGTCTCCTCCAATTACCACATGGCGGTTGGTCATGAAAGCAGTGTCAAGACTAAGAAAAAGCTCCCTTCTCTCCTTTGGAGAAGAGTGGGCATATATGTTAATAACTCTTAACCCCTTTCCCTTCCAGTCAATATCTGTTACCAAAACCCTCCCCTGTACCACTGAAAAACTGCCAACCACTTGGACTTCATTATTCCCACATAGTGTTCCCACCCCAGATGAATGGACCCCCCCAATGCTCCACCTAGATTCACCTTTGGTCCACTCTTTTGAGAATAGGTTCACGTCGTCTTCATTTTTCAAGTGGACCTCTTGCAAAAGGCATAAAGAAAAGTTGATTGAACATAAATGAGAAAAGACCACTTCCCTTTTGGCCTTGTTCCTCAAACCTCTAACATTTATGGAAACTATATGTAATGAGGACATTCTGGTAAATGAGGAATGAGACAAAAAACAAAACAAACAAACAAACCATCAAAGACGAGACACTGTGTTTTCTCTAATTTTCAACTTCACAGTCAAATTCAATGCCTTCCCTATGTGTCTTTTCCTCGGGCACCGCGTGCCCTGAGTTGGGGGTATTACCCGCTGGAAGCAATGAGCATTGCTCTGAAACCAAATCCCTGTCAGAGTTGTTCGGAGCCAGGGACTCCACCAGGACACACCCGGACGGGGGCATGCTGCCGTCAGAGTCTGTCACCTCAGTCTGCACTGGAATTTGTCCATGTTCTCCACCCTCCAGCCCATCCACCCTGGCAGCAGCCTTCACATCCTGATCGCTGTTCACCTGCAGCCCCTCCATCTCCCCTTCCTCCTGCGACTCCTCCACAACCTCAGAAAGAACACTGAACACGCTATCCACTCCCAGGGGCACAGCGCTTGTCTCGATCCTCCTTTTTTTCCCCTTGCCTCCCCTGCTTTCCACTGTGGTCCACTCAGGAACAGGTTGGCTCTCCTCTGAGGTTGTAGTCTCCTCCCCCTTCTTCTTCTCTGGGGGAGGTGCTCGTTCAGGTGGATCAACCACATTTGCCTCAATCTCATTGTCCACAAACATTTGATCAATTACCTCGTTAATTGCTCTCAGGGAGGAGGCATCAGGATCTTCGCACATTGGTCGCCTTACAATGCTTGCATAGGAGGAGCGGACCTCAGGGCAGTGCTTAAATAAATGACCTTCAGACCCACAAAGATTGCATTTTCTGGAACGGTCACAAGTCCCCATTTTGTGTCCTAGACCCTTGCAATTTCTGCACCTCACCTGCGTGCAGGATTCTGCCGTGTGACCAAAGTCTGTGCATTTTCTGCAGTAAATAGGCTGGCCCGAGTAGTACAGATATCCTCTATTTGTGCCTATGGTGAAGGAGGCAGGGGGGTGGTGGTAGCCATCGTGACCATCTGGGTCATCCTTCAGCCGCACACGACATTGTCTTTTTCCAGTCCAAACGTCAAGAGAGTCCCTGATTTCCCTCATGCTCGAAATCACTGTCACATGCTTAGAAAGGAAGTATCTGGTTGCTTCTTCAGTTACCCAGGGATTATAGTTATGAATTGTGATAACACGCTCACCAGTTCGGCAAAGGCTTTGAATCTGGTACTCCCTCAGTGGTCCATCAGCCAAACGATCAGCCAACCTTTTCGTTTCCTCCATCTTGGTGAGATTATAGAACGTAACATCAAAAAAACGGTCGGTGGCATTTCTCTGCAAGCAGAGGAGGTCATCTATCTTGAGGGACAAGGCTCCAAAAAGAATATTAACTCCAAATTCTCTCCTATCCAAAAAAACTTCAGTACTCTTCCAAATGAATCTCAAAGTATTTTTCAGCACGGGAAGTCCCTGCTGTGAAACTGTTGCTGACGTCATTATGACAATCCACGTCCGCAAACCCTTCTCACCTGGCTAGATCTTAGCCAAAAGGCCGAGAAGCGATAATCCACAAGTGTTGGATGTCCAAGCTAAACTCTTGGCACAAATCTCCCTTGCTGTGGTACCCCGTTTGTAGGTGTGCATAACAATGGCTGCTCATCACCTCCGCCCAAGCTCTCCTTTGTGGACACTTGATTGCTGACCTAAACAGCTCTTTGACTTTTCACAATTTCATAAGGCTCAGCCATACAGCAAAGCCTGCCAAAAATAGATTCAACTCATGTTTGTTCCTCTCCACGGAAGTCTTTAGTAAAAGGCGAAAGACTTGTGCGTTATGAAGAGAAACCAGAGTCAGCATGGCCCTCTGCTCGAGAGCAGCGGTGGAGCCTCTCGGTCACAGTCACCACCTTCGCGGTGGGCCTCTCTTTGCTTTCCGCATGTCAGATTCTAGTATACAACATTCCCACCACGCCCCCATCTGCCAACACAAATTATACAAGGCTTTATTTGCTCCTGCCCTGACTAGTGATTGGCTTTTAAGCCTTTTTAAGCAATACATCCCTGAACCACTTACATTGGGTCCAAAAGCGGACTCTGCTTTCTCACCAAGTCTCCCAGGAGATGTTGAGTGAAAACACGTTTCAGTTTTTGACAAATGCTTCTGATTCTATTTGGAATCCAGTTGATGCTCATTGTGACCCCGTGGAGATTCATGCATAATCGCTTCACAAGGCAGTGAGTCATCAGAGCAGTTTTGCACACTTGTCAAACTCTGCAAGGCCATTCCCTCAGTTTCATTGACCCAGTGTAGAATTCACCTTGAAACCTCCACAATTGTTTGAGTGCTTGCTTTTCTACAAGGTAAGAACAGAGTGCACCGTTCCCAGCGGCACTGCAATGCTAGGTCGATGCGTGGAGAGAAGGGAGCAAGCTCCAAATTTCTGCTCCTCTTGCCAAAAATCTGCTTAATATGTAGTCCTCATATAGAGCACATATCAGATATTAAACTGATAAGAACAGATACTACACTTGATCTTAGCCAAAAGGCCGAGAAGCGATAATCCACAAGTGTTGGATGTCCAAGCTAACCTCTTGGCACAAATCTCCCTATTCGTGGTACCCCGTTTGTAGGTGTGCATAACATGGCTGCTCATCACCTCCGCCCAAGCTCTCCTTTGTGGACACTTGATTTCTGACCTAGACAGCTCTTTGACTTTTCACAATTTCATAAGGCTCAGCCATACAGCAAAGCCTGCCAAAAATAGATTCAACTCATGTTTGTTCCTCTCCACGGAAGTCTTTAGTAAAAGGCGAAAGACTTGTGCGTTATGAAGAGAAACCAGAGTCAGCATGGCCCTCTGCTCGAGAGCAGCGGTGGAGCCTCTCGGTCACAGTCACCACCTTCGCGGTGGGCCTCTCTTTGCTTTCCGCATGTCAGATTCTAGTATACAACATTCCCACCACGCCCCCATCTGCCAACACAAATTATACAAGGCTTTATTTGCTCCTGCCCTGACTAGTGATTGGCTTTTAAGCCTTTTTAAGCAATACATCCCTGAACCACTTACATTGGGTCCAAAAGCGGACTCTGCTTTCTCACCAAGTCTCCCAGGAGATGTTGAGTGAAAACACGTTTCAGTTTTTGACAAATGCTTCTGATTCTATTTGGAATCCAGTTGATGCTCATTGTGACCCCGTGGAGATTCATGCATAATCGCTTTACAAGGCAGTGAGTCATCAGAGCAGTTTTGCACACTTGTCAAACTCTGCCAGGCCATTCCCTCAGTTTCATTGACCCAGTGTAGAATTCACCTTGAAACCTCCACAATTGTTTGAGTGATTGCTTTTCTACAAGGTAAGAACAGAGTGCACCGTTCCCAGCGGCACTGCAATGCTAGGTCGATGCGTGGAGAGAAGGGAGCAAGCTCCAAATTTCTGCTCCTCTTGCCAAAAATCTGCTTAATATGTAGTCCTCATATAGAGGACATATCAGATATTAAACTGATAAGAACAGATACTACACTTGATCTTAGCCAAAAGGCCGAGAAGCGATAATCCACAAGTGTTGGATGTCCAAGCTAACCTCTTGGCACAAATCTCCCTTGCTGTGGTACCCCGTTTGTAGGTGTGCATAACAATGGCTGCTCATCACCTCCGCCCAAGCTCTCCTTTGTGGACACCTGATTGCTGACCTAGACAGCTCTTTGACTTTTCACAATTTCATAAGGCTCAGCCATACAGCAAAGCCTGCCAAAAATAGATTCAACTCATGTTTGTTCCTCTCCACGGAAGTCTTTAGTAAAAGGCGAAAGACTTGTGCGTTATGAAGAGAAACCAGAGTCAGCATGGCCCTCTGCTCGAGAGCAGCGGTGGAGCCTCTCGGTCACAGTCACCACCTTCGCGGTGGGCCTCTCTTTGCTTTGCGCATGTCAGATTCTAGTATACAACATTCCCACCACGCCCCCATCTGCCAACACAAATTATACAAGGCTTTATTTGCTCCTGCCCTGACTAGTGATTGGCTTTTAAGCCTTTTTAAGCGATACATCCCTGAACCACTTACATTGGGTCCAAAAGCGGACTCTGCTTTCTCACCAAGTCTCCCAGGAGATGTTGAGTGAAAACACGTTTCAGTTTTTGACAAATGCTTCTGATTCTATTTGGAATCCAGTTGATGCTCATTGTGACCCCGTGCAGAGTCATGCATAATCACTTCACAAGGCAGTGAGTCATAAGAGCAGTTTTGCACACTTGTCAAACTCTGCCAGGCCATTCCCTCAGTTTCATTGACCCAGTGTAGAATTCACCTTGAAACCTCCACAATTGTTTGAGTGTTTGCTTTTCTACAAGGTAAGAACAGAGTGCACCGTTCCCAGCGGCACTGCAATGCTAGGTCGATGCGTGGAGAGAAGGGAGCAAGCTCCAAATTTCTGCTCCTCTTGCCAAAAATCTGCTTAATATGTAGTCCTCATATAGAGGACATATCAGATATTAAACTGATAAGAACAGATACTACACTTGATCTTAGCCAAAATGCCGAGAAGCGATAATCCACAAGTGTTGGATGTCCAAGCCAACCTCTTGGCACAAATCTCCCTTGCTGTGGTACCCCGTTTGTAGGTGTGCATAACAATGGCTGCTCATCAACTTCGCCCAAGCTCTCCTTTGTGGACACCTGATTGCTGACCTAGACAGCTCTTTGACTTTTCACAATTTCATAAGGCTCAGCCATACAGCAAAGCCTGCCAGAAATAGATTCAACTCATGTTTGTTCCTCTCCACGGAAGTCTTTAGTAAAAGGCGAAAGACTTGTGCGTTATGAAGAGAAACCAGAGTCAGCATGGCCCTCTGCTCGAGAGCAGCGGTGGAGCCTCTCGGTCACAGTCACCACCTTCGCGGTGGGCCTCTCTTTGCTTTCCGCATGTCAGATTCTAGTATACAACATTCCCACCACGCCCCCATCTGCCAACACAAATTATACAAGGCTTTATTTGCTCCTGCCCTGACTAGTGATTGGCTTTTAAGCCTTTTTAAGCAATACATCCCTGAACCACTTACATTGGGTCCAAAAGCGGACTCTGCTTTCTCACCAGGTCTCCCAGGAGATGTTGAGTGAAAACACGTTTCAGTTTTTGACAAATGCTTCTGATTCTATTTGGAATCCAGTTGATGCTCATTGTGACCCCGTGCAGATTCATGCATAATCGCTTCACAAGGCAGTGAGTCATCAGAGCAGTTTTGCACACTTGTCAAACTCTGCCAGGCCATTCCCTCAGTTTCATTGACCCAGTGTAGAATTCACCTTGAAACCTCCACAATTGTTTGAGTGTTTGCTTTTCTACAAGGTAAGAACAGAGTGCACCGTTCCCAGCGGCACTGCAATGCTAGGTCGATGCGTGGAGAGCAGGGAGCAAGCTCCAAATTTCTGCTCCTCTTGCCAAAAATCTGCTTAATATGTAGTCCTCATATAGAGGACATATCAGATATTAAACTGATAAGAACAGATACTACACTTGATCTTAGCCAAAAGGCCGAGAAGCGATAATCCACAAGTGTTGGATGTCCAAGCTAACCTCTTGGCACAAATCTCCCTTGCTGTGGTACCCCGTTTGTAGGTGTGCAAAACAATGGCTGCTCATCACCTCCGCCCAAGCTCTCCTTTGTGGACACTTGATTTCTGACCTAGACAGCTCTTTGACTTTTCACAATTTCATAACGCTCAGCCATACAGCAAAGCCTGCCAAAAATAGATTCAACTCATGTTTGTTCCTCTCCACGGAAGTCTTTAGTAAAAGGCGAAAGACTTGTGCGTTATGAAGAGAAACCAGAGTCAGCATGGCCCTCTGCTCGAGAGCAGCGGTGGAGCCTCTCGGTCACAGTCACCACCTTCGCGGTGGGCCTCTCTTTGCTTTCCGCATGTCAGATTCTAGTATACAACATTCCCACCACGCCCCCATCTGCCAACACAAATTATACAAGGCTTTATTTGCTCCTGCCCTGACTAGTGATTGGCTTTTAAGCCTTTTTAAGCGATACATCCCTGAACCACTTACATTGGGTCCAAAAGCGGACTCTGCTTTCTCACCAAGTCTCCCAGGAGATGTTGAGTGAAAAAACGTTTCAGTTTTTGACAAACGCTTCTGATTCTATTTGGAATCTAGTTGATGCTCATTGTGACCCCGTGCAGAGTCATGCATGATCGCTTTACAAGGCAGTGAGTCATCAGAGCAGTTTTGCACACTTGTCAAACTCTGCCAGGCCATTCCCTCAGTTTCATTGACCCAGTGTAGAATTCACCTTGAAACCTCCACAATTGTTTGAGTGATTGCTTTTCTACAAGGTAAGAACAGAGTGCACCGTTCCCAGCGGCACTGCAATGCTAGGTCGATGCGTGGAGAGAAGGGAGCAAGCTCCAAATTTCTGCTCCTCTTGCCAAAAATCTGCTTAATATGTAGTCCTCATATAGAGGACATATCAGATATTAAACTGATAAGAACAGATACTACACTTGATCTTAGCCAAAAGGCCGAGAAGCGATAATCCACAAGTGTTGGATGTCCAAGCTAACCTCTTGGCACAAATCTCCCTTGCTGTGGTACCCCGTTTGTAGGTGTGCATAACAATGGCTGCTCATCACCTCCGCCCAAGCTCTCCTTTGTGGACACCTGATTGCTGACCTAGACAGCTCTTTGAATTTTCACAATTTCATAAGGCTCAGCCATACAGCAAAGCCTGCCAAAAATAGATTCAACTCATGTTTGTTCCTCTCCACGGAAGTCTTTAGTAAAAGGCGAAAGACTTGTGCGTTATGAAGAGAAACCAGAGTCAGCATGGCCCTCTGCTCGAGAGCAGCGGTGGAGCCTCTCGGTCACAGTCACCACCTTCGCGGTGGGCCTCTCTTTGCTTTCCGCATGTCAGATTCTAGTATACAACATTCCCACCACGCCCCCATCTGCCAACACAAATTATACAAGGCTTTATTTGCTCCTGCCCTGACTAGTGATTGGCTTTTAAGCCTTTTTAAGCGATACATCCCTGAACCACTTACATTGGGTCCAAAAGCGGACTCTGCTTTCTCACCAAGTCTCCCAGGAGATGTTGAGTGAAAAAACGTTTCAGTTTTTGACAAACGCTTCTGATTCTATTTGGAATCTAGTTGATGCTCATTGTGACCCCGTGCAGAGTCATGCATGATCGCTTTACAAGGCAGTGAGTCATCAGAGCAGTTTTGCACACTTGTCAAACTCTGCCAGGCCATTCCCTCAGTTTCATTGACCCAGTGTAGAATTCACCTTGAAACCTCCACAATTGTTTGAGTGTTTGCTTTTCTACAAGGTAAGAACAGAGTGCACCGTTCCCAGCGGCACTGCAATGCTAGGTCGATGCGTGGAGAGAAGAGAGCAAGCTCCAAATTTCTGCTCCTCTTGCCAAATATCTGCTTAATATGTAGTCCTCATATAGAGGACATATCAGATATTAAACTGATAAGAACAGATACTACACTTGATCTTAGCCAAAAGGCCGAGAAGCGATAATCCACAAGTGTTGGATGTCCACGCTAACCTCTTGGCACAAATTTCCCTTGCTGTGGTACCCCGTTTGTAGGTGTGCATAACAATGGCTGCTCATCAACTTCGCCCAAGCTCTCCTTTGTGGACACCTGATTGCTGACCTAGACAGCTCTTTGACTTTTCACAATTTCATAAGGCTCAGCCATACAGCAAAGCCTGCCAGAAATAGATTCAACTCATGTTTGTTCCTCTCCACGGAAGTCTTTAGTAAAAGGCGAAAGACTTGTGCGTTATGAAGAGAAACCAGAGTCAGCATGGCCCTCTGCTCGAGAGCAGCGGTGGAGCCTCTCGGTCACAGTCACCACCTTCGCGGTGGGCCTCTCTTTGCTTTCCGCATGTCAGATTCTAGTATACAACATTCCCACCACGCCCCCATCTGCCAACACAAATTATACAAGGCTTTATTTGCTCCTGCCCTGACTAGTGATTGGCTTTTAAGCCTTTTTAAGCAATACATCCCTGAACCACTTACATTGGGTCCAAAAGCGGACTCTGCTTTCTCACCAGGTCTCCCAGGAGATGTTGAGTGAAAACACGTTTCAGTTTTTGACAAATGCTTCTGATTCTATTTGGAATCCAGTTGATGCTCATTGTGACCCCGTGCAGATTCATGCATAATCGCTTCACAAGGCAGTGAGTCATCAGAGCAGTTTTGCACACTTGTCAAACTCTGCCAGGCCATTCCCTCAGTTTCATTGACCCAGTGTAGAATTCACCTTGAAACCTCCACAATTGTTTGAGTGTTTGCTTTTCTACAAGGTAAGAACAGAGTGCACCGTTCCCAGCGGCACTGCAATGCTAGGTCGATGCGTGGAGAGCAGGGAGCAAGCTCCAAATTTCTGCTCCTCTTGCCAAAAATCTGCTTAATATGTAGTCCTCATATAGAGGACATATCAGATATTAAACTGATAAGAACAGATACTACACTTGATCTTAGCCAAAAGGCCGAGAAGCGATAATCCTCAAGTGTTGGATGTCCAAGCTAACCTCTTGGCACAAATCTCCCTTGCTGTGGTACCCCGTTTGTAGGTGTGCATAACAATGGCTGCTCATCACCTCCGCCCAAGCTCTCCTTTGTGGACACTTGATTTCTGACCTAGACAGCTCTTTGACTTTTCACAATTTCATAACGCTCAGCCATACAGCAAAGCCTGCCAAAAATAGATTCAACTCATGTTTGTTCCTCTCCACGGAAGTCTTTAGTAAAAGGCGAAAGACTTGTGCGTTATGAAGAGAAACCAGAGTCAGCATGGCCCTCTGCTCGAGAGCAGCGGTGGAGCCTCTCGGTCACAGTCACCACCTTCGCGGTGGGCCTCTCTTTGCTTTCCGCATGTCAGATTCTAGTATACAACATTCCCACCACGCCCCCATCTGCCAACACAAATTATACAAGGCTTTATTTGCTCCTGCCCTGACTAGTGATTAACTTTTAAGCCTTTTTAAGCGATACATCCCTGAACCACTTACATTGGGTCCAAAAGCGGACTCTGCTTTCTCACCAAGTCTCCCAGGAGATGTTGAGTGAAAAAACGTTTCAGTTTTTGACAAACGCTTCTGATTCTATTTGGAATCTAGTTGATGCTCATTGTGACCCCGTGCAGAGTCATGCATGATCGCTTTACAAGGCAGTGAGTCATCAGAGCAGTTTTGCACACTTGTCAAACTCTGCCAGGCCATTCCCTCAGTTTCATTGACCCAGTGTAGAATTCACCTTGAAACCTCCACAATTGTTTGAGTGATTGCTTTTCTACAAGGTAAGAACAGAGTGCACCGTTCCCAGCGGCACTGCAATGCTAGGTCGATGCGTGGAGAGAAGGGAGCAAGCTCCAAATTTCTGCTCCTCTTGCCAAAAATCTGCTTAATATGTAGTCCTCATATAGAGGACATATCAGATATTAAACTGATAAGAACAGATACTACACTTGATCTTAGCCAAAAGGCCGAGAAGCGATAATCCACAAGTGTTGGATGTCCAAGCTAACCTCTTGGCACAAATCTCCCTTGCTGTGGTACCCCGTTTGTAGGTGTGCATAACAATGGCTGCTCATCACCTCCGCCCAAGCTCTCCTTTGTGGACACCTGATTGCTGACCTAGACAGCTCTTTGAATTTTCACAATTTCATAAGGCTCAGCCATACAGCAAAGCCTGCCAAAAATAGATTCAACTCATGTTTGTTCCTCTCCACGGAAGTCTTTAGTAAAAGGCGAAAGACTTGTGCGTTATGAAGAGAAACCAGAGTCAGCATGGCCCTCTGCTCGAGAGCAGCGGTGGAGCCTCTCGGTCACAGTCACCACCTTCGCGGTGGGCCTCTCTTTGCTTTCCGCATGTCAGATTCTAGTATACAACATTCCCACCACGCCCCCATCTGCCAACACAAATTATACAAGGCTTTATTTGCTCCTGCCCTGACTAGTGATTGGCTTTTAAGCCTTTTTAAGCGATACATCCCTGAACCACTTACATTGGGTCCAAAAGCGGACTCTGCTTTCTCACCAAGTCTCCCAGGAGATGTTGAGTGAAAAAACGTTTCAGTTTTTGACAAACGCTTCTGATTCTATTTGGAATCTAGTTGATGCTCATTGTGACCCCGTGCAGAGTCATGCATGATCGCTTTACAAGGCAGTGAGTCATCAGAGCAGTTTTGCACACTTGTCAAACTCTGCCAGGCCATTCCCTCAGTTTCATTGACCCAGTGTAGAATTCACCTTGAAACCTCCACAATTGTTTGAGTGTTTGCTTTTCTACAAGGTAAGAACAGAGTGCACCGTTCCCAGCGGCACTGCAATGCTAGGTCGATGCGTGGAGAGAAGAGAGCAAGCTCCAAATTTCTGCTCCTCTTGCCAAATATCTGCTTAATATGTAGTCCTCATATAGAGGACATATCAGATATTAAACTGATAAGAACAGATACTACACTTGATCTTAGCCAAAAGGCCGAGAAGCGATAATCCACAAGTGTTGGATGTCCACGCTAACCTCTTGGCACAAATTTCCCTTGCTGTGGTACCCCGTTTGTAGGTGTGCATAACAATGGCTGCTCATCAACTTCGCCCAAGCTCTCCTTTGTGGACACCTGATTGCTGACCTAGACAGCTCTTTGACTTTTCACAATTTCATAAGGCTCAGCCATACAGCAAAGCCTGCCAGAAATAGATTCAACTCATGTTTGTTCCTCTCCACGGAAGTCTTTAGTAAAAGGCGAAAGACTTGTGCGTTATGAAGAGAAACCAGAGTCAGCATGGCCCTCTGCTCGAGAGCAGCGGTGGAGCCTCTCGGTCACAGTCACCACCTTCGCGGTGGGCCTCTCTTTGCTTTCCGCATGTCAGATTCTAGTATACAACATTCCCACCACGCCCCCATCTGCCAACACAAATTATACAAGGCTTTATTTGCTCCTGCCCTGACTAGTGATTGGCTTTTAAGCCTTTTTAAGCAATACATCCCTGAACCACTTACATTGGGTCCAAAAGCGGACTCTGCTTTCTCACCAGGTCTCCCAGGAGATGTTGAGTGAAAACACGTTTCAGTTTTTGACAAATGCTTCTGATTCTATTTGGAATCCAGTTGATGCTCATTGTGACCCCGTGCAGATTCATGCATAATCGCTTCACAAGGCAGTGAGTCATCAGAGCAGTTTTGCACACTTGTCAAACTCTGCCAGGCCATTCCCTCAGTTTCATTGACCCAGTGTAGAATTCACCTTGAAACCTCCACAATTGTTTGAGTGTTTGCTTTTCTACAAGGTAAGAACAGAGTGCACCGTTCCCAGCGGCACTGCAATGCTAGGTCGATGCGTGGAGAGCAGGGAGCAAGCTCCAAATTTCTGCTCCTCTTGCCAAAAATCTGCTTAATATGTAGTCCTCATATAGAGGACATATCAGATATTAAACTGATAAGAACAGATACTACACTTGATCTTAGCCAAAAGGCCGAGAAGCGATAATCCTCAAGTGTTGGATGTCCAAGCTAACCTCTTGGCACAAATCTCCCTTGCTGTGGTACCCCGTTTGTAGGTGTGCATAACAATGGCTGCTCATCACCTCCGCCCAAGCTCTCCTTTGTGGACACTTGATTTCTGACCTAGACAGCTCTTTGACTTTTCACAATTTCATAACGCTCAGCCATACAGCAAAGCCTGCCAAAAATAGATTCAACTCATGTTTGTTCCTCTCCACGGAAGTCTTTAGTAAAAGGCGAAAGACTTGTGCGTTATGAAGAGAAACCAGAGTCAGCATGGCCCTCTGCTCGAGAGCAGCGGTGGAGCCTCTCGGTCACAGTCACCACCTTCGCGGTGGGCCTCTCTTTGCTTTCCGCATGTCAGATTCTAGTATACAACATTCCCACCACGCCCCCATCTGCCAACACAAATTATACAAGGCTTTATTTGCTCCTGCCCTGACTAGTGATTAACTTTTAAGCCTTTTTAAGCGATACATCCCTGAACCACTTACATTGGGTCCAAAAGCGGACTCTGCTTTCTCACCAAGTCTCCCAGGAGATGTTGAGTGAAAAAACGTTTCAGTTTTTGACAAACGCTTCTGATTCTATTTGGAATCTAGTTGATGCTCATTGTGACCCCGTGCAGAGTCATGCATGATCGCTTTACAAGGCAGTGAGTCATCAGAGCAGTTTTGCACACTTGTCAAACTCTGCCAGGCCATTCCCTCAGTTTCATTGACCCAGTGTAGAATTCACCTTGAAACCTCCACAATTGTTTGAGTGATTGCTTTTCTACAAGGTAAGAACAGAGTGCACCGTTCCCAGCGGCACTGCAATGCTAGGTCGATGCGTGGAGAGAAGGGAGCAAGCTCCAAATTTCTGCTCCTCTTGCCAAAAATCTGCTTAATATGTAGTCCTCATATAGAGGACATATCAGATATTAAACTGATAAGAACAGATACTACACTTGATCTTAGCCAAAAGGCCGAGAAGCGATAATCCACAAGTGTTGGATGTCCAAGCTAACCTCTTGGCACAAATCTCCCTTGCTGTGGTACCCCGTTTGTAGGTGTGCATAACAATGGCTGCTCATCACCTCCGCCCAAGCTCTCCTTTGTGGACACCTGATTGCTGACCTAGACAGCTCTTTGAATTTTCACAATTTCATAAGGCTCAGCCATACAGCAAAGCCTGCCAAAAATAGATTCAACTCATGTTTGTTCCTCTCCACGGAAGTCTTTAGTAAAAGGCGAAAGACTTGTGCGTTATGAAGAGAAACCAGAGTCAGCATGGCCCTCTGCTCGAGAGCAGCGGTGGAGCCTCTCGGTCACAGTCACCACCTTCGCGGTGGGCCTCTCTTTGCTTTCCGCATGTCAGATTCTAGTATACAACATTCCCACCACGCCCCCATCTGCCAACACAAATTATACAAGGCTTTATTTGCTCCTGCCCTGACTAGTGATTGGCTTTTAAGCCTTTTTAAGCGATACATCCCTGAACCACTTACATTGGGTCCAAAAGCGGACTCTGCTTTCTCACCAAGTCTCCCAGGAGATGTTGAGTGAAAAAACGTTTCAGTTTTTGACAAACGCTTCTGATTCTATTTGGAATCTAGTTGATGCTCATTGTGACCCCGTGCAGAGTCATGCATGATCGCTTTACAAGGCAGTGAGTCATCAGAGCAGTTTTGCACACTTGTCAAACTCTGCCAGGCCATTCCCTCAGTTTCATTGACCCAGTGTAGAATTCACCTTGAAACCTCCACAATTGTTTGAGTGTTTGCTTTTCTACAAGGTAAGAACAGAGTGCACCGTTCCCAGCGGCACTGCAATGCTAGGTCGATGCGTGGAGAGAAGAGAGCAAGCTCCAAATTTCTGCTCCTCTTGCCAAATATCTGCTTAATATGTAGTCCTCATATAGAGGACATATCAGATATTAAACTGATAAGAACAGATACTACACTTGATCTTAGCCAAAAGGCCGAGAAGCGATAATCCACAAGTGTTGGATGTCCAAGCTAACCTCTTGGCACAAATCTCCCTTGCTGTGGTACCCCGTTTGTAGGTGTGCATAACAATGGCTGCTCATCACCTCCGCCCAAGCTCTCCTTTGTGGACACTTGATTTCTGACCTAGACAGCTCTTTGACTTTTCACAATTTCATAACGCTCAGCCATACAGCAAAGCCTGCCAAAAATAGATTCAACTCATGTTTGTTCCTCTCCACGGAAGTCTTTAGTAAAAGGCGAAAGACTTGTGCGTTATGAAGAGAAACCAGAGTCAGCATGGCCCTCTGCTCGAGAGCAGCGGTGGAGCCTCTCGGTCACAGTCACCACCTTCGCGGTGGGCCTCTCTTTGCTTTCCGCATGTCAGATTCTAGTATACAACATTCCCACCACGCCCCCATCTGCCAACACAAATTATACAAGGCTTTATTTGCTCCTGCCCTGACTAGTGATTGGCTTTTAAGCCTTTTTAAGCGATACATCCCTGAACCACTTACATTGGGTCCAAAAGCGGACTCTGCTTTCTCACCAAGTCTCCCAGGAGATGTTGAGTGAAAAAACGTTTCAGTTTTTGACAAACGCTTCTGATTCTATTTGGAATCTAGTTGATGCTCATTGTGACCCCGTGCAGAGTCATGCATGATCGCTTTACAAGGCAGTGAGTCATCAGAGCAGTTTTGCACACTTGTCAAACTCTGCCAGGCCATTCCCTCAGTTTCATTGACCCAGTGTAGAATTCACCTTGAAACCTCCACAATTGTTTGAGTGATTGCTTTTCTACAAGGTAAGAACAGAGTGCACCGTTCCCAGCGGCACTGCAATGCTAGGTCGATGCGTGGAGAGAAGGGAGCAAGCTCCAAATTTCTGCTCCTCTTGCCAAAAATCTGCTTAATATGTAGTCCTCATATAGAGGACATATCAGATATTAAACTGATAAGAACAGATACTACAGTTGATCTTTGCCAAAAGGCCGAGAAGCGATAATCCACAAGTGTTGGATGTCCAAGCTAACCTCTTGGCACAAATCTCCCTTGCTGTGGTACCCCGTTTGTAGGTGTGCATAACAATGGCTGCTCATCACCTCCGCCCAAGCTCTCCTTTGTGGACACCTGATTGCTGACCTAGACAGCTCTTTGACTTTTCACAATTTCATAAGGCTCAGCCATACAGCAAAGCCTGCCAAAAATAGATTCAACTCATGTTTGTTCCTCTCCACGGAAGTCTTTAGTAAAAGGCGAAAGACTTGTGCGTTATGAAGAGAAACCAGAGTCAGCATGGCCCTCTGCTCGAGAGCAGCGGTGGAGCCTCTCGGTCACAGTCACCACCTTCGCGGTGGGCCTCTCTTTGCTTTGCGCATGTCAGATTCTAGTATACAACATTCCCACCACGCCCCCATCTGCCAACACAAATTATACAAGGCTTTATTTGCTCCTGCCCTGACTAGTGATTGGCTTTTAAGCCTTTTTAAGCGATACATCCCTGAACCACTTACATTGGGTCCAAAAGCGGACTCTGCTTTCTCACCAAGTCTCCCAGGAGATGTTGAGTGAAAACACGTTTCAGTTTTTGACAAATGCTTCTGATTCTATTTGGAATCCAGTTGATGCTCATTGTGACCCCGTGCAGAGTCATGCATAATCACTTCACAAGGCAGTGAGTCATAAGAGCAGTTTTGCACACTTGTCAAACTCTGCCAGGCCATTCCCTCAGTTTCATTGACCCAGTGTAGAATTCACCTTGAAACCTCCACAATTGTTTGAGTGTTTGCTTTTCTACAAGGTAAGAACAGAGTGCACCGTTCCCAGCGGCACTGCAATGCTAGGTCGATGCGTGGAGAGAAGGGAGCAAGCTCCAAATTTCTGCTCCTCTTGCCAAAAATCTGCTTAATATGTAGTCCTCATATAGAGGACATATCAGATATTAAACTGATAAGAACAGATACTACACTTGATCTTAGCCAAAATGCCGAGAAGCGATAATCCACAAGTGTTGGATGTCCAAGCCAACCTCTTGGCACAAATCTCCCTTGCTGTGGTACCCCGTTTGTAGGTGTGCATAACAATGGCTGCTCATCAACTTCGCCCAAGCTCTCCTTTGTGGACACCTGATTGCTGACCTAGACAGCTCTTTGACTTTTCACAATTTCATAAGGCTCAGCCATACAGCAAAGCCTGCCAAAAATAGATTCAACTCATGTTTGTTCCTCTCCACGGAAGTCTTTAGTAAAAGGCGAAAGACTTGTGCGTTATGAAGAGAAACCAGAGTCAGCATGGCCCCTTGAGAGCAGCGGTGGAGCCTCTCGGTCACAGTCACCACCTTCGCGGTGGGCCTCTCTTTGCTTTCCGCATGTCAGATTCTAGTATACAACATTCCCACCACGCCCCCATCTGCCAACACAAATTATACAAGGCTTTATTTGCTCCTGCCCTGACTAGTGATTGGCTTTTAAGCCTTTTTAAGCAATACATCCCTGAACCACTTACATTGGGTCCAAAAGCGGACTCTGCTTTCTCACCAGGTCTCCCAGGAGATGTTGAGTGAAAACACGTTTCAGTTTTTGACAAATGCTTCTGATTCTATTTGGAATCCAGTTGATGCTCATTGTGACCCCGTGCAGATTCATGCATAATCGCTTCACAAGGCAGTGAGTCATCAGAGCAGTTTTGCACACTTGTCAAACTCTGCCAGGCCATTCCCTCAGTTTTATTGACCCAGTGTAGAATTCACCTTAAAACCTCCACAATTGTTTGAGTGTTTGCTTTTCTACAAGGTAAGAACAGAGAGCACCGTGCCCAGCGGCACTGCAATGCTAGGCCAATTCTCGGAGAGAAGGGAGCAAGCTCCAAATTTCTGCTCCTCTTGCCAAAAATCTGCTTAATATGTAGTCCTCATATAGAGGACATATCAGATATTAAACTGATAAGAACAGATACTACACTTGATCTTAGCCAAAAGGCCGAGAAGCGATAATCCACAAGTGTTGGATGTCCACGCCAACCTCTTGGCACAAATCTCCCTTGCTGTGGTACCCCGTTTGTAGGTGTGCGTAACAATGGCTCATGACCTCCGCCCAAGCTCTCCTTTGTGGACACCTGATTGCTGACCCAGACAGCTCTTTGACTTTTCACAATTTCATAAGGCTCAGCCATACAGCAAAGCCTGCCAAAAATAGATTCAACTCATGTTTGTTCCTCTCCACAGAAGTCTTTAGTAAAAGGCGAAAGACTTGTGCGTTATGAAGAGAAACCAGAGTCAGCATGGCCCTCTGCTCGAGAGCAGCGGTGGAGCCTCTCGGTCACAGTCACCACCTTCGCGGTGGGCCTCTCTTTGCTTTCCGCATGTCAGATTCTAGTATACAACATTCCCACCACGCCCCCATCTGCCAACACAAATTATACAAGGCTTTATTTGCTCCTGCCCTGACTAGTGATTGGCTTTTAAGCCTTTTTAAGCAATACATCCCTGAACCACTTACATTGGGTCCAAAAGCGGACTCTGCTTTCTCACCAAGTCTCCCAGGAGATGTTGAGTGAAAACACGTTTCAGTTTTTGACAAATGCTTCTGATTCTATTTGAAATCCAGTTGATGCTTATTGTGACCCCGTGCAGATTCATGCATAATCGCTTCACAAGGCAGTGAGTCATCAGAGCAGTTTTGCACACTTGTCAAACTCTGCCAGGCCATTCCCTCAGTTTCATTGACCCAGTGTAGAATTCACCTTGAAACCTCCACAATTGTTTGAGTGTTTGCTTTTCTACAAGGTAAGAACAGAGTGCACCGTTCCCAGCGGCACTGCAATGCTAGGTCGATGCGTGGAGAGAAGGGAGCAAGCTCCAAATTTCTGCTCCTCTTGCCAAAAATCTGCTTAATATGTAGTCCTCATATAGAGGACATATCAGATATTAAACTGATAAGAACAGATACTACACTTGATCTTAGCCAAAAGGCCGAGAAGCGATAATCCACAAGTGTTGGATGTCCAAGCTAACCTCTTGGCACAAATCTCCCTTGCTGTGGTACCCCGTTTGTAGGTGTGCATAACAATGGCTGCTCATCACCTCCGCCCAAGCTCTCCTTTGTGGACACCTGATTGCTGACCTAGACAGCTCTTTGACTTTTCACAATTTCATAAGGCTCAGCCATACAGCAAAGCCTGCCAAAAATAGATTCAACTCATGTTTGTTCCTCTCCACGGAAGTCTTTAGTAAAAGGCGAAAGACTTGTGCGTTATGAAGAGAAACCAGAGTCAGCATGGCCCTCTGCTCGAGAGCAGCGGTGGAGCCTCTCGGTCACAGTCACCACCTTCGCGGTGGGCCTCTCTTTGCTTTCCGCATGTCAGATTCTAGTATACAACATTCCCACCACGCCCCCATCTGCCAACACAAATTATACAAGGCTTTATTTGCTCCTGCCCTGACTAGTGATTGGCTTTTAAGCCTTTTTAAGCAATACATCCCTGAACCACTTACATTGGGTCCAAAAGCGGACTCTGCTTTCTCACCAGGTCTCCCAGGAGATGTTGAGTGAAAACACGTTTCAGTTTTTGACAAATGCTTCTGATTCTATTTGGAATCCAGTTGATGCTCATTGTGACCCCGTGCAGATTCATGCATAATCGCTTCACAAGGCAGTGAGTCATCAGAGCAGTTTTGCACACTTGTCAAACTCTGCCAGGCCATTCCCTCAGTTTTATTGACCCAGTGTAGAATTCACCTTAAAACCTCCACAATTGTTTGAGTGTTTGCTTTTCTACAAGGTAAGAACAGAGAGCACCGTGCCCAGCGGCACTGCAATGCTAGGCCAATTCTCGGAGAGAAGGGAGCAAGCTCCAAATTTCTGCTCCTCTTGCCAAAAATCTGCTTAATATGTAGTCCTCATATAGAGGACATATCAGATATTAAACTGATAAGAACAGATACTACACTTGATCTTAGCCAAAAGGCCGAGAAGCGATAATCCACAAGTGTTGGATGTCCACGCCAACCTCTTGGCACAAATCTCCCTTGCTGTGGTACCCCGTTTGTAGGTGTGCGTAACAATGGCTCATGACCTCCGCCCAAGCTCTCCTTTGTGGACACCTGATTGCTGACCTAGACAGCTCTTTGACTTTTCACAATTTCATAAGGCTCAGCCATACAGCAAAGCCTGCCAAAAATAGATTCAACTCATGTTTGTTCCTCTCCACGGAAGTCTTTAGTAAAAGGCGAAAGACTTGTGCGTTATGAAGAGAAACCAGAGTCAGCATGGCCCTCTGCTCGAGAGCAGCGGTGGAGCCTCTCGGTCACAGTCACCACCTTCGCGGTGGGCCTCTCTTTGCTTTCCGCATGTCAGATTCTAGTATACAACATTCCCACCACGCCCCCATCTGCCAACACAAATTATACAAGGCTTTATTTGCTCCTGCCCTGACTAGTGATTGGCTTTTAAGCCTTTTTAAGCAATACATCCCTGAACCACTTACATTGGGTCCAAAAGCGGACTCTGCTTTCTCACCAAGTCTCCCAGGAGATGTTGAGTGAAAACACGTTTCAGTTTTTGACAAATGCTTCTGATTCTATTTGGAATCCAGATGATGCTCATTGTGACCCCGTGCAGATTCATGCATAATCGCTTCACAAGGCAGTGAGTCATCAGAGCAGTTTTGCACACTTGTCAAACTCTGCCAGGCCATTCCCTCAGTTTCATTGACCCAGTGTAGAATTCACCTTGAAACCTCCACAATTGTTTGAGTGTTTGCTTTTCTACAAGGTAAGAACAGAGTGCACCGTTCCCAGCGGCACTGCAATGCTAGGTCGATGCGTGGAGAGAAGGGAGCAAGCTCCAAATTTCTGCTCCTCTTGCCAAAAATCTGCTTAATATGTAGTCCTCATATAGAGGACATATCAGATATTAAACTGATAAGAACAGATTTTTTTTTTTTTTTTTTTTTATTACAAAAAACTTTCATCAGTTCAGTACAAATCAAGTCAAGTCAATACAAATCAATTATCATGTATGACCATCCCTAATACAATTTTCGGCCACGACTGTGAGCCTTTACAGTCATAAATATTCGTTTTTCATATCCTACCCGGTCCATATTGCAGTAACAAAGGTGAAAACAATAAAAGAAAACAAAAAACAGCCCAAAGAACTCCATTTGACCTCACACTCAGTTCACCATATCCACCCAAACCCTCCCTTCCACCTTTCTAGGGCTGCATGCTTCCCCCACTTCTCTATATCCCTTTTGATTTTCCCTTTTACATCAGCTTCCACCCTCCTCATGATCCCTTCCACACTGCTGTCTTTATTTCTCTTTACCAGATCTTGCCTGGCCGACCACATTATCCTCTTTGTAGTGCTTATGATATACCACATTGGGAAATTTCCTGAGCCTAAACCTCTTTCAACCTTATCCCAGGTCAAATTAAATCCTCGGACCACCTGCCCTAGCCGTTCCCCCACTTTACCCCATACTATCTTTGCAATTGGACAGTCCCACATGACATGCCTGACCGTTTCCTCCCCCGGACAGGTTGGCCGAGGGCACACAGGGGATCTTGCCAACCCATGCCGGTACATGGTTTCCCGCACTGGCAGGCATTTGTGCAGGCATAACCAATTGATGTCTTTTAGCTCATTGTCAAGCCCCCCTGGCTGAATCCCCCTCCAAATCTCTTTCGGGGTCCCCACCACCGAAGGTGCGACCACTCCCTTGCTGACCTCTCTGTAGAGGGCTCTGTGATCTATTTTTATTTCTCTGTTTGAGGCTTCAGGATGAGCCTGCAACCACCTGGCTGCATGGTTGTAATGCCATGGCTGCTGCTCCACCCTGGGTGCCAAATTGTTCCAGACAATCAACCCCCTAGCTTGGTACGCGAAATAGAGTCGTAAGAAGTAGCCTGAGGGGTGCTCTATCGGAAATGATAGTTCCCTACACAAGGAAGAAACAAAAATGCAGTCCAGCTTCAGCGGGAGGTGTGGCACATCCCTCCCTCCTGCTTCGATACCAGCCAGCATGCGAGTCCTAGCCACATATTCGTACCTCCCACCCCATATGAAATGGAACACGAGGCGCATGAGAGGTCTCCTCATGCTGACTGGCAGTGGATATATGTATGCCAAATATAGGAGGGATGGCAGAATGTCTACCTTCAGTACAAGTACCTTCCCTATAAAGGTCAGGCACCTGCTCTTCCAGAGTGCAAGCCTCTTCTGGACTGCTGTAATTCGCCTGGTCCAGTTGATCGAGGCACTGTTGGCTGCCTCAAAGCTGACCCCTAGTATCTTCAGGTGACCTGTGCATAGCGACAGCCCTCCCAGTACATCTGTCCTTTCTTTCCACCTCCCAAAGAACTTGACAGAGGACTTGGCGTGATTCAGTCTTGCTCCAGACACCCGACCAAAGTTCTGAAAAATCTCTAAGGATCGGATCAGGCTCTCATCACTGTCCAGCAGCAGTGTGGTGTCGTCTGCATACTGTGACAGCTTGACCCGCAGGCCTCTGCTGCCGGGAACCAGGAAACCTTTCACCCCTGGGTCAGCCCTAATAGCTGCCGCCAGTGGCTCTATGTAAAGGATGTAGAGCAGCGGTGAGAGTGGGCAGCCCTGTCTTACCCCTGAGTGCAACCTGAAAACTTCCCCTAAGTGACCGTTGACTGCCACTGTGCTCCCCACACCTGTGTATAATGTGCGCAACCATCCGACAAAACCCTTGTTAAAGCCTAACCTTTCCAATACCCTAAACATAAAGCCCCAGTGAACCCTGTCAAAGGCCTTTGCCTGGTCGAGGCCCACCACCATAAATGGCAGGTGTCTGTCTTCCGCCCAAGCGACAGCGTCTCGTATGAGCTGGAGATTCCATCTAACAGAGCGCCCCGCCACCCCACACGTTTGGTCCACATGGACCACGTGTGGAAGCGCTGTGCCCAGACGATCCGCTAGGACCTTTGCCAGGAGTTTATAGTCAACACACAACATTGTCAGTGGCCGCCAGTTTCCGAGGTCGGTGCCATCCCCCTTTTTAAACAGAAGGGAGATCACCCCTGTAGCCATAGTCCCTCCCATTGCACCTGTGAGAAGCACTGTGGACAACACCTCCAACACTACCGGTCCAAGAATCTCCCAGAACTTGAGATAAAACTCCACCGGCAGTCCGTCGATGCCAGGCACCTTCCGCTTGTTCATTTTACCAAGGGCTCCCTCGAGCTCTTTGAGTGTGAGCGGGGCCTCCAAAGCCTGCGCTATGTCCGACGGCACCTGCTTGGTCAGTAAGTTCAGGAAGTATTCCCCTCCCCCTACATCTACCTCTTTCTCCTGGAAACTTGTGCGGTAGTGGTCAGTAGCAGCCCCCACCATCTCAGCTGCCTCCGACACTACCACACCCTGCTTGTCCCTGATCCCGGTCTGTACCTGTCTTTTCCTGTCTGCCCGTATTGAGCTGAAGAAAGCAGCAGAACATGTCTCATGCTTCTCCAAGTCATTTCGTTGCACCAGGAACAGGTAAGCCCGGGCCCTACCCTCAAAGACCTCCCTGAGCTTTGCTTTTAGGGAGTCACAAGCCCACTGATTTACTGTGCCAGTGCTGTTTCCTTTGCTGTATTCAAGCTCGAGGAGGTGCTGTAAGCGAAACACCTCTCTCTTTGCCAACCTCACCTTCTTTTTAGAAAAACTGTCGCAAAACATTTTCATGCGTTTCTTGGCTACTTCCCACCACTCCATCACTCCAGTACACAATGGTCTTAGTCCTAAAAGTTTTTTGAAAAACAGTTTAAAACTTTGTTTGAACATGTCCTCCTCTAGTATGCTTATATTTAAGCGCCAGTACCCACGCCCAAAAACAGGCAGGCACAGGCGCACCTCAAACAGCAGCCCATCATGGTCAGAGAAAAACACAGGGAGCAGTCGACCTGACACCAATATCATAGACTTTGAGGCAAACACGTAGTCAAGACGTCTATACGTTCCGCGTGAATTACGCCATGTGGGACCGTCTGCCAGTGGCCTAACCATCCTCCCCCCATCTACTAACCCGTGTCTAGCCATGAGGTGGGAGATATAAATATCGCTGGTGTCCCCCCCCTTGCCTAACTGCACATTGAAATCCCCACCTACAATTACCTGCCTATTGGTGGTCAGGTGTGTCTCTACTAAACCAAACATTTTTTGTCTTTCCCTCTGAGTTTGTGGTCCATACACCACAACAACCCTCAGCTTGTTGGTCCCCCATGTGATGTCAGCACCCAGTATCCTCCCTTGGACAATTGTGAACACATCCTCCACCCTTATCTCTTTAACCCCAAACAATATCCCTACACCTGTAGAGTGGACCCCTCCCACACTCCAGATTGAATCCCCTTTCGTCCACTCCCTTGAGAATTTCGCTACATCCCCTATGTCCCTTAGATGAACCTCCTGCAATAAACAAATATCAACATGCAGATGGTCCACAAAATCATAAACAACCCTTCTTTTAAACGTGTCCCTCATTCCTCTTACATTTAATGAAAGCATCTTTACTACAGCCATTATAATTTGTATTTTTAAAGTGTTTACAGCCACACAAAACCCCCCCCCCCCCCCCCCCAAATACAACCTCCCTACTGCGAGAAGAAGTCCTCCCTCTCCATCTCGTCCGCCCAGGAAAAGGGCACTGGATTTGGCGATGTTGATGGCCTGTTGGGTCCCTCATATGCATCTTCTCCCATAGGGGATAGTATATTGAGCAGGTCTGGAGGTAAATCCAGCTCCAGCCCACAACCTACATTTGGCAGCTCACATGGATCTCCTCCGATATGCTCAATAGCTTCCCCACCCTTACCTAGCCCTATGTTACCCCCATCCTGCTCCTGATGTCCTCCCTCCTCTGCAGCCCTTCTTTGCTGCTCTACCCCACTAACCATCCCACCATCAACTCCCTTCTCTTGGTCCTGTCCCTCGGCCCCGTTGCCTTCCCCCTTTGACTTTTTACTATGGCCCTCCTCCTTACTCTCTCCGCTTCTAATTGCTTTCCCCCCTCCGAAAACCTGTGATCCTTTCCGTGCCCCCTTCTTGATCTTGGAGGTGGCTGGATCTGGTCTGATGGGAGGAAATTCTCCCCCTGCGTGGTCACAGGTCACCTGGGCTTCGGTATCCCGGGTGGCACTGCCTTTTGTTCCTTTCTCCAGGGGGACTTCCTCTGTTCCAATTTCAGAAAGATCCGTAGCTGGCGCCGCCAGTACCGCTGTGCATGAGCCATTCTCTGCAGGCAAGGGTCCCTTTCCTGGATGCTTTGCTTTTTCTGGTTCTCCATTGGACTTGGCCACTTCCGCAAAGGTCCTCCTTCTGCTTGGACAGTTGCGGTAAAGGTGGCCCATTTCACCACATCCATGACAGGCCTTGGGCCCTGTGCACTCTTTAGCCTCATGGCCCCCTTGGCCACAGGTACGGCAGCCGGCTCTGGAACAGCCTGCCTCTGTATGGCCTGACTGCCTGCAACGCCTACAGAAAGCTGGTTGCCGGGCGTAAAACAGGTAACCGCGGTCCCCACCAAGGCTGAAAAGAGCAGGTGGATGCTTCAGTCCTCCATGTCCTTCTGCGTCAGGGTTCAGCAGCACTTGGAACTGCCTTCTTCCTGTCCAGAATCCCCTCATGTCTTTTACGTACCTAGCACTAGTCACAACCTCTCCGTGCTGTCCCAAAAAAGCCACTAGTGCTAGGTCGGTGACGAAGGGGTTGTAGGTATGCACCGTGATAGTTCTGAAATTTGGTCTGTCCAGGTTCAAAATCTTGTAACCGGCTATGAATCTTGTCCCAGCCTCCTTTCTACAGGCTTCAGCCACTCTTGAATACATATCTTCACTGACCAGGGTAACGTCAAAGGCTTTTTCTGGCTGGTTCCACTGGATGCAGTATACATCTTCTACCTTCAGCCTCAGTTGTTCCAAGATGACATTTTTGCAGAACCAGTCTCTCGAAATCAGATGTTCCTCCACCGGCTCAGCCTGAAAGCGTATCGTGAACCTCACGCCGACCTTTGGGCTCGTCTGTTCCTTGGAGGCCGTTGGGGCCATCTTTTTGTCAGCTGTGTTCCTTCTTCGTCCAACTCTGTCGCCGTTTCTCCACTTGATCTTAGCCAAAAGGCCGAGAAGCGATAATCCACAAGTGTTGGATGTCCAAGCTAACCTCTTGGCACAAATCTCCCTTGCTGTGGTACCCCGTTTGTAGGTGTGCATAACAATGGCTGCTCATCACCTCCGCCCAAGCTCTCCTTTGTGGACACTTGATTGCTGACCTAGACAGCTCTTTGACTTTTCACAATTTCATAAGGCTCAGCCATACAGCAAAGCCTGCCAAAAATATATTCAACTCATGTTTGTTCCTCTCCACGGAAGTCTTTAGTAAAAGGCGAAAGACTTGTGCGTTATGAAGAGAAACCAGAGTCAGCATGGCCCTCTGCTCGAGAGCAGCGGTGGAGCCTCTCGGTCACAGTCACCACCTTCGCGGTGGGCCTCTCTTTGCTTTCCGCATGTCAGATTCTAGTATACAACATTTCCACCACGCCCCCATCTGCCAACACAAATTATACAAGGCTTTATTTGCTCCTGCCCTGACTAGTGATTGGCTTTTAAGCCTTTTTAAGCAATACATCCCTGAACCACTTACATTGGGTCCAAAAGCGGACTCTGCTTTCTCACCAAGTCTCCCAGGAGATGTTGAGTGAAAACACGTTTCAGTTTTTGACAAATGCTTCTGATTCTATTTGGAATCCAGTTGATGCTCATTGTGACCCCGTGGAGATTCATGCATAATCGCTTCACAAGGCAGTGAGTCATCAGAGCAGTTTTGCACACTTGTCAAACTCTGCCAGGCCATTCCCTCAGTTTTATTGACCCAGTGTAGAATTCACCTTAAAACCTCCACAATTGTTTGAGTGTTTGCTTTTCTACAAGGTAAGAACAGAGAGCACCATGCCCAGCGGCACTGCAATGCTAGGCCAATGCTCGGAGAGAAGGGAGCAAGCTCCAAATTTCTGCTCCTCTTGCCAAAAATCTGCTTAATATGTAGTCCTCATATAGAGCACATATCAGATATTAAACTGATAAGAACAGATACTACACTTGATCTTAGCCAAAAGGCCGAGAAGCGATAATCCACAAGTGTTGGATGTCCACGGTAGCCTCTTGGCACAAATCTCCCTTGCTGTGGTACCCCGTTTGTAGGTGTGCATAACAATGGCTGCTCATCACCTCCGCCCAAGCTCTCCTTTGTGGACACCTGATTGCTGACCTAGACAGCTCTTTGACTTTTCACAATTTCATAAGGCTCAGCCATACAGCAAAGCCTGCCAAAAATAGATTCAACTCATGTTTGTTCCTCTCCACGTTAGTCTTTAGTAAAAGGCGAAAGACTTGTGCGTTATGAAGAGAAACCAGAGTCAGCATGGCCCTCTGCTCGAGAGCAGCGGTGGAGCCTCTCGGTCACAGTCACCACCTTCGCGGTGGGCCTCTCTTTGCTTTCCGCATGTCAGATTCTAGTATACAACATTCCCACCACGCCCCCATCTGCCAACACAAATTATACAAGGCTTTATTTGCTCCTGCCCTGACTAGTGATTGGCTTTTAAGCCTTTTTAAGCGATACATCCCTGAACCACTTACATTGGGTCCAAAAGCGGACTCTGCTTTCTCACCAAGTCTCCCAGGAGATGTTGAGTGAAAACACGTTTCAGTTTTTGACAAATGCTTCTGATTCTATTTGGAATCCAGTTGATGCTCATTGTGACCCCGTGCAGAGTCATGCATAATCACTTCACAAGGCAGTGAGTCATAAGAGCAGTTTTGCACACTTGTCAAACTCTGCCAGGCCATTCCCTCAGTTTCATTGACCCAGTGTAGAATTCACCTTGAAACCTCCACAATTGTTTGAGTGTTTGCTTTTCTACAAGGTAAGAACAGAGTGCACCGTTCCCAGCGGCACTGCAATGCTAGGTCGATGCGTGGAGAGAAGGGAGCAAGCTCCAAATTTCTGCTCCTCTTGCCAAAAATCTGCTTAATATGTAGACCTCATATAGAGGACATATCAGATATTAAACTGATAAGAACAGATACTACACTTGATCTTAGCCAAAAGGCCGAGAAGCAATAATCCACAATATTGCTTAGTGTTGGATGTCCAAGCTAACCTCTTGGCACAAATCTCCCTTGCTGTGGTACCCCGTTTGTAGGTGTGCATAACAATGGCTGCTCATCACCTCCGCCCAAGCTCTCCTTTGTGGACACTTGATTGCTGACCTAGACAGCTCTTTGACTTTTCACAATTTCATAAGGCTCAGCCATACAGCAAAGCCTGCCAAAAATAGATTCAACTCATGTTTGTTCCTCTCCACGGAAGTCTTTAGTAAAAGGCGAAAGACTTGTGCGTTATGAAGAGAAACCAGAGTCAGCATGGCCCTCTGCTCGAGAGCAGCGGTGGAGCCTCTCGGTCACAGTCACCACCTTCGCGGTGGGCCTCTCTTTGCTTTCCGCATGTCAGATTCTAGTATACAACATTCCCACCACGCCCCCATCTGCCAACACAAATTATACAAGGCTTTATTTGCTCCTGCCCTGACTAATGATTGGCTTTTAAGCCTTTTTAAGCAATACATCCCTGAACCACTTACATTGGGTCCAAAAGCGGACTCTGCTTTCTCACCAAGTCTCCCAGGAGATGTTGAGTGAAAACACGTTTCAGTTTTTGACAAATGCTTCTGATTCTATTTGGAATCCAGTTGATGCTCATTGTGACCCCGTGCAGATTCATGCATAATCGCTTCACAAGGCAGTGAGTCATCAGAGCAGTTTTGCACACTTGTCAAACTCTGCCAGGCCATTCCCTCAGTTTCATTGACCCAGTGTAGAATTCACCTTGAAACCTCCACAATTGTTTGAGTGATTGCTTTTCTACAAGGTAAGAACAGAGTGCACCGTTCCCAGCGGCACTGTAATGCTAGGTCGATGCGTGGAGAGAAGGGAGCAAGCTCCAAATTTCTGCTCCTCTTGCCAAAAATCTGCTTAATATGTAGTCCTCATATAGAGGACATATCAGATATTAAACTGATAAGAACAGATACTACACTTGATCTTAGCCAAAATGCCGAGAAGCGATAATCCACAAGTGTTGGATGTCCAAGCCAACCTCTTGGCACAAATCTCCCTTGCTGTGGTACCCCGTTTGTAGGTGTGCATAACAATGGCTGCTCATCAACTTCGCCCAAGCTCTCCTTTGTGGACACCTGATTGCTGACCTAGACAGCTCTTTGACTTTTCACAATTTCATAAGGCTCAGCCATACAGCAAAGCCTGCCAAAAATAGATTCAACTCATGTTTGTTCCTCTCCACGGAAGTCTTTAGTAAAAGGCGAAAGACTTGTGCGTTATGAAGAGAAACCAGAGTCAGCATGGCCCTCTGCTCGAGAGCAGCGGTGGAGCCTCTCGGTCACAGTCACCACCTTCGCGGTAGGCCTCTCTTTGCTTTCCGCATGTCAGATTCTAGTATACAACATTCCCACCACGCCCCCATCTGCCAACACAAATTATACAAGGCTTTATTTGCTCCTGCCCTGACTAGTGATTGGCTTTTAAGCCTTTTTAAGCGATACATCCCTGAACCACTTACATTGGGTCCAAAAGCGGACTCTGCTTTCTCACCAAGTCTCCCAGGAGATGTTGAGTGAAAACACGTTTCTGACAAATGCTTCTGATTCTATTTGGAATCCAGTTGATGCTCATTGTGACCCCGTGCAGAGTCATGCATAATCACTTCACAAGGCAGTGAGTCATAAGAGCAGTTTTGCACACTTGTCAAACTCTGCCAGGCCATTCCCTCAGTTTCATTGACCCAGTGTAGAATTCACCTTGAAACCTCCACAATTGTTTGAGTGTTTGCTTTTCTACAAGGTAAGAACAGAGTGCACCGTTCCCAGCGGCACTGTAATGCTAGGTCGATGCGTGGAGAGAAGGGAGCAAGCTCCAAATTTCTGCTCCTCTTGCCAAAAATCTGCTTAATATGTAGTCCTCATATAGAGGACATATCAGTTATTAAACTGATAAGAACAGATACTACACTTGATCTTAGCCAAAAGGCCGAGAAGCGATAATCCACAAGTGTTGGATGTCCAAGCTAACCTCTTGGCACAAATCTCCCTTGCTGTGGTACCCCGTTTGTAGGTGTGCATAACAATGGCTGCTCATCACCTCCGCCCAAGCTCTCCTTTGTGGACACCTGATTGCTGACCTAGACAGCTCTTTGACTTTTCACAATTTCATAAGGCTCAGCCATACAGCAAAGCCTGCCAAAAATAGATTCAACTCACGTTTGTTCCTCTCCACGGAAGTCTTTAGTAAAAGGCGAAAGACTTGTGCGTTATGAAGAGAAACCAGAGTCAGCATGGCCCTCTGCTCGAGAGCAGCGGTGGAGCCTCTCGGTCACAGTCACCACCTTCGCGGTGGGCCTCTCTTTGCTTTCCGCATGTCAGATTCTAGTATACAACATTCCCACCACGCCCCCATCTGCCAACACAAATTATACAAGGCTTTATTTGCTCCTGCCCTGACTAGTGATTGGCTTTTAAGCCTTTTTAAGCGATACATCCCTGAACCACTTACATTGGGTCCAAAAGCGGACTCTGCTTTCTCACCAAGTCTCCCAGGAGATGTTGAGTGAAAACACGTTTCAGTTTTTGACAAATGCTTCTGATTCTATTTGGAATCCAGTTGATGCTCATTGTGACCCCGTGCAGAGTCATGCATAATCACTTCACAAGGCAGTGAGTCATAAGAGCAGTTTTGCACACTTGTCAAACTCTGCCAGGCCATTCCCTCAGTTTCATTGACCCAGTGTAGAATTCACCTTGAAACCTCCACAATTGTTTGAGTGTTTGCTTTTCTACAAGGTAAGAACAGAGTGCACCGTTCCCAGCGGCACTGCAATGCTAGGTCGATGCGTGGAGAGAAGGGAGCAAGCTCCAAATTTCTGCTCCTCTTGCCAAAAATCTGCTTAATATGTAGTCCTCATATAGAGGACATATCAGATATTAAACTGATAAGAACAGATTTTTTTTTTTTTTTTTTTTTTTTTTGGAATTTTTTTTTTATTTAATTCACTCATGAGCAGTACAATACTTTACATTACAAAGATCATCATCTCTCCACATCTTAAGACCTCCAGAATTCTATCGGACTAAAAGAAAATAAGAGGAGGTACAATAAAAGACTCTTTCATGAGTTCAGTCTACAGATTGTCAAAAATAATTTTCCATCGATCTTTAATTGAGTCGATGCCCCATTTGCTCGCCTCCAATTTAAGTTTTCGCCGCATAATGTCTTCAATACTGTGTGTAGTGTTTTCTATCGACCACTTTTCCGTCTCATTTATTATACTACCTCTTACCTCCCATAACTTAGCCTTCACAATTGATGTAAGTTCTAAGGCTTTGCACACACCTTTGTCCCCCTCTAAACTAAAATCCATGAACAGAACTTTTTCCCAATTCACCTCTTTTAGAAACCCGAATCTTTGGCCCAATTTCTTCCACAATTGTTTTGCAAAAGGACATTCAAATAATGCATGTTCCACGGTTTCTACCCCATTGCATCCACGTCTTGGGCATATCCTATTTAATGTTAAATCATGATTAAATAGAGTATTCCTCACAGGTAATTTCCTATGAAGCACCAACCAATTAAAATCTCTTAATCTGTTTTCTAGACTCTTGCATTGGGTTCTTCTCCACACGTCACTATGAACATGCAAACCATCTTTAGGGTCAAACTTAGCAATCAACGTTTCATACAGCTTTTTGTGATTAACTACTGAATCTCTTTTCCAACACTCCTTGTATTTCTTTGCCCAACTTATCATTTTTTTATAATGATCTGGCATGACCTCTGCTTTCGGAAAACTGTTTTCCCATTTCGCCACAAGAGGTCTCAGATGGATAGAGAGCCAGAATTTAATCAATGGTTGGCATTTGTGTTCAGGTGGGTTTAACATTATTCTACATGTATTTGAAAAAAACAAAACTTTGAACTTCAAACCTAAATTTGGCATGTCCCTACCACCTCTTTCGACCGGCTGATACATTGTAGCTCTTTTAATGTATTCATACCCTCCCCATATGAACTGAAACAGAGATTTTTGAAGTTTTAAACAAACTAAAGCCGGCATGGGGAAAATATAAGCCACATGAAGTAATGTCGGCAATAAATCAGATTTAATAACCAAAATCTTACCACTAATGGACAGCCTTCTTAATTTCCACATATTTAGTTTTTTCAGCACTTTTCCCAATTTTGTCTCCCAATTAGTTTCTCCATCATTGTTATTTCCAAAGGATATTCCCAGTAAAGTCATTGGCCCCGCACACAGAGAGAACCCTAAAGGGTTATCAACTCTGTCCTTCCACTTTCCAAAGTATTTGATTTGGGATTTTCCTGTATTGACTCTAGAACCAGAAGCAACTGAGAATGTGTCGATGACCTGCATAGCTTCGCGCAGACAGAAATCATCTTTTAAATACAGTACAGTGTCATCTGCATACTGGGATATGGTCAAGGATTCACCACCAGGCAGCTGTATACCCTTGATGTTAACATTTTTCCTGATTGCACATGCCAGCGTTTCAATGAATAGCACATACAAGGGGGCTGATGCTGGACATCCCTGTCTGACCCCTCTGGTTTGTTTAAAGAATTCACCAAGGTTGCCATTAACATTAACACTGCTTCCGACTTCTGTGTATAAAATCCTCAACCAACTCCTGAATCTAGCACCGAAGCCAAATTTCTTTAGTGTCCTAAACAAAAAATTGTGATCAACTCTGTCAAAGGCTTTTTCCTGGTCAAGACTGAGGACAATTAGTGGTATATTTCTGTCCTGAGAATAAGATAGTATATCTCTATGCATTTGTAAATTCCAGTTTAGTTGCCTGCCAGGTACTGCACATGTCTGATCTGAGCCGATGATTAAGGGTAGAGCTGACACCAAACGGTTTGTCAAAACCTTACTAAAAATCTTATAATCTGTACAAAGCATTGTTAGAGGCCTGTAGTTTGATATTTTGTTGACATCACCTTTTTTAAACAGCAGGGATATCACCCCTTTTCTCATGGATTCCCCCATAATCCCAGATGTACATATATAAGTGAACAACTCTAACAGCCATGACCCAATGTCTTCCCAAAATATTATATAAAATTCTTTTGTGATCCCATCTATTCCTGGCACCTTGCCCTTTTTCAAAGACATGGTTGCCCTCAGGATTTCTTCTAAAGTAAAATCTTTATCTAGCTCTGTTCTCAGATCTTCAGGTATGAATCTGTCTATATTGTCTAACAATGTTGCACCTTTCATGTAGTCAACCTTTTCTGCTTTAAAAAACGTAGAAAAATGATTAGAGATAACTTGAGCAATCCCATCAGGATCGTTAATCTCCTCACCTGTTTCATTTAAAACGGAAACTATGCTCCTCCTCTTTGCCTGTGCTTTGGACTGTCTAAAGAAGTAGGGAGAACACTTTTCGTCACTCTCCCACTTCTCTCTAAGACACCGGAATTTATAGGCCTCTGCTCTGTTGTGAAAAAATAACCTCTGTTTATCTTGCAAATGTTTCAGCAAGTCCTTATCAATTTGTCCACCTGCATTTCTCTGTTCCATTAATTTATTTATGGCTTTTTGCAGTCGGTAGTATAATTTAAATTCCTCTTTCCTTGATTCTTTTGAGTAATTCTGTGTGTAGTATCTAATACGCAGCTTTGTGCTTTCCCACCATTCACAGACATTTTCATAAAATACTCTCATATGAAAGCAATCTTTTAGAAAACACTTTAATGCTACCCTAAACTGCTGGAGCTCTAGAATATTGTTGTTTAATTTCCAATACCCTTTACCATTTTTGATCATCATTGAGGTTAGTTTTACTGAGAGCATGTTGTGATCTGTGTAAAAAACTGGTGATACTTTCGCCCCTGTCACCTGAAATTCTACCGGACAAAATATATAGTCTATCCTACTCTTCGCCCCTCTACTATTTGACCATGTGAAGCCAAGATCGTCTGGGTTAGCTTTTTTATATGAATCCACCAAATTATACTTTGTAACAATATTTATTAAACTGGCCTCGGCCTTGCTGCCCTCACTTTGGGAATTGAAGTCTCCTCCAATTACCACATGGCGGTTGGTCATGAAAGCAGTGTCAAGACTAAGAAAAAGCTCCCTTCTCTCCTTTGGAGAAGAGTGGGCATATATGTTAATAACTCTTAACCCCTTTCCCTTCCAGTCAATATCTGTTACCAAAACCCTCCCCTGTACCACTGAAAAACTGCCAACCACTTGGACTTCATTATTCCCACATAGTGTTCCCACCCCAGATGAATGGACCCCCCCAATGCTCCACCTAGATTCACCTTTGGTCCACTCTTTTGAGAATAGGTTCACGTCGTCTTCATTTTTCAAGTGGACCTCTTGCAAAAGGCATAAAGAAAAGTTGATTGAACATAAATGAGAAAAGACCACTTCCCTTTTGGCCTTGTTCCTCAAACCTCTAACATTTATGGAAACTATATGTAATGAGGACATTCTGGTAAATGAGGAATGAGACAAAAAACAAAACAAACAAACAAACCATCAAAGACGAGACACTGTGTTTTCTCTAATTTTCAACTTCACAGTCAAATTCAATGCCTTCCCTATGTGTCTTTTCCTCGGGCACCGCGTGCCCTGAGTTGGGGGTATTACCCTCTGGAAGCAATGAGCATTGCTCTGAAACCAAATCCCTGTCAGAGTTGTTCGGAGCCAGGGACTCCACCAGGACACACCCGGACGGGGGCATGCTGCCGTCAGAGTCTGTCACCTTAGTCTGCACTGGAATTTGTCCATGTTCTCCACCCTCCAGCCCATCCACCCTGGCAGCAGCCTTCACATCCTGATCGCTGTTCACCTGCAGCCCCTCCATCTCCCCTTCCTCCTGCGACTCCTCCACAACCTCAGAAAGAACACTGAACACGCTATCCACTCCCAGGGGCACAGCGCTTGTCTCGATCCTCCTTTTTTTCCCCTTGCCTCCCCTGCTTTCCACTGTGGTCCACTCAGGAACAGGTTGGCTCTCCTCTGAGGTTGTAGTCTCCTCCCCCTTCTTCTTCTCTGGGGGAGGTGCTCGTTCAGGTGGATCAACCACATTTGCCTCAATCTCATTGTCCACAAACATTTGATCAATTACCTCGTTAATTGCTCTCAGGGAGGAGGCATCAGGATCTTCGCACATTGGTCGCCTTACAATGCTTGCATAGGAGGAGCGGACCTCAGGGCAGTGCTTAAATAAATGTCCTTCAGACCCACAAAGATTGCATTTTCTGGAACGGTCACAAGTCCCCATTTTGTGTCCTAGACCCTTGCAATTTCTGCACCTCACCTGCGTGCAGGATTCTGCCGTGTGACCAAAGTCTGTGCATTTTCTGCAGTAAATAGGCTGGCCCGAGTAGTACAGATATCCTCTATTTGTGCCTATGGTGAAGGAGGCAGGGGGGTGGTGGTAGCCATCGTGACCATCTGGGTCATCCTTCAGCCGCACACGACATTGTCTTTTTCCAGTCCAAACGTCAAGAGAGTCCCTGATTTCCCTCATGCTCGAAATCACTGTCACATGCTTAGAAAGGAAGTATCTGGTTGCTTCTTCAGTTACCCAGGGATTATAGTTATGAATTGTGATAACACGCTCACCAGTTCGGCAAAGGCTTTGAATCTGGTACTCCCTCAGTGGTCCATCAGCCAAACGATCAGCCAACCTTTTCGTTTCCTCCATCTTGGTGAGATTATAGAACGTAACATCAAAAAAACGGTCGGTGGCATTTCTCTGCAAGCAGAGGAGGTCATCTATCTTGAGGGACAAGGCTCCAAAAAGAATATTAACTCCAAATTCTCTCCTATCCAAAAAAACTTCAGTACTCTTCCAAATGAATCTCAAAGTATTTTTCAGCACGGGAAGTCCCTGCTGTGAAACTGTTGCTGACGTCATTATGACAATCCACGTCCGCAAACCCTTCTCACCTGGCTAGATCTTAGCCAAAAGGCCGAGAAGCGATAATCCACAAGTGTTGGATGTCCAAGCTAACCTCTTGGCACAAATCTCCCTTGCTGTGGTACCCCGTTTGTAGGTGTGCATAACAATGGCTGCTCATCACCTCCGCCCAAGCTCTCCTTTGTGGACACCTGATTGCTGACCTAGACAGCTCTTTGACTTTTCACAATTTCATAAGGCTCAGCCATTCAGCAAAGCCTGCCAAAAATAGATTCAACTCATGTTTGTTCCTCTCCACGGAAGTCTTTAGTAAAAGGCGAAAGACTTGTGCGTTATGAAGAGAAACCAGAGTCAGCATGGCCCTCTGCTCGAGAGCAGCGGTGGAGCCTCTCGGTCACAGTCACCACCTTCGCGGTGGGCCTCTCTTTGCTTTCCGCATGTCAGATTCTAGTATACAACATTCCCACCACGCCCCCATCTGCCAACACAAATTATACAAGGCTTTATTTGCTCCTGCCCTGACTAATGATTGGCTTTTAAGCCTTTTTAAGCAATACATCCCTGAACCACTTACATTGGGTCCAAAAGCGGACTCTGCTTTCTCACCAAGTCTCCCAGGAGATGTTGAGTGAAAACACGTTTCAGGTTTTGACAAATGCTTCTGATTCTATTTGGAATCCAGTTGATGCTCATTGTGACCCCGTGCAGATTCATGCATAATCGCTTCACAAGGCAGTGAGTCATCAGAGCAGTTTTGCACACTTGTCAAACTCTGCCAGGCCATTCCCTCAGTTTCATTGACCCAGTGTAGAATTCACCTTGAAACCTCCACAATTGTTTGAGTGTTTGCTTTTCTACAAGGTAAGAACAGAGTGCACCGTTCCCAGCGGCACTGCAATGCTAGGTCGATGCGTGGAGAGAAGGGAGCAAGCTCCAAATTTCTGCTCCTCTTGCCAAAAATCTGCTTAATATGTAGTCCTCATATAGAGGACATATCAGATATTAAACTGATAAGAACAGATACTACACTTGATCTTAGCCAAAAGACCGAGAAGCGATAATCCACAAGTGTTGGATGTCCAAGTTAACCTCTTGGCACAAATCTCCCTTGCTGTGGTACCCCGTTTGTAGGTGTGCATAACAATGGCTGCTGTTCATCACCTCCGCCCAAGCTCTCCTTTGTGGACACTTGATTTCTGACCTAGACAGCTCTTTGACTTTTCACAATTTCATAAGGCTCAGCCATACAGCAAAGCCTGCCAAAAATAGATTCAACTCATGTTTGTTCCTCTCCACGGAAGTCTTTAGTAAAAGGCGAAAGACTTGTGCGTTATGAAGAGAAACCAGAGTCAACATGGCCCTCTGCTCGAGAACAGCGGTGGAGACTCTCGGTCACAGTCACCACCTTCGCGGTGGGCCTCTCTTTGCTTTCCGCATGTCAGATTCTAGTATACAACATTCCCACCACGCCCCCATCTGCCAACACAAATTATACAAGGCTTTATTTGCTCCTGCCCTGACTAGTGATTGGCTTTTAAGCCTTTTTAAGCGATACATCCCTGAACCACTTACATTGGGTCCAAAAGCGGACTCTGCTTTCTCACCAAGTCTCCCAGGAGATGTTGAGTGAAAACACGTTTCAGTTTTTGACAAATGCTTCTGATTCTATTTGGAATCCAGTTGATGCTCATTGTGACCCCGTGCAGAGTCATGCATAATCACTTCACAAGGCAGTGAGTCATAAGAGCAGTTTTGCACACTTGTCAAACTCTGCCAGGCCATTCCCTCAGTTTCATTGACCCAGTGTAGAATTCACCTTGAAACCTCCACAATTGTTAGAGTGTTTGCTTTTCTACAAGGTAAGAACAGAGTGCACCGTTCCCAGCGGCACTGCAATGCTAGGTCGATGCGTGGAGAGAAGGGAGCAAGCTCCAAATTTCTGCTCCTCTTGCCAAAAATCTGCTTAATATGTAGTCCTCATATAGAGGACATATCAGATATTAAACTGATAAGAACAGATTTTTTTTTTTTTTTTTGGAATTTTTTTTTATTTAATTCACTCATGAGCAGTACAATACTTTACATTACAAAGATCATCATCTCTCCACATCTTAAGACCTCCAGAATTCTATCGGACTAAAAGAAAATAAGAGGAGGTACAATAAAAGACTCTTTCATGAGTTCAGTCTACAGATTGTCAAAAATAATTTTCCATCGATCTTTAATTGAGTCGATGCCCCATTTGCTCGCCTCCAATTTAAGTTTTCGCCGCATAATGTCTTCAATACTGTGTGTAGTGTTTTCTATCGACCACTTTTCCGTCTCATTTATTATACTACCTCTTACCTCCCATAACTTAGCCTTCACAATTGATGTAAGTTCTAAGGCTTTGCACACACCTTTGTCCCCCTCTAAACTAAAATCCATGAACAGAACTTTTTCCCAATTCACCTCTTTTAGAAACCCGAATCTTTGGCCCAATTTCTTCCACAATTGTTTTGCAAAGGGACATTCAAATAATGCATGTTCCACGGTTTCTACCCCATTGCATCCACGTCTTGGGCATATCCTATTTAATGTTAAATCATGATTAAATAGAGTATTCCTCACAGGTAATTTCCTATGAAGCACCAACCAATTAAAATCTCTTAATCTGTTTTCTAGACTCTTGCATTGGGTTCTTCTCCACACGTCACTATGAACATGCAAACCATCTTTAGGGTCAAACTTAGCAATCAACGTTTCATACAGCTTTTTGTGATTAACTACTGAATCTCTTTTCCAACACTCCTTGTATTTCTTTGCCCAACTTATCATTTTTTTATAATGATCTGGCATGACCTCTGCTTTCGGAAAACTGTTTTCCCATTTCGCCACAAGAGGTCTCAGATGGATAGAGAGCCAGAATTTAATCAATGGTTGGCATTTGTGTTCAGGTGGGTTTAACATTATTCTACATGTATTTGAAAAAAACAAAACTTTGAACTTCAAACCTAAATTTGGCATGTCCCTACCACCTCTTTCGACCGGCTGATACATTGTAGCTCTTTTAATGTATTCATACCCTCCCCATATGAACTGAAACAGAGATTTTTGAAGTTTTAAACAAACTAAAGCCGGCATGGGGAAAATATAAGCCACATGAAGTAATGTCGGCAATAAATCAGATTTAATAACCAAAATCTTACCACTAATGGACAGCCTTCTTAATTTCCACATATTTAGTTTTTTCAGCACTTTTCCCAATTTTGTCTCCCAATTAGTTTCTCCATCATTGTTATTTCCAAAGGATATTCCCAGTAAAGTCATTGGCCCCGCACACAGAGAGAACCCTAAAGGGTTATCAACTCTGTCCTTCCACTTTCCAAAGTATTTGATTTGGGATTTTCCTGTATTGACTCTAGAACCAGAAGCAACTGAGAATGTGTCGATGACCTGCATAGCTTCGCGCAGACAGAAATCATCTTTTAAATACAGTACAGTGTCATCTGCATACTGGGATATGGTCAAGGATTCACCACCAGGCAGCTGTATACCCTTGATGTTAACATTTTTCCTGATTGCACATGCCAGCGTTTCAATGAATAGCACATACAAGGGGGCTGATGCTGGACATCCCTGTCTGACCCCTCTGGTTTGTTTAAAGAATTCACCAAGGTTGCCATTAACATTAACACTGCTTCCGACTTCTGTGTATAAAATCCTCAACCAACTCCTGAATCTAGCACCGAAGCCAAATTTCTTTAGTGTCCTAAACAAAAAATTGTGATCAACTCTGTCAAAGGCTTTTTCCTGGTCAAGACTGAGGACAATTAGTGGTATATTTCTGTCCTGAGAATAAGATAGTATATCTCTATGCATTTGTAAATTCCAGTTTAGTTGCCTGCCAGGTACTGCACATGTCTGATCTGAGCCGATGATTAAGGGTAGAGCTGACACCAAACGGTTTGTCAAAACCTTACTAAAAATCTTATAATCTGTACAAAGCATTGTTAGAGGCCTGTAGTTTGATATTTTGTTGACATCACCTTTTTTAAACAGCAGGGATATCACCCCTTTTCTCATGGATTCCCCCATAATCCCAGATGTACATATATAAGTGAACAACTCTAACAGCCATGACCCAATGTCTTCCCAAAATATTATATAAAATTCTTTTGTGATCCCATCTATTCCTGGCACCTTGCCCTTTTTCAAAGACATGGTTGCCCTCAGGATTTCTTCTAAAGTAAAATCTTTATCTAGCTCTGTTCTCAGATCTTCAGGTATGAATCTGTCTATATTGTCTAACAATGTTGCACCTTTCATGTAGTCAACCTTTTCTGCTTTAAAAAACGTAGAAAAATGATTAGAGATAACTTGAGCAATCCCATCAGGATCGTTAATCTCCTCACCTGTTTCATTTAAAACGGAAACTATGCTCCTCCTCTTTGCCTGTGCTTTGGACTGTCTAAAGAAGTAGGGAGAACACTTTTCGTCACTCTCCCACTTCTCTCTAAGACACCGGAATTTATAGGCCTCTGCTCTGTTGTGAAAAAATAACCTCTGTTTATCTTGCAAATGTTTCAGCAAGTCCTTATCAATTTGTCCACCTGCATTTCTCTGTTCCATTAATTTATTTATGGCTTTTTGCAGTCGGTAGTATAATTTAAATTCCTCTTTCCTTGATTCTTTTGAGTAATTCTGTGTGTAGTATCTAATACGCAGCTTTGTGCTTTCCCACCATTCACAGACATTTTCATAAAATACTCTCATATGAAAGCAATCTTTTAGAAAACACTTTAATGCTACCCTAAACTGCTGGAGCTCTAGAATATTGTTGTTTAATTTCCAATACCCTTTACCATTTTTGATCATCATTGAGGTTAGTTTTACTGAGAGCATGTTGTGATCTGTGTAAAAAACTGGTGATACTTTCGCCCCTGTCACCTGAAATTCTACCGGACAAAATATATAGTCTATCCTACTCTTCGCCCCTCTACTATTTGACCATGTGAAGCCAAGATCGTCTGGGTTAGCTTTTTTATATGAATCCACCAAATTATACTTTGTAACAATATTTATTAAACTGGCCTCGGCCTTGCTGCCCTCACTTTGGGAATTGAAGTCTCCTCCAATTACCACATGGCGGTTGGTCATGAAAGCAGTGTCAAGACTAAGAAAAAGCTCCCTTCTCTCCTTTGGAGAAGAGTGGGCATATATGTTAATAACTCTTAACCCCTTTCCCTTCCAGTCAATATCTGTTACCAAAACCCTCCCCTGTACCACTGAAAAACTGCCAACCACTTGGACTTCATTATTCCCACATAGTGTTCCCACCCCAGATGAATGGACCCCCCCAATGCTCCACCTAGATTCACCTTTGGTCCACTCTTTTGAGAATAGGTTCACGTCGTCTTCATTTTTCAAGTGGACCTCTTGCAAAAGGCATAAAGAAAAGTTGATTGAACATAAATGAGAAAAGACCACTTCCCTTTTGGCCTTGTTCCTCAAACCTCTAACATTTATGGAAACTATATGTAATGAGGACATTCTGGTAAATGAGGAATGAGACAAAAAACAAAACAAACAAACAAACCATCAAAGACGAGACACTGTGTTTTCTCTAATTTTCAACTTCACAGTCAAATTCAATGCCTTCCCTATGTGTCTTTTCCTCGGGCACCGCGTGCCCTGAGTTGGGGGTATTACCCTCTGGAAGCAATGAGCATTGCTCTGAAACCAAATCCCTGTCAGAGTTGTTCGGAGCCAGGGACTCCACCAGGACACACCCGGACGGGGGCATGCTGCCGTCAGAGTCTGTCACCTTAGTCTGCACTGGAATTTGTCCATGTTCTCCACCCTCCAGCCCATCCACCCTGGCAGCAGCCTTCACATCCTGATCGCTGTTCACCTGCAGCCCCTCCATCTCCCCTTCCTCCTGCGACTCCTCCACAACCTCAGAAAGAACACTGAACACGCTATCCACTCCCAGGGGCACAGCGCTTGTCTCGATCCTCCTTTTTTTCCCCTTGCCTCCCCTGCTTTCCACTGTGGTCCACTCAGGAACAGGTTGGCTCTCCTCTGAGGTTGTAGTCTCCTCCCCCTTCTTCTTCTCTGGGGGAGGTGCTCGTTCAGGTGGATCAACCACATTTGCCTCAATCTCATTGTCCACAAACATTTGATCAATTACCTCGTTAATTGCTCTCAGGGAGGAGGCATCAGGATCTTCGCACATTGGTCGCCTTACAATGCTTGCATAGGAGGAGCGGACCTCAGGGCAGTGCTTAAATAAATGTCCTTCAGACCCACAAATATTGCATTTTCTGGAACGGTCACAAGTCCCCATTTTGTGTCCTAGACCCTTGCAATTTCTGCACCTCACCTGCGTGCAGGATTCTGCCGTGTGACCAAAGTCTGTGCATTTTCTGCAGTAAATAGGCTGGCCCGAGTAGTACAGATATCCTCTATTTGTGCCTATGGTGAAGGAGGCAGGGGGGTGGTGGTAGCCATCGTGACCATCTGGGTCATCCTTCAGCCGCACACGACATTGTCTTTTTCCAGTCCAAACGTCAAGAGAGTCCCTGATTTCCCTCATGCTCGAAATCACTGTCACATGCTTAGAAAGGAAGTATCTGGTTGCTTCTTCAGTTACCCAGGGATTATAGTTATGAATTGTGATAACACGCTCACCAGTTCGGCAAAGGCTTTGAATCTGGTACTCCCTCAGTGGTCCATCAGCCAAACGATCAGCCAACCTTTTCGTTTCCTCCATCTTGGTGAGATTATAGAACGTAACATCAAAAAAACGGTCGGTGGCATTTCTCTGCAAGCAGAGGAGGTCATCTATCTTGAGGGACAAGGCTCCAAAAAGAATATTAACTCCAAATTCTCTCCTATCCAAAAAAACTTCAGTACTCTTCCAAATGAATCTCAAAGTATTTTTCAGCACGGGAAGTCCCTGCTGTGAAACTGTTGCTGACGTCATTATGACAATCCACGTCCGCAAACCCTTCTCACCTGGCTAGATCTTAGCCAAAAGGCCGAGAAGCGATAATCCACAAGTGTTGGATGTCCAAGCTAACCTCTTGGCACAAATCTCCCTTGCTGTGGTACCCCGTTTGTAGGTGTGCATGACAATGGCTGCTCATCACCTCCGCCCAAGCTCTCCTTTGTGGACACCTGATTGCTGACCTAGACAGCTCTTTGACTTTTCACAATTTCATAAGGCTCAGCCATACAGCAAAGCCTGCCAAAAATAGATTCAACTCATGTTTGTTCCTCTCCACGGAAGTCTTTAGTAAAAGGCGAAAGACTTGTGCGTTATGAAGAGAAACCAGAGTCAGCATGGCCCTCTGCTCGAGAGCAGCGGTGGAGCCTCTCGGTCACAGTCACCACCTTCGCGGTGGGCCTCTCTTTGCTTTCCGCATGTCAGATTCTATTATACAACATTCCCACCACGCCCCCATCTGCCAACACAAATTATACAAGGCTTTATTTGCTCCTGCCCTGACTAATGATTGGCTTTTAAGCCTTTTTAAGCAATACATCCCTGAACCACTTACATTGGGTCCAAAAGCGGACTCTGCTTTCTCACCAAGTCTCCCAGGAGATGTTGAGTGAAAACACGTTTCAGTTTTTGACAAATGCTTCTGATTCTATTTGGAATCCAGTTGATGCTCATTGTGACCCCGTGCAGATTCATGCATAATCGCTTCACAAGGCAGTGAGTCATCAGAGCAGTTTTGCACACTTGTCAAACTCTGCCAGGCCATTCCCTCAGTTTCATTGACCCAGTGTACAATTCACCTTGAAACCTCCACAATTGTTTGAGTGATTGCTTTTCTACAAGGTAAGAACAGAGTGCACCGTTCCCAGCGGCACTGCAATGCTAGGTCGATGCGTGGAGAGAAGGGAGAAAGCTCCAAATTTCTGCTCCTCTTGCCAAAAATCTGCTTAATATGTAGTCCTCATATAGAGGACATATCAGATATTAAACTGATAAGAACAGATACTACACTTGATCTTAGCCAAAAGGCTGAGAAGCGATAATCCACAAGTGTTGGATGTCCAAGCTAACCTCTTGGCACAAATCTCCCTTGCTGTGGTACCCCGTTTGTAGGTGTGCACAACAATGGCTGCTGCTCATCACCTCCGCCCAAGCTCTCCTTTGTGGACACTTGATTTCTGACCTAGACAGCTCTTTGACTTTTTACAATTTCATAAGGCTCAGCCATACAGCAAAGCCTGCCAAAAATAGATTCAACTCATGTTTGTTCCTCTCCACGGAAGTCTTTAGTAAAAGGCGAAAGACTTGTGCGTTATGAAGAGAAACCAGAGTCAGCATGGCCCTCTGCTCGAGAGCAGCGGTGGAGCCTCTCGGTCACAGTCACCACCTTCGCGGTGGGCCTCTCTTTGCTTTCCGCATGTCAGATTCTAGTATACAACATTCCCACCACGCCCCCATCTGCCAACACAAATTATACAAGGCTTTATTTGCTCCTGCCCTGACTAGTGATTGGCTTTTAAGCCTTTTTAAGCGATACATCCCTGAACCACTTACATTGGGTCCAAAAGCGGACTCTGCTTTCTAACCAAGTCTCCCAGGAGATGTTGAGTGAATAAACGTTTCAGTTTTTAACAAACGCTTCTGATTCTATTTGGAATCTAGTTGATGCTTATTGTGACCCCGTGCAGAGTCATGCATGATCGCTTTACAAGGCAGTGAGTCATCAGAGCAGTTTTGCACACTTGTCAAAGTCTGCCAGGCCATTCCCTCAGTTTCATTGACCCAGTGTCGAATTCACCTTGAAACCTCCACAATTGTTTGAGTGTTTGCTTTTCTACAAGGTAAGAACAGAGTGCACCGTTCCCAGCGGCACTGCAATGCTAGGTCGATGCGTGGAGAGAAGGGAGCAAGCTCCAAATTTCTGCTCCTCTTGCCAAATATCTGCTTAATATGTAGTCCTCATATAGAGGACATATCAGATATTAAACTGATAAGAACAGATACTACACTTGATCTTAGCCAAAAGGCCGAGAAGCGATAATCCACAAGTGTTGGATGTCCACGCTAACCTCTTGGCACAAATTTCCCTTGCTGTGGTACCCCGTTTGTAGGTGTGCATAACAATGGCTGCTGTTCATCACCTCCGCCCAAGCTCTCCTTTGTGGACACTTGATTTCTGACCTAGACAGCTCTTTGACTTTTCACAATTTCATAAGGCTCAGCCATACAGCAAAGCCTGCCAAAAATAGATTCAACTCATGTTTGTTCCTCTCCACGGAAGTCTTTAGTAAAAGGCGAAAGACTTGTGCGTTATGAAGAGAAACCAGAGTCAGCATGGCCCTCTGCTCGAGAACAGCGGTGGAGCCTCTCGGTCACAGTCACCACCTTCGCGGTGGGCCTCTCTTTGCTTTCCGCATGTCAGATTCTAGTATACAACATTCCCACCACGCCCCCATCTGCCAACACAAATTATACAAGGCTTTATTTGCTCCTGCCCTGACTAGTGATTGGCTTTTAAGCCTTTTTAAGCGATACATCCCTGAACCACTTACATTGGGTCCAAAAGCGGACTCTGCTTTCTCACCAAGTCTCCCAGGAGATGTTGAGTGAAAACACGTTTCAGTTTTTGACAAATGCTTCTGATTCTATTTGGAATCCAGTTGATGCTCATTGTGACCCCGTGCAGAGTCATGCATAATCACTTCACAAGGCAGTGAGTCATAAGAGCAGTTTTGCACACTTGTCAAACTCTGCCAGGCCATTCCCTCAGTTTCATTGACCCAGTGTAGAATTCACCTTGAAACCTCCACAATTGTTTGAGTGTTTGCTTTTCTACAAGGTAAGAACAGAGTGCACCGTTCCCAGCGGCACTGCAATGCTAGGTCGATGCGTGGAGAGAAGGGAGCAAGCTCCAAATTTCTGCTCCTCTTGCCAAAAATCTGCTTAATATGTAGTCCTCATATAGAGGACATATCAGATATTAAACTGATAAGAACAGATTTTTTTTTTTTTTTTTTTTTTATTACAAAAAACTTTCATCAGTTCAGTACAAATCAAGACAAATCAATACAAATCAATTATCATGTATGACCATCCCTAATACAATTTTCGGCCACGACTGTGAGCCTTTACAGTCATAAATATTCGTTTTTCATATCCTACCCGGTCCATATTGCAGTAACAAAGGTGAAAACAATAAAAGAAAACAAAAAACAGCCCAAAGAACTCCATTTGACCTCACACTCAGTTCACCATATCCACCCAAACCCTCCCTTCCACCTTTCTAGGGCTGCATGCTTCCCCCACTTCTCTATATCCCTTTTGATTTTCCCTTTTACATCAGCTTCCACCCTCCTCATGATCCCTTCCACACTGCTGTCTTTATTTCTCTTTACCAGATCTTGCCTGGCCGACCACATTATCCTCTTTGTAGTGCTTATGATATACCACATTGGGAAATTTCCTGAGCCTAAACCTCTTTCAACCTTATCCCAGGTCAAATTAAATCCTCGGACCACCTGCCCTAGCCGTTCCCCCACTTTACCCCATACTATCTTTGCAATTGGACAGTCCCACATGACATGCCTGACCGTTTCCTCCCCCGGACAGGTTGGCCGAGGGCACACAGGGGATCTTGCCAACCCATGCCGGTACATGGTTTCCCGCACTGGCAGGCATTTGTGCAGGCATAACCAATTGATGTCTTTTAGCTCATTGTCAAGCCCCCCTGGCTGAATCCCCCTCCAAATCTCTTTCGGGGTCCCCACCACCGAAGGTGCGACCACTCCCTTGCTGACCTCTCTGTAGAGGGCTCTGTGATCTATTTTTATTTCTCTGTTTGAGGCTTCAGGATGAGCCTGCAACCACCTGGCTGCATGGTTGTAATGCCATGGCTGCTGCTCCACCCTGGGTGCCAAATTGTTCCAGACAATCAACCCCCTAGCTTGGTACGCGAAATAGAGTCGTAAGAAGTAGCCTGAGGGGTGCTCTATCGGAAATGATAGTTCCCTACACAAGGAAGAAACAAAAATGCAGTCCAGCTTCAGCGGGAGGTGTGGCACATCCCTCCCTCCTGCTTCGATACCAGCCAGCATGCGAGTCCTAGCCACATATTCGTACCTCCCACCCCATATGAAATGGAACACGAGGCGCATGAGAAGTCTCCTCATGCTGACTGGCAGTGGATATATGTATGCCAAATATAGGAGGGATGGCAGAATGTCTACCTTCAGTACAAGTACCTTCCCTATAAAGGTCAGGCACCTGCTCTTCCAGAGTGCAAGCCTCTTCTGGACTGCTGTAATTCGCCTGGTCCAGTTGATCGAGGCACTGTTGGCTGCCTCAAAGCTGACCCCTAGTATCTTCAGGTGACCTGTGCATAGCGACAGCCCTCCCGGTACATCTGTCCTTTCTTTCCACCTCCCAAAGAACTTGACAGAGGACTTGGCGTGATTCAGTCTTGCTCCAGACACCCGACCAAAGTCCTGAAAAATCTCTAAGGATCGGATCAGGCTCTCATCACTGTCCAGCAGCAGTGTGGTGTCGTCTGCATACTGTGACAGCTTGACCCGCAGGCCTCTGCTGCCGGGAACCAGGAAACCTTTCACCCCTGGGTCAGCCCTAATAGCTGCCGCCAGTGGCTCTATGTAAAGGATGTAGAGCAGCGGTGAGAGTGGGCAGCCCTGTCTTACCCCTGAGTGCAACCTGAAAACTTCCCCTAAGTGACCGTTGACTGCCACTGTGCTCCCCACACCTGTGTATAATGTGCGCAACCATCCGACAAAACCCTTGTTAAAGCCTAACCTTTCCAATACCCTAAACATAAAGCCCCAGTGAACCCTGTCAAAGGCCTTTGCCTGGTCGAGGCCCACCACCATAAATGGCAGGTGTCTGTCTTCCGCCCAAGCGACAGCGTCTCGTATGAGCTGGAGATTCCATCTAACAGAGCGCCCCGCCACCCCACACGTTTGGTCCACATGGACCACGTGTGGAAGCGCTGTGCCCAGACGATCCGCTAGGACCTTTGCCAGGAGTTTCTAGTCAACACACAACATTGTCAGTGGCCGCCAGTTTCCGAGGTCGGTGCCATCCCCCTTTTTAAACAGAAGGGAGATCACCCCTGTAGCCATAGTCCCTCCCATTGCACCTGTGAGAAGCACTGTGGACAACACCTCCAACACTACCGGTCCAAGAATCTCCCAGAACTTGAGATAAAACTCCACCGGCAGTCCGTCGATGCCAGGCACCTTCCGCTTGTTCATTTTACCAAGGGCTCCCTCGAGCTCTTTGAGTGTGAGCGGGGCCTCCAAAGCCTGCGCTATGTCCGACGGCACCTGCTTGGTCAGTAAGTTCAGGAAGTATTCCCCTCCCCCTACATCTACCTCTTTCTCCTGGAAACTTGTGCGGTAGTGGTCAGTAGCAGCCCCCACCATCTCAGCTGCCTCCGACACTACCACACCCTGCTTGTCCCTGATCCCGGTCTGTACCTGTCTTTTCCTGTCTGCCCGTATTGAGCTGAAGAAAGCAGCAGAACATGTCTCATGCTTCTCCAAGTCATTTCGTTGCACCAGGAACAGGTAAGCCCGGGCCCTACCCTCAAAGACCTCCCTGAGCTTTGCTTTTAGGGAGTCACAAGCCCACTGATTTACTGTGCCAGTGCTGTTTCCTTTGCTGTATTCAAGCTCGAGGAGGTGCTGTAAGCGAAACACCTCTCTCTTTGCCAACCTCACCTTCTTTTTAGAAAAACTGTCGCAAAACATTTTCATGCGTTTCTTGGCTACTTCCCACCACTCCATCACTCCAGTACACAATGGTCTTAGTCCTAAAAGTTTTTTGAAAAACAGTTTAAAACTTTGTTTGAACATGTCCTCCTCTAGTATGCTTATATTTAAGCGCCAGTACCCACGCCCAAAAACAGGCAGGCACAGGCGCACCTCAAACAGCAGCCCATCATGGTCAGAGAAAAACACAGGGAGCAGTCGACCTGACACCAATATCATAGACTTTGAGGCAAACACGTAGTCAAGACGTCTATACGTTCCGCGTGAATTACGCCATGTGGGACCGTCTGCCAGTGGCCTAACCATCCTCCCCCCATCTACTAACCCGTGTCTAGCCATGAGGTGGGAGATATAAATATCGCTGATGTCCCCCCCCTTGCCTAACTGCACATTGAAATCCCCACCTACAATTACCTGCCTATTGGTGGTCAGGTGTGTCTCTACTAAACCAAACATTTTTTGTCTTTCCCTCTGAGTTTGTGGTCCATACACCACAACAACCCTCAGCTTGTTGGTCCCCCATGTGATGTCAGCACCCAGTATCCTCCCTTGGACAATTGTGAACACATCCTCCACCCTTATCTCTTTAACCCCAAACAATATCCCTACACCTGTAGAGTGGACCCCTCCCACACTCCAGATTGAATCCCCTTTCGTCCACTCCCTTGAGAATTTCGCTACATCCCCTATGTCCCTTAGATGAACCTCCTGCAATAAACAAATATCAACATGCAGATGGTCCACAAAATCATAAACAACCCTTCTTTTAAACGTGTCCCTCATTCCTCTTACATTTAATGAAAGCATCTTTACTACAGCCATTATAATTTGTATTTTTAAAGTGTTTACAGCCACACAAACCCCCCCCCCCCCCCCCCAAATACAACCTCCCTACTGCGAGAAGAAGTCCTCCCTCTCCATCTCGTCCGCCCAGGAAAAGGGCACTGGATTTGGCGATGTTGATGGCCTGTTGGGTCCCTCATATGCATCTTCTCCCATAGGGGATAGTATATTGAGCAGGTCTGGAGGTAAATCCAGCTCCAGCCCACAACCTACATTTGGCAGCTCACATGGATCTCCTCCGATATGCTCAATAGCTTCCCCACCCTTACCTAGCCCTATGTTACCCCCATCCTGCTCCTGATGTCCTCCCTCCTCTGCAGCCCTTCTTTGCTGCTCTACCCCACTAACCATCCCACCATCAACTCCCTTCTCTTGGTCCTGTCCCTCGGCCCCGTTGCTTTCCCCCTTTGACTTTTTACTATGGCCCTCCTCCTTACTCTCTCCGCTTCTAATTGCTTTCCCCCCTCCGAAAACCTGTGATCCTTTCCGTGCCCCCTTCTTGATCTTGGAGGTGGCTGGATCTGGTCTGATGGGAGGAAATTCTCCCCCTGCGTGGTCACAGGTCACCTGGGCTTCGGTATCCCGGGTGGCACTGCCTTTTGTTCCTTTCTCCAGGGGGACTTCCTCTGTTCCAATCTCAGAAAGATCCGTAGCTGGCGCCGCCAGTACCGGTGTGCATGAGCCATTCTCTGCAGGCAAGGGTCCCTTTCCTGGATGCTTTGCTTTTTCTGGTTCTCCATTGGACTTGGCCACTTCCGCAAAGGTCCTCCTTCTGCTTGGACAGTTGCGGTAAAGGTGGCCCATTTCACCACATCCATGACAGGCCTTGGGCCCTGTGCACTCTTTAGCCTCATGGCCCCCTTGGCCACAGGTACGGCAGCCGGCTCTGGAACAGCCTGCCTCTGTATGGCCTGACTGCCTGCAACGCCTACAGAAAGCTGGTTGCCGGGCCTAAAACAGGTAACCGCGGTCCCCACCAAGGCTGAAAAGAGCAGGTGGATGCTTCAGTCCTCCATGTCCTTCTGCGTCAGGGTTCAGCAGCACTTGGAACTGCCTTCTTCCTGTCCAGAATCCCCTCATGTCTTTTACGTACCTAGCACTAGTCACAACCTCTCCGTGCTGTCCCAAAAAAGCCACTAGTGCTAGGTCGGTGACGAAGGGGTTGTAGGTATGCACCGTGATAGTTCTGAAATTTGGTCTGTCCAGGTTCAAAATCTTGTAACCGGCTATGAATCTTGTCCCAGCCTCCTTTCTACAGGCTTCAGCCACTCTTGAATACATATCTTCACTGACCAGGGTAACGTCAAAGGCTTTTTCTGGCTGGTTCCACTGGATGCAGTATACATCTTCTACCTTCAGCCTCAGTTGTTCCAAGATGACATTTTTGCAGAACCAGTCTCTCGAAATCAGATGTTCCTCCACCGGCTCAGCCTGAAGGCGTATCCGGAACCTCACGCCGACCTTTGGGCTCGTCTGTT